>NC_142009.1:53373787-53680710 GCF_049901735.1 Notechis scutatus | reverse complement strand
AATAAAATTATGCAATTACAGCTAATACATCAGAAAAAAATATTTGTAACCATTTCTGTTTATTAGAAGCAGGGAGGAACCTTTAAACTACAATGTGATATCAATGCTCAGTTACAATTCAGGAACTCCCAATATGTGTTGAAAGATTCTACAAATCTTAACCTTATTTTTATCCAGTAGCACATATAGAAGCTGAGTCTCTTTGCCAGGGTGTTAGTTGGATGTCAGTATGAAAACAGAACCCCTTCACAACCCACTAAATAAGCCATTGGTAGGAGGAATAAATGCTCACCAGTAACCAGCTGTTGGCAAATGACCCAGTAGAACTGGCAGGACAGAAGAACATGAGCTGTGGTTTCTGTGGGGCATTATTGGGTTTCCTATGGTGTTTTCCTATATTTCCCTTTCAGGACAGCAGTGGAGAGAGCATTAAATAAGCTAAAAATAATTTTTTCCTGAATTAGGAAACCTAATAATAGGTTTCTAAAGATCACAAATGTTATATTTTTATAAATATTTTTGAAAGTCGTAGATTTAAGCCTACTACTGAAGCTTTGAATAGACAGCATATAAGTAATTGTGATAAATAAAAATACAGCTCTCTTGTAAAAATTACTAAACAAAATAAAGATAGCCAAGAAAAATATTTCTAAAATGCATACGTTACTGTAAGAATTGTTCACAAACATCACACAGTATGTATTTGTTGATTTAAACCATTATATGGCCGCCCAGGGAATCTCAGCATAAAATCTATGGGTTAAGAAAACATTCACATATAATTTATATTAGAAGAAATGTAAATTGTTTTTAGGCAGGCCTTTATTTTAAATAAACTGGTGGGGAAAACTAACAAAATAAATTTTAGGTTGAGATAAAAGGCTAGGATCTCCCATCCCTTTAAAACTGGCAAGGATAGTTTTCTTCTGAACAGTGTGGTGAAGAAGTTCAATTAGACAATTTTCAGTTTTCTGTTTTCTTTCTTTTATGTATTTATGCATTATTTAAGAATTTCCTTTGATTGTGTGATGTACTTGAAATTATTCATGCAGATAGCATGTAAACACAAGGAAAGAGAAAAAGGGAGAAAGAGAAAAGAGAGAATAATGAAGAATTGTAAAAATATTGATGAATTCACTCACCTCTATCTATAAAAGATACATTCCTGATTATATTGAAAGACAAAACAGGTGGCAAAAATCTGTTTGCTTGCGAACTAATGCCCATAGAGTGAATGCAAAAAAAAAGATCAGATAATGGCCACAATTGTATGGTTGAAATGCCACCTTGAGTGAACCATTAGCTTGAGTTTTTTACCCTATCCCGCAGATACCCCTGCACACGCCCAGTCCTAATGAAAACAGAAAAAAAGAAAAGCAATTCTCTGAACTAACTCTTATTAGAATGAAGAATCTTTTAATTCTCCTATGGACCTGACAATTTTTTACCATTTGAATTTATTCAGAAAAAAGTGTCCTATATTTTTTTAAAAAAATATTATAACCAGTTGCCCAACTCTGAAATACCACACAGCCAATCTTGTAATAAAAATAGGGGGGGGGGAGTAAAATGCAGAGAAAGTACAAAGGAATTTAAGGAATTACATTAAGCCACAATCCAGTGGACAACTCTTGTGTATTTGCTGTGTATTATTCTTAACAAAAGAATAATATGTATTTTACTAACATTAATTATGACTGTGTAGCTGCATAGTTTACATTTAAAACTATGATGTCTCCTTCATTCCTCACTCAGCAAACAAATCCATTTCTGTATACTTAATTATACTAATACATATACTAAATCACACTGCATCATATATATTCCGACAATAGGTAAAGGCCAAAGCATATAAAATATGGTGAAGTTTAAGAAGAAGAAGCTGAACCAACAATATATTTTCTTGGAAAAAAGACATTAAATAAATTATGGGTGGTTTTTTGATAGCCAATTAAAGTTATTTTAAGAATAAGAATTCTCTATTACCTAAATTATCAAAGTTTTAGTAATGCAGCATATGTCTTACTAGAAATACTAATCAGGACATTCAGAAATAATTCTACACTATTTCTTGTAAGGAAATAATATATCTAAAATATCCATGGCAATCTTAATCTTCATGGAATTTATTTAAAGGGCCCATAAAACTTTTATAGAAATTTTCCATGTTTAATTCAAAACCAATGAGGGTTTTTAAAAGCTCATTTTAACCTGGAAATAAAATATTTTCATAAAAAAGCATTAATATTTCCCTTGGGATGTCAAATTGGTCAATTTAAAAGAACATTTTTTAAAGAATTGCAAAATCAGGAATTACCAGCATGGATAAGAAAAATCAAGATGAGAAATATCCTTATCACAACAGGAAGGGAGGGAGGGAGGGAGGGAGGGAGGGAGGGAGGAAGGAAGGAAGGAAGGAAGGAAGGAAGGAAGGAAGGAAGGAAGGAAGGAAGGAAGGAAGGAAGGAAGGAAAGATCAAAATTAATAGAAAACAAAACACTGCTGAATGTTTACCAATTACCTTTACCTACTGCAAGAAGGAAGGTTGAGTAATATCCTATTTTACAACACAACACAAACAGAGACACAACACAAAAAATAGCTGACTGAATGAAGCCAATGAAGTCATTTATGGGATTCCCATCCAGGACTCAATTACCAACAACTGGAGATTAATTTGGAGTGTTGAATTCAGAAGTTGTTTTTTTTAAGCAAAGCAATCTATTGATGGACCAACCACCTGTTTCCTATGCCCTGGACTAAAAAATTGGTCAAATGGTGTTTCAAAATCAGAGTGGATGCTTTCAGCATCCTAGGAAACCAGTTCTAAGAAACAGGAATTCCTGGTTTTCTCTCAGAATTACTCTCTGCTAATAATTTAACTCAGAGTTTAAGTTCTTTCTCTGTTGTAAGTAAAAAATAGTCCTAAGTGACACATTAAAAATAAACAAATCATCTTCTCCAGAAAGTATCTATCCAAAGCTTCTTAAAGAAAGCAAAAGTAAAATTTTGAACAAAATATGCAACTTCTCTCTCAAATCAAAGTCTCCAAAGACTGAAAAATGTTTTTTAATCTAATGTTTAAAAAAGGAGAGAGTATTTAGAAAAGGTTAGAGCATTTAACTATTTTTATGTTTTATATACATTAATCTAAATCATTTTATAAAAGAAAATCAAATATGCAGAAGAAAGAGAATTGGCAAAGAACAACAAATAGAGTTAAATCTTGTCTCACTAATATTTTAAATATTTTTTAGGTTCATGGTGTGAAGATACAAAAATTCCTGGACTTTCAAAATGTTTTTGTCAAAGTTCCTCCCCATAAGCTGCTGGGCAGATGGACAATACTGTCATTGACTAGTAATTTATTTTAACAAATAGAAAAAGCAGGAATAAATGAGCCATCTCCACAACCTTAAAATATGTAAAATGAGTTTTCTATCAGAATCTTTATGGGGTCTAGTGCTTTTAGATTTGTTTGTTTGTCAGGAGTTCAAGAGGGCATATATAGCATTCCCTTCTAATTTTCCTGTTCCCCACAACAAACCTTTGAGATGGATTGTACTGAAAGCCAAATGATTGGCCAGAAATCACCAATGAATTTGGTGCCTAGGAATAAACTAGAACCTTCATTTTCCCCTCCAAGTCCAATGCTCCATACTGATATATAATATGATACAGAGTTGGGATAAACATTGAGAGCTGGCTAAATTTTCTAAAGGAGAATGGTGGTAAAATAAAAAAAGAGACTGAGATGAGTTCCAAAAAGAACACTTCCGTTGGATAAATAGTCAAAGCAAACAAACTTCAACCTGATGAGGATGGTGTTAGTAGTGACTGACTTGGTAGATGATTTTTGAATTCCAGATTACTGAAAATGTCAGCATATAGAGATGTTGTAAAATTATTATTATAATTGGTCAGTCAGCCAGATGTTTAGATTGCTTTTGGCAATTTTAAACACTTATTCTTAAGGCTGATTGCATAATCAGCCTCATTGATGATTTTATCAATGCCAGTGGTATTCAAGTGATGCTCCAGTTGTCTTGGTGCTGCACCCAAAACACCTATTACTATTGGTACTTTCTTTCCTTTTGCCATAGTCATTTTATTTGCAACTTTGCTCAGTTGGAAAGAACTAGTTATAATCTAGATGCTGTTCAGTAGTATCAACTAGAACACTAGTTAGCAATTTGAAACTTGTTGGTAAGCAGGTAATTGGCCCACAATTGCTGGAGCTTCCCCTTTTGTTGAACTTTTTTATTATTAAATAGCCAGGTGTTAATCATCCTTAAATTTCACCTGAATAAATATATTATTAAATTGCTTGGCAATGAATGGGTGTAGACCATTCAGATGTTTCAACCAAAAACCATGTAGTTCATCATCACCTGGTGCTGAAGAATTCTTGATCTTTCTCCACCACTTTTGCTATTACTTTGGGTTCTTTCATTTTAGCTTTTTTTTCCCCCTCTGCCTCCTTTATGCAAGCTGTGTTTTTGTTGTTTTTTGGGGGGTTGTGTCATAGTTGCACTCAAATCCACACTATTTCTTCTTTGTCAGATGTTGACTGGTTCATTACAGTCTCCCCATTGATGGATTGGTTGAAACTTTTTTGGTAGTTGAGCCTCATTATCTGCTGATCTTATTGGCTATAGCTATTATTTACTGCTTTATTATTTCCAGTGCTTACTTAATCTTATTTAATTCTAGATGACATTTTTTGATCAGGTACTCTCATCTACTTGTTCTTCAGCTTCTCTTTCATCTGTTCTAGCTTGCTTGCATCTGATTTTAGCATGCTGAAATTATATTCCAATCTGATCTTCCATTTTATAATTATTATTTATTGAATTTTTATGCCACCCATCTCCCCTACAGGGTGACTCTGAGCAGCTACAAGATGACTCTGGGCAGCTTTGGTGACGCACGGACCTTGTTCGTTGATTTTGCATCCAAGATATTCAGTGATAACTGCAGCCATGCTGCACTTTAATTGGTTTGTTTCTTGCAGTGAGTTGGTGCTTATATTTAATATTATAGTATTAGCACATTTTAAAACTTGCACTAGCTCTTTCTTTGGGGCAAGCTTCAGTGCAGACAGCCTTATTGTGTTGTTTTTGTGCTGTTCTAGATGTTATTTTTTGTTTCAATTCCTCTTGCTTTTTTAAAGATGGAGTGCTTTGGGTTTTTTTGGGAGGAGAAGACAGAGGAGAAAGTTCCTCGTTTGAGAATGAGAATGATTACGTAGCTATGCTGGTTTCCTCTACTACTACTACCGCCTTCCCCAGATTTGCCTTTATAGTCTGAGCTATTTCTGGCAAGGCTTTGGTGGGTGGGTTTTATTTTTTCCCCTAGATAGTCCTTTGCAATTCTCTTGAATTCTGCTTCAAAATACATACTTTATTGCATATTGTAAATTAAGTTGATCTGCTGGCCTCTGTTCTTTCTTTTTCTGATTCTAGATGTTCTTTCCAGAACTTGTGCATTCTTTTCAGATATTATCTTCTTGTTGGATTGGATTTGCAATAACAAATGTGTTTTTTTTTTTGCAGTCTTCATATATTTGTGACACTTCTCTTTCAGAAGGCCAGTAGCTGCTGGTCCTGGTTGCTCAGCCAACAATCCTGAGTTTGTAGCCCACTTGTTATCTTAACTTCAGCAACAGAGTGGTCAATGTCTGGAATAGTCTAGCTCAGGGGTCGCCAACCTGTTGGACCTCAGGGACCACCAAACTCATAATTTTAGATCCCAGGGACCACTAACTGGTTCCGTGGGTGTGGCCTAATTTGTGGGTGTGGCTTGGTGGTCATGTGACTGGCTGGGCATGGCTTGTATGTAAATATTATAAATATTTATATAAATATTGAATTTTTTATAAAAAAAAGAGCAACTTTTACCAAAATCAGGCAAAGCAGGCAGGCAGATTGAGTTGCTCACAGAATCACAGATTCATTCAGAAATCTATCTATCTGCCGTTGGCTAGCTCAGTCTGTCACATAAAATTTGCTAGCAAGCAAACTCACAAGATTAACTCACAACACACCATGTATGTAAATATTGATTTTTTTTATTAACAAAAGCAACTTTTATCAAAAATCAAGCAAAGCAGGCAGATTGAGTTGCTCACAGAATCATTGAATCATCTATCTATCTGCTATCAGCTAGCTCAGTCTCTCAAATTTGCTTGCTGTGAGTCTGCACTGAATTTGCTTGCAAGCAAACCTTCAGTCCTAAGGGAGGTTCAGCTGTGTTTAGCTAGAAAGCAAGAAATCCAACCATTTCCTGCTTCCTAGCTAATCCAGCACAGCTAATCCCAGCACAACAGAACAGATGATGGTCGGAAAAAGGAAAAATAGCAATTTAGCAGACAAGTTTGCCAGGTAAGGAGTGAGTGAGCGGGGAGGCTTCCCGCGGGCCCTGTGGGCTGAGCAGCCTTGTGTTTCTGTGCAGCCTGGATTAATTGCTTTGGGGAGGTGCTCTGGGGTGAGATTCTCTGCGGCCCACCAAAATTTTCTCAGAGCCCACCAGTGGGCCGCGGCCCACCTGTTGGCGACCGCTGCTCTAGCTGACTCTGTAGTTTCTTCCCCAAACCCCAAAAACTTTAACCTTAGACTGTCTACTATTGACCTTACCCCTTTCCTAAGAGGTCTGTAGGGGGCGTGCATAAGCGCACCAACCATCCCTGTCCTATTGTTTCTTTTTATTTTTCTTATATGTATCCATTTCTATGTTTATACTTATACCTGTTATCTATGTTCATACTATGTTTATACTTATACCTGTTATCTTATAATCGCTTGACTAAATACATACATACATACATACATACATACATACATACATACATACATACATACATAAATGTCCAGGAACTCCAATCTGTACCATGGTCTTTATTGACCTGGGCCATGATCAGTGGTGGGATTCAAAAAAATTTACTACATGTTCTGTGGGCGTGGCTTAGTGGGCTTGGCAGGGGAAGGATACTGTAAAATTTGCATTCCCACCCCATTCCTGGGGGAAGGTTACTGCAAAATCCCCATTCCCTCCCTAGCCCACTAACCTGCTTTCCAGCTCTGTTCTCCTGTGCAAAAGCAGACCCAGTCGATCAGCTGGACTCGGGAGTCAGAGAATAGATGGGGGCGGGGCCAGTCAGAGGTGGCATTTGTCAGTTCTCCAAACTACTCAAAATTTCCACAACCAGTTCTCCAGAACTGGTCAGAACCTGCTGAATACCATCTCTGGCCATGATTGGAGTTCCAATCCAGTATGGATTTCTGTAAATTATATCTCACCATATTATTTATGGGAGGGGCATTTTTCATTTGGCACTTTTCATTCTTTTGTTGAAACCTGTCCAGTATGAAGCTCTGGCTTAACTGTCATCCTCCTTGGAGCATGCAAGCCCCACAACCAAATCAAAATAATGCCTCACTGTGAGTTTATTAGCATTATTACCTCTTGTTCTTTCTTGATGTGCTTCTAGAAGTACTGTATTGCTCAGTCATTCTGAAAGCCAGTTTGAATATCTTCTAGTTGAAAAATGGGACAGAAAGAATTATTTGGTTCAAAGCACAAGTATATTCTCAACAATATACCAAATAGACCTCAGGACTGTTACAGTGATGAACAAACAAAAAGGATATTTCCATATTTGGAGTGGGTAGTAATGATTTTCAGTGTAAAAATATATTTGAAATCTTTTGATCTGTTGTAGTCATATTATTACTGATAATATTTTTCTCTTTCCAATCCAGTTCTTGTCATCAGCTGCTAGGCTAATAAATCTGCAAGTTGGCAAATTTAGACAAATTGAAATATCATAAAAACTGAACATGTGTGGATTTCTCATATGAACACAATATGTCATTACCTTTAATGTCAGGAAATACCTGTGGATCCCACAAGGTTCTTTCAGAGTGGCCAATATAAAACTGAAAATGGTGAAAAGAACATTATGTTTCCTAATATGGAGCTAATAATTATATTTCCCTATCAAAGAGCATAGAATCCTGCATGTGTTTAGCATTAGCTCCAAGAAGGTCAGTGCTAACTTTTTCAGGAAGGGAGTTCCAGAGACGTATGGTAAGTGCACATTTGTTTAATATGAGCAGTCTCAGTTCAGACATAGCACAGTCTTTAGGGATGCACAAACAATTCTGCCTCAGTGGAGCTGAGACAATGCCTCGTATTCACAAAGATTATAGGCACTTCAGCATTGCGAAAAAGGGGCAAAAGAGGGGGAGTCTTGAAAAGCAGATAAATTGGTCTTTGCTCAGTGCTTTTCCGTAATTTACAACAGTGTTTAACATTGGAGTCCAATTGTCCAGGCACTCATAAAAAGAGAAATGATGAATATTCAGGCTGTCTTCGGAATCCATTAGGCAACTGAAGATGAAGTCTCCACATGTACGGCTTCAGTGGCTTTCGCAGGCCGGCCAAGCCCATGCCAAGATGGCTTCAAAAAGAGAAATGATGCTCCGAGTTGCCAATGTGGAGAAAGTAAATATAACTCAAGCACGTGGAAGTGTTAAATTGAAGCACTAGGATTCAGAACTGAAATATTCATTCATTGTATACATAATGTTGCATTTGTCTGTCTTTCAAAACTATACATTGGAACTGATATTTTAACCTCTATGTGAAATGATGATTTACGGTTATGTTAAACATTCTGTCCCTAATTCCAGGACACATGTTGCAACAGATACCTGCTTCCCTCCAGTGGGTAGGTATACAGTACCATGTGCATTCATAACTGTCTAATTCAACCTTCCAGAGAAGCCTTCCAGATATGTTGGGTTTTAATAATCTTCATCTGCATGGGGATTGACGTATAGCTTATCTGAAGGGTTTCAGTGAAAAAGCCTGACTTAACACCCATGAATAAAGCATAATATTGGAAACTTTGTGCATGCAGGAAACTGGCAACACTTACATTCATTAGAATGGCTTTTTTTCTTTGCATTGCTGTCCAGCTTCTTTTTACTCTTCCTCTCTGGTTTGTATATCAACATATATCATCACATGGAGGAACAGACAAGGATAATATGATTCACGGTCTTTGTCATGATTATGATATAACAAATGAATGTGGATCACTCCTTGGCCAATTAACCCAAACAAAAAGCAGCAGACTACTCATGGTTTTGTAGTAATGGAAAATTATTTGGTCATGGCTTCTTTACTTTGACAGCAGGTTTACTACTCTCACTCATTACATACCATGCTTTGTTATCAACCAAAAGAACCCCAAATTTCATAGCATTTTATGGCAGATACAATAAGCATATCAGCAAGAAATGTCATTTTTTATTTTAGCCAACTTATTTGGTTAAAATAAAAAAGTTAAAAATAATTTATATTTAAACTTAAATTAACACTTTAGCACAGGTATCTTGAGATATGCCTTGGTTTATTCTAATAAAAACCTTCCTTGCTGGAAAGCTCTTAATTTGTTTGAGTAGAAAATACTGGACTAGCCTAATTAATAGGCATACTCAGGAAGTGACCAATAGTTCTTATGCCTCTTTTTCTGACACTTCATATACAATGTTCTTCAAGAAATCTGTTCACACACTTAACTGCCAGTTATATGGCCTGGTTCAGATATTTTGAACCCTTCCCCATGATGTCTCCCCATGGATACAGCTGTGTGGAGGAAAAATGTCTAATCAAGTTTTGTCCACCTGGATATATGCCATTTCCTAACACAGCAGGTAAAAAATGGAACACTCTGTTCACATATATCATTGCTTGTCAGCACTGCTATGCTTGGTCATATGTTACTTCCTCACAGCACTGTTTCTTAGTGCATAGAGAGTTTTACAGTGTTTCAACCAGGGTTGAGCAATTTTGATGAGAAATCAGGAGATAATATTGGGATATGTGGTTCCGTCATAAGATTTTTTTTTATTTTTTTTTTCCTACATATTCTACATATTTCCCCCCCCCCCCCCCCCCCCCCCCCCCCCCCCCCCTTCCCCCGACCCCCCCTTGCCCCCCCCTAGCAAACCCCTGGCCTATACTCTTGAAATGAGAATTCTGTGTGAATTTTTAGGACTTTTGTTGCCCCCCCAGATGGGGGCCGCCCCGGGGCCCCCCCCCCAAGGGCCCGCCCCCGGCGGGGCGGGGGGCGGCGGGCGGGCGCCATAAGAGATGCAAGATGAATATATTATATTAGACCCATGTTATGTTTTATAGCATTTCCTAAATAACACCTAATATTACAGTGCAATGATCTGTATCCTGTTTCCATTAGGTTTAGATGCATGTAGCCCCCAAGCCCCTTTTCTGAGACCACTTACACTCTAAAGATCCACAATGTGAGAGTTGAAAATCAGAAACTGAATTTTTCATTTTTTGGGGGATGAGAAACGTTATTGTCCCTAAAATACTTCTTCCACAGTTTCAAGAAGGCAAGTCACCCAGAGCAATTGCAAAATGAAAAATCCAGCCATATGTGATTCTTCATCAAAAGATGTTTTTAGGCCTTTTGGAGAACTGGATTTCCTTTCTCCCCATTCTAGTTCCAAAGTTATTGAAGGCCCATAGCAGTAACAATTTAAAAAAAAACTATAGAAAGACCAGGCATTATTGGTGAAAAATAAAGGTGGTTTAAAGGAAACTTGAATAAATAAGGCCCAAGAGCCTGACAGATGACAGCCCCAAGTTTACTTCTATGTTTAATTACAAACTTCATTGGGTGACTCAGGGTCAATCACTGTCTTTCATCCTACCTATATCATAAGATTTTGTTAATTGGTGGATTATTTATGCATGTATTTATTTAGTGTTTTAATCATAGTAACTCTAAGCATTGCACAGCCAGTACAATAATAGCAATCAAATACAATAATATAAAATAAAAGCAATGCAACATAAATTCTTGGCTAATTCATTACAATGAATATAACATTCATGGCATTGGGGACACTTAAGCACTCATGTCTAAAGGCCTTCTGAAATAATCTAGTTTTTATGAGCTTCTCAGCAGGACAAGAGAATGAGATCAACTCTTGCCTCAGATGTCTAGCTGTTCAGAAGGAGGGGAGCCTCTAGAGATAACACCTGCTTTCTTACCTCTTCCTATCACACCTTGGGGAACTTTACAGGTGCTAATTTATTTTTTAAGATGTACTGAGGTTTTGTACTTCACTATTTAACATCCCCCAAGCCTAAAATTCCCAGTAAAAAAAAAAATGGTTCTGTCTCGGGGTATAAACCATCAAGTATAATTGGTTAACCCTGTATTTGAATTTTTTTAACAAAAATAACAATTGTTTATTTATTCATTCAATTACATTTTCATATTTTTATGTTCAAGGTAGTGAACATATATCATATCCTTCCTTCATTTTTCCCTCAATAACAATCCTGTGAGGTGAATTGAGCTGTGAGAGAATGGCCCAAAGTCACCCAGTTGGTTTTCATGCCTAACAGAGGCATGGAACTTATAGTTTCCTGGTTTCTTTCAACATTTTAATCACTACAGTACATCAGACTTTCTTGTTTGTTTGTTTGTTTATTTGTTTGTTTGTTTACTTATTTATATAAATGGATTTTATTTATTTATTTTTATATATTTTATTTATTTATATATTTATATACAAATTGTTGCAGTAACTTGGTCTTACAGGAATGCAATATTTTTATTTTGCTTGTGTTTTTATGAAGGACATATCCTGCCTTATTCTCTTGGTGTATTTTCATTACAAATTTTACATAGTAAAAAAAATAGGGAGACTTGATAAAGTCTGCAGTAAAGATCAGGAAAGTGAGATATTATTTCCTCCTTATTTTATTGCATTTTTAAAGCCGCCACTCCAAGTGTCTGGCTGACTATTTGTGTTCTATGCTGGGTTTGTGTATTGCTGGGAAAAATTGCAGAACTGAAGTGTTGCAGACAGGCATTTGCGGAGGAGGGTAAATTACAAAATATACATCATGAGGCAATCTCCATTTCTGTCTATTATATTGATTAATATAGCTGACCGTGTTACCAAATGGATACTGAGCAATAATCATATGATTAAAAATCAACAGAAACAAAAAAAACCACAAAAAAGACAAGATAAAAGCAGCATAATAGCACTTGAGAATATTCTAACCAAATCCATATAACATTCATGCTTAAAAATCACAGCGATGGGCTAATTCAACTCTAGACTCCCTGGCAAAGGGAATATCCAGATCTTCAAAGATTTACAAAATGTCAGCAGGGTAGAAGCCACAGGATGTGGCATTCCAAATGATAGACAGAGAATACCTGCTGGATCAAGCTGAGTGTCCCTTTCCAACCATTTTTCTTCTACAACTAATATTTGAACCTAGAAGTAACAATGTTTCTCGTGATGTAAATGTATCTAGGCCCTTTTAAAACTGTTCAAGTTATTGGCTATCACCATATTTTGTGGTAATAAATTCCATAATTAATTTTGTGTTGTGTGAAATACTTTCTTCTACATGATCCAAATATCCACCCACCTTGCATCTTGGCTCCTCCCAGGTCTCAGGTTCTAGTATTATAGGAAAGGAAGATAATCACCCCATCCACTATCTTGATACCATGCATTATTTTATGCATCTCAGTCATCTCCTCATTGATTAACCAATTGACTATATGACATCAAATTGCGGTCAAAGCCACAAAGGGACCACAAAGATAGATTTTCTCCAGGTGGCTCTCTTCTTAAACCAGATCTTTCAGGTTTTCCAACCATGCATCATCACCATTAAGACCATCCACCTTCCTGCTGGTCATCCTCTTCATTTGTTTCCTTCTACCTTGACCAGTCACAACCTTCTCTAGATAGCTAGCCTTTTGCATAATGTGTCCAAATTAGAATAATTTAAGCTGATCATTTGTGCCTCAAGTGAGAACTCAGGGTTGATTTGTTCAATTATCCTTTGTTTTCTAGGCTAGCCATTGTATTCTGAGGAGTCTTCTCCAATGCCAAAGTTCAAAGTATCAATACTTTCTAGCCTGTTTCTACAAAATCCGGTTCCCCATCACTTTTTACCCTAAGCTAAAGAATCTGAAGCATCCTAGCCTTTTTAATAAGGAAGATGTTTGAGTCACCTAAATATTTTCGGCATCCTCTTCTGTACTTTTTTTTAGCTCTTGTCATAGTTCTTTATTAGGGCACTGTAAAGTTAACATGTTGTTGCTTTTGTTGCTTTTGTTATGTTGTGATTCTTTCCTAATGTTCCCAAATATAGAATGTTTCTTTTTCATCGCTGCTGCACATTGAGTCAAAATTAAGCTTTCCACTATGACTCCAAGATTTTTTTTCCTCAGATCGCATCAATGTATACATGAACTTGTTTCTTTGTCACATTATACATCACTTTATGCTTACTGAAATTTCATTCCATTTGCCATTTAATTGACCATCCACCAAATTTAAACAGATCTTCTTGAAGCTCTTCATAGTCACTTTAGTTTTCCTCGGCCTGAGCAGTTGAATATTATCTACAAACATCACCAGCTCACTGTTTATCCCATGTTAAGATAATTGATGAAGAAGTTAAAAAACATCAGTTCAACTTTATTAGGGTTTCTACCATCCAATGAGTGAGAAAGCAGTTTGAATAGAAGAATGTTTTATCTTTATTTCTGCTGGCCTCAAAACATAGAGACCAGACCATATGCAAACTCCAGCTGACTAACTGGAGTGATGGTTTGCAAAAATGCAGAAGTTCAAATATAGGGAGGGAAAGAAATAAGCAAAAACAAAGAAGTTCCCCAACAAAGTTAATAAATAGTGGGAGTACATGTGGAGATATAATATTTCTTTATATTTCAGCATGCTTACACACACACTAGCTTCTGTCTATGGAGATTCTCAATCATCCAGGTCATGGTTATCTTAAAGGTGCTTTTTTGACTTTCTGGTTTTTCTTTGAAGATGATCTGCTTCTCATCCAAGAAGGTTCTTCACCTCAGAGCTGAAGAAGCTTCTTGGATGAGAAGCGAAACGTCTTCAAAGAAAAACCAGAAAGTCTATTGTCTCTTGAAAAAGCACCTTGGAACTAGCTTCTGTTGGTAATTTTTTTGAGCGAATAACAAGCTTTCCCATCCTTTAGTTCATGTTTTTCAAATTTGGCATGTCATACTAGTTGAGGAGTTTGGGGAGATGTTCACACATCTTAAAATTGCCAGATATGAAGAACCATGCTTTCTATCATAGAGTACAGGGGGGATGACCTTAAACCCATAAGTCTACCCATCAGCCAAAATTTGCTTCCTCCCCAATCCTAGCCTCATCCTAAATGGTTTCCCACTAACAGGTGATAATAGGGGAAGAGAAATGAATCCATGGTATCCACCAATTGCTTTTCTTAATTATGTCTTCATTAAAACTATAAGAACAGCATCTCTCACTAGCTTCATTGCTAAGGTAGCATTAGGGCTCAACTGTTAAAGCCTGGTGGACTGCAAAATAATATAGCCATCTGGCTGCGGCCTATAAATCACTAGCAGAGAAATTACCAGTGACTAGGAGAACAAATAAAAAAGGCAGGATATGAATCAGCAATGAGGACATTTCATGCCAATATTGCTTTCACACTAATGTAAGAAGGCATGGATAGCATATAACTCGATACAGAGAAAAATCCCTTTATGTCATTTCCAAACCATCAGAGTAGCTCATGTGTTTGTTTGTTTTTTTCCATTACTAATGGAAGATAAAAGAATGAGTCATCTTTTATTATTCTGGTCTATTCACAAAGATAGGAGTTATTTAATAATCTCTCCATCTCAAATGTATCAAGAAGCAAGACTTGGTTAGAACAAATTCAGGAAGTGTCACATGGGGAATTGCAATCTAACACCAATTTTAATTTAAAGAATACAGTAATGGCATAGAATCCTTTTGTCTCAACAAAGAAAGTCAACTGACTTTATTCATAAGTTTAATAATACTCAAAAATCCAAAACTAACTCCTATGCCAATCCCTGTCTTAATTCCTTGTAAATCAGTATGAGACTTATTGAGTAAAAGGGACTTTGAGAATTCTTTCAGGATCATAAGAGTGTGTGTGTGTGTGTGTGTGTGTGTGTGTGTGTGTGTGTGTGTGTGTTACTTCAGGTACAATAGGGAATGCAGAAGAGTTAATCAAAACATAGGAAATCATACTGTATAACTTAGAAAACAAAATGGCTCTAAAATGTGGGCTATTTTTACTTCTCTACCAAATTGGACGCAGAATGTATTTTTGGATAGCTCATCTGAAATAGTCCAAAAATGTTACAGTTGTGATAAAGTATTTATGATGGGATTTTTTTTTAACTGTATGCATAAGAATAATACAGGAAATGAGTGAGCATGCCTTCAAGATGCTTCACATTTTCTTTATTCAGGAAGTGTCACATGGGGAATTGTAGATAATTTGTTTATTGGCAAATGATGCTCTTTCCTCCTTTCTTTCATTTTACCCTGCATTAAAAATTCAAAGTTTAAAGCCCCCCCACCCCCCACCCCAAAAAAAGTTAGCAGTGGAATGAAATAGATTTCATTTTAACAAATGGGAGGCAGATTTAAATAACACACATCAGCAGAAAAGAATGGAGAAAGCTACAGTACACTGACTTCATGGATACCCCATTTATCAACAATTACTGACTCCATTAAAGGCAGAGTTTACAGCAGGCAGAGAAGAGTCTAAAATATGTCCCAACAGATGGAGGGAGAGTGTCAGTGATGCCGTATTTCAAAGGCATCTGCAACTTTGTTATCGTTGTACATGGAGTCAGAAAGACAGAGGCAGTGGAGGGGGGTTAGAAATGGACTAAGGGCCAGAAAATGATTTACTTGACCTGCATCGGCAGAACTGAGAGGGAAAACCTCATTAATTCCCTAGGTCATTCTGGAAGACATTAATTTGGTTTAGACGCAGGACGTCGGGAGATTTTCCAGACATACACTAGGAATTATGAAATCTCTATAGCGGCAGGAAAGTATGTCCAAATCACTTTCAGCATAAATCACACTGACTTTGTGAAGAAGGATAATCTGTTTAATCAGGGGAGTTACGAAACTTCTACTTATTAGACAGAAAATATCACAATATTTTATATAATTACGAGGCTGGGTTTTGCCCTTTGCATGATCTTCTCCTCTGGCATTTTGCTAGCAATGAACTGGAAAATCTCAATAATGCCATATAGAATAGAATATAATTCTTTATTGGCCAAATGTGATCGGACACACAAGGAATTTGTCTTATTTTGAATAGTGCTCTATACGCAGTGAGACAAACACACACACTAGACCTTTCTCTGCAGTAATGCAAATATTCCCTTTATTTATCTATCTCTTTAATTTTTAGGTATCAATAGGCCAACATATCTTAAGTAGAGTTCACAATACATACATAGGACTATTGGGTTGACCCTAAATAGTTTGGCAGTTGTATTTGCTGTGAATAATCCATGGTGGCGCTGTCACACATACAAGTTTTCAATAAAATCAAGGTTGTGAGTTAACTATTTGGACCCATCTTGTCTCTATGATTCAAAAAGTAGATTGTTTATATTTTTCCATAATTTAAAATTAGAAAGATTTAAAAACTAGAAAAATTATAGATTTGAAATATCTATAATATTTTCATATTGAATATATATATAACTGCTTATGCCCCAAAGTGAGACAGCCATAAGCACAATTTCAGTCAGTGATTTCCAGTGTCTATAATTACTGTATACTTTTTAGATTAGGATAAAATGATTACAAAATATATGCCTATCTATGATTAGAACCATGTATAAAAATGTGTTTGTAGGCCTTTTCCAAGTCACTTTCTAATCTTACCAATTCTGTTTGGCTCAGAGGTTAATACCAGTCACAAATGCTATTACATTTGTAATAACATCACAAATCTCTTAAGATACGTTAGGCTGAGTAGTGGTAGCTAATATAACTTTACTTTTTGAATATTTAGGTTAAATCTGTGTCTTTCTAACTTAACTTACTCCTTTAGCAGAAATAGTCTATGTCAGTTGTCCATGCAAACTAAAATAGCTTGGATCATGAGAAATTTGGGGTCCTACTCTCACTTTATTATTACAACCACTTTTTAATTGCCCATGATCTTACTGCCTGCATAAATAGGAAGAGTGTCACATACCTATGCCTTGAAAATTACATTTACATCAGAAAGCACCGGTCTTTTTTTTTTTTTTTTGCTTTGTTTTGTTTCTTAAAGTATCATAACATGTTTACACAAGGGTTATCTCTTTCTCCAAAAGAACATGCATTAGTACTTTTTACTCATTCAGCACTGAACACTCCCTATCAACAACAAGTCTTCCTAGAGGGGAGAAAAAGGCAAATTAATCTTAAAAAGAGACAATTTTAGGGAGTTGCTCTACAAGTTGGAGTTCATTAGAAGGCCATAAAGCATGGCTGTCTAACAAGCTATGTTCTCCAGACTCCACTCCAGTAAGCAATATTGTCCGCTTAAAGGGATCATCACCTGGTCTCACCGAAGGAACCATTGCTTTTTAGGGGATTTTTTTTTATAAATATGTATACATATATACACACACACACACATACATACAAACTAATATATTTGATGGACATTTTATTATGTAGCAAAACTTTAATTGATATTGTGAAAAGGTGTTTCTAAAAGTTATAATGTCAGATCTTCTGATTTAATCAAGAAAGTGAAAAAATAAATGCCCTATCAAGGCAAGTTTTTACTTGAACAGCCTTTACCAACTAGGTCTCTTCCAGAGATAAAGGACCATTGTGGAATTCTCAGGGTTCAAGTGGGCATCAGGAATCAGAAAGACTTAACATTTGTAAATGCACACAAAATGCAATGAAAAATAAATAACAAAAATAAATAAATTACAAAAAATCAAATAATTGGCTCGTACAAACCAAGTTTTAATTTACTTGAACCTTTAAGGCTAAACCCTCTTATTAGAGAGTAAGATTCATAGCCACAAAAGGATTTACTTCTTAGTAAATATCCTGAGGAATCTGTTCTGAAAAGCTTTATTGGTTTTGGGGGAACTGGAGAAAATGTAAGCCCTCAAGCAATACATGAGGGCTCCCATAAAACGTTGTGGAGAGAGCTAAACAAACCTACCTATAAGCAAATTTTATATATCCCAACTCAGTATTTTTAAAGAGTTCCATTTGGCATTATTTTCATATGCAATCATGTGATAAGGAGAAGGCAGATATTCCTTCTCAGTTTTCATCCCTCATTTTAATAGGATTATTACCTGAAAAAGATATTTTGAAAAAGATATTGAAGAACTGTGTAATATAATGAATCGTGCATAGTGCAATGTGTACAAATTATATATTTCTACTCCATTTTCCCAACCCCACCTTCCCAAGAGCCAGCATTGAAAAGGCAGAGGATAACAGGTAAAAGAGGGGAAACCATATTAGACACAATGTGGTAATCTATCCTTTTTGTTTGTTTGTTTCCTAAGGCCTTCAGTTCCTTGGACCCACCTAGGAAAGGATTTCCAGTTATTCTCTCACATGTCCCCACATATTGCAATCTCTCCTGCCTGACAAGTCCATTTCTTGGCCAGCCTTCTCTAATCTACTGCCCTCCAGATGCCTAGGACTACACCTTACAGCAGTTTCAGAGAGATCCAACACTGCTGAGCTATAGAGGAATGATGCAAAAGTTTGATGCAAAAGTAGCCTCAGAACAAGAGAACCTATCAAAATCTTCCACAGAAATCATACTACCCTGCAATAGGATAAAGGAGGCAAAGGTGGGCAAGTCTTTGTGACTTCTTCTTTGAGTAAGAGACCTACCTTCTATCCTTGTTGGTCTCTCCCTACTGAACTACTCTGGCTCTACTTATACAGAAGTTCAAAAACCTCCCCACTACCAACATATTTCATGAATCCCTTGTTTTTCATATTAAGGAGATCCAGGAGCATCATCTCATGACTGTCAAGTACATTCCAATAATCCAGCAAGCACAAATTTTGGGTTATATAGCTTCCTTCCTTCTATACATAACACGAAGATGGCAGGTCCAGATATACCTTACTTTTAAAATGCTTGCCTTTCTATCTTTCACCAAAAATGTTCTTTTTCTGTCCCTGGAAGGAGGCTAGAATTACTTACAGGAGTAGCCCAAGATTGGAACCAAGATACTGGGGGTGGGGTGGGGAGTGGTTGCCTTTGTTGCAGAATACGAGAAGATTGTGAATGACTTCATATTAGGAAGTGTTAAATTTTAGTTCCCTGTGGCATAAATTTGCCACAAATGCAAGATAACACGAAAGAGGGGATGATAGGCAGCTCCCATGTTCACTTTCAGTCTTGGAATCTATCTAAGATTTTAGTTGCCCCAGTTCTGCTGGCTGACACTGAGGTGTTAAACAGAAGCAACATTTACTAAACCTCTTTGAGTAATACATGGAAAAACTTAGCCACTACAAACAACTGCTGGAGGAGGTGAAAACACATGGGATTCAAATTCTTCATTTCAGTGATGTAGTTAGGACCATTATTAGTTCCACATGTAGGTTGTGTTCTGATACAAATTTTATCCCATAAAATATCATCAGCAAATTAAGAAGTGGGCAAGTCTCTAACAACTTATCCTGGCCATTCTGATATATAATAGTTTATTATTAACAGTTAACATATTCTCTGGAAGAAGTCGAGACGAATACAAATTTCTTTGTACAATCCATCTGGATTAAGCAAAGGACACAAGATTGTCTAATAAATGGAAGTTAAGGAATGTAAATGCATAAAGTCTATATATAAATGGTTTCAGATGAGGACTACTATAATAATATTGAATGTTTCTGTTCTATGTATGAATTTTTCTTTAGATTGTGAAACATTAGTATATACTGTAAGGGGATGTGAATTATGATATACCATGTCTGAGTTGGAAAAACAGAGCTAAACCATTAAAAGGGGAAAGGGTATTTTAGACAGAAACAACACTTGAACACAAACTGCACTAGTTATCAGACTGTTGCTTTGACTCCTCAACCATCAATCTTTATTTTTCCCAGTAACCCAATTGCTGTTAAGACAAATTCCTTTCTTAACCATTCCAGCAAAAATAAACAGCGTCAAGATCATGAAGACTAGAAAGAATTCATTAGTTAATAGAGCCAATTAAAATCCTGCTCACAAGGCATCAACATTTCTCGCCTGAAGTTTGATTAGAATGTTTTATTATTTTACTTCATTTTATATTCAAGATGTATACCCTACTTTCATTCAGTAGCTGAAGGCACCATATATAGAACTCCTTTTCCTAATTACCGTACTCTGTGAGGTAGCCTGGCCTGAGAGCGATTTTCATCCAGTGAGTTTCTGGACTGGGGCCCTGTGCTGCCAGTCCAGTACCCTAACCCCTATATCACAGTGGCCTATAAATGTGGGGTCCATATTCCATTAATATATATATAAATATAAATGAATACATATTCATTAAAGAAACTGTATGTACAGTACTTAAGAGTAACTGTCCTTTAATATAGTAATACTCCATAGGATTATAAAATCACCCTCCATTTTGACACACTTTCAAAACTCTCTGAAGACATGGTTTTGCCAATGGGCCTGGGGACTCCAGGGTGATATGGAGCCCATAAAGTGGTTAGTTTGATTGTTATCTCCACAGGGGTTAGGAGGTTACTGGGTTTTGTACTGGAGTTTTATTTCTGTAAGCCATCTGGAGTCACTGTGAGTTGGGTGGCTATTTAAATGTTCTCAATAAATATGTTGGGAGGATAGTTGTTTGTATTGATTTTAAATAAACATGTTGGAAGGGTGGTTGTTTGTATTCAGTAAACCTTGAAATCTAAGAAAAAGAGGCATAATTTATTTATTAGCATGCATATTTCACAAGACAATTAAAGCAATTTAGATATTTTGCATGGGTGGAAAATCTGTACAGTCACTGTTCTAACTTAAGTTTGGCAACTGTCTGAACAAGGTTATTTCTCCAAGCTCTCTATGATGCCACCCGTTTCCAGTTTAGTTGCTCTTTCCTCATTCTCCTGGAAATGAAAATGACCAAACTCTTTCCTATATTTTTATTCTTAAGAATATTTTCATTCTAAGAACATTTTATTAATAATATTTTGTTTCAAGAACAATCAGTAAATGTACTTTGGTTGATGTCTAACAAATGTAAAAGTTATTCTTTTTCTCTTTACTTTTTTCTTGTTAATCCTCTAATTTTTTTTAGAGGAAAACACTGAGATACAGCCCCAAAGGCTAGAATAATAGGTCCACCCCTTAGGTCTGCTTGGAAAATATATGCTGTTTTGACAAGATAGATCTAATGCCTGTGTTAGTATTCCCTACTAGGATGAAGACAGGAAGAATTTTAAGAATATTTAGCCTCTTATGAATTAGGTAAGGCGTCTGCAATAAAATAGATGCTCTAAGTCCACTAGAGTAAAATGTGTGCTGAAATTAAAAAGTTGCTTGTTGTGATTTGACAACTTGCCAGCTATTTTGAACAGCATTATTTTGTAGGGCTCAGGGAGCTTCAAAAATAGAGAAAAAGTGAGAGCTATAAGCTTTATGTGGCCTGTACAGATAGTCTTTGTCTTACAATCATTCATTTAGTGAATGAAGTTTATAATGGTACTGAAAAAAGTGACCTACAACCATTTTTCACACTTACAATCATTATAGAATCCCTATGGTCACGTGATCAAAATTCAGATGCTTGGCAACTGGTTCATATGATGGTTGCAGTGTCCTTGGGTCATGCAATCTGCTTTTGTGATCTAATAAGCAAAGTCAATTGAAAAGCCAGATTCAGTTAACAACCATGTTACTAGCTTGAAAGCTGCAGGGATTCACTTAACTGTGGCAAGAAAGGTTGTAAAATGGGGCAAAACTCACTTAACAACTGTCTTGCTTAACAACATATATTTTGGGCTCAATTGTGGTTGCAAGTCAAGGACTAGCTGTATGCTACCCTTCCTACCCTTCCTTATTTTAAATGCATAGGAAATTCTTCCAAATAACCAATTCCCCCCCATTTGTGAGTGATACCAAATTTTCTTTATAGTCTACCTATATTTTCAGAAAGGAGTCAAATAATCCAGATAACTAAATAACAGAGTCAGTTTTCAAACTATTTGGCCACAGGGGTTCTCATATCTGCCAAATATATATGTCAGTTTTGAAAAATATCATCTTATTCCTTCACTAAATTGGCTCTAAGCATAATTCCAGCAATTTCTGTGACTGTAAAAATAATTTTAGCCTCTTTTTTCCCTCAGATGCCTCTCTGAAAGGATGGTAATGCTGTGATTTATGTGATTCTTATGGTCTGATGGTATAATCTGATGGAATCAAAACACTCAAAGCTTATTGGCAAAGATATTTTAATAATTCATCTCAGATTGGTTGATCTGAGGTACAAACATTTAAATTTAAGCATTGCTTTCTGTAGGTATCTCAGTTAATTATTAGGTAGCAGTGTATTCAACAAATTAGTCAATATTTCAGACATATTTACAATATGATGAATAGTTTCTTTACTCTCTGGGGCTCTTTGGGCATATGCTTGAATTATTTAAAGAAAAAAGTTGAGTAATCATTTGTGTTTATTGCATGGTTTTTAAGATTCCTGAGCTATTCCTGAGCTATTTTAATAAAAAAAATATTATGTAAAGTGAAATGTGTTGGCATGGCAAGCTGGGCCATTCAAGATAATTGATTTTGTCTTGCTATGACTTGACTGCTAGAAACTTGTTTTCAAATCTATCTCTTTCAGCACAGAGAATGTGATAGGTTGAATCAGGAAGTCAATTTACTTGTAATAAGTTCCAGTGCTCAGATTAGCAGGTTCCTGGGATTCTTCAGTACTTTCATCAGGGGTGGGATTCTACCAGTTCGCACCTATTCGCTAGAACCGGTTGTTAACATTCTAAGCAGTTTGGAGAACCAGTTGTTAGAAGAAATTACTGGCCTAATCCTGTAAGGAAGGCAGGAAGGAAACATTCTGGTGTTGCTTACAGAAACTGCCTCTCCGTTAACCCTTATTACATTCTTGGCAAGACTAGACTTCCTGTCTCAGGAACGTCTCTGGAGTTTTTTCCCCCCTCCTTTGCTGGTACTTTGCTTGTGTGGAGTGACCATTCAAAGTTACAATGGCACTGAAAAAAGTGACGTATGACCATTTTTCACACATACAACTGTTGCAGCATCCCCATAGTCATGAGAGGCCAGGCTAGGAGATGCGTGCCTCGATGTGAGTGATATTGAGTTGGCCACACCCACCTAGTCACATGACCACCAAGCCACACACCCCCACCTAAGCCACACCCACAGAACTGGTTGAAAAAATTTGAATCCCACCCCTGACTTTCATGTCTCTGAGCCCTAGAATACAGATATCGTAACATCCCAATTCTCAGAAAAAGAGACTCCGCTTTTTACCTGTGTTCCTATTATTCTTGCCAGATAGAAGAAGCAACATGTGCATCCAACAGCAGCAGAAGTAGAAATTAGATGGGATTTTAAAAAATTATATTGAGCAGGTCAGAACAGGATCTGTAGATTTGATCCCATTTCATTCCTGGTGGTTCAAATCCTGTGAAAATATCTTGCTAATATTTTTGAAGAACATATCTTCATGATGTTACCTTTGTCTCATCATCAGACCATTGTACTAAATTTGTATTTAGTAGCTGTTCTAAAGAAGTTTTTTCTCCCTTCTTCCTTCACCTAAAATCGCCAAACAGACTTCCACGATGAATAGCCCACAATGTCTTATTGATGGCTTATTGATTGGTGATAATATAGCTATGGTCACTTTAGACTGTTGTAGGCACATTCCCTACTATCTGGTCACTGGGAACTATCCTGTTTGGCCATCCACTTAGGATGCTAGGAAGACAAACACCTGGTCATCGGGGTGGGATTCAATTTTTTTTACTACCGGTTCTGTAGGCATGGCTTGGTGAGTGTGGCAGGGGAAGGATACCGTAAAATCTCCAGTCAGAGGTGGTATTTGCCGGTTCTCCAAACGACTCAAAATTTCCACTACCAGTTCTCCAGAACTGGTCAGAACCTGCTTAATACCACCTCTGCTGATCATCACACGTCACTGACAAGGATGCCTGACTAGGTAGTGTGTGAACACTTTAAATACATGGCTTTAGCATTAGCTCTGTTTTTAAACATATACTTAGCAAGTCTTTTGAAAAATATTTAGATATTTCTTTTTAAAAAGAATTGTTGCTCTGGTCAATTCAGCTGGGAAAGAAAAGCCTGATTCTTCCAGCTGCATGTTGCTGGCTCTGTCAACAATGAGAGTAAGAAAGGTGACCTTAACAGAGATATGCAAGTTCAATTTTACTACTGCTTCTCCAATAAGGCAATTCATGCAACTCTCTTTTACTCTTTTTATTTCTTTATTTGTTTTTGTCTGTACCAATACCATTTGGTGTATTCCAGAGCGCTATCAGGTGCAGACAATTATTGCCAACCCTTCTTTTAAGCCAGGGTCTCCAACCTTGGCAACTTTAAGACTTGTGGACTTCAACTCTGGGAGTTGAAGTCCACAAGTTTTAAAGTTGCCAAGGTTGGAAACCCCTGATTTAAGCAACTATGGATCTGAGATATATGGAAGCTGGGATAATATTAATGAGAAGTTTTGTCTGATTAGAATCATGGCCTGGGTGACAGGCACAGAGAGTAAGGAAGGTGACCTTAACAGAGATATGCAAGCTCCACTGGCAGAACAACAAGGAATAATACAAATTGTAAGTAAGAAAATAGAAGTAATAGGATGAAGTACAACTTGTAATGTTCTGTTATTATAGCCAATCTCAATAAAAGAAATTTTATTTACTTTTGCTTTTTGATCTATTGTTCCATGTGTCTTGGGCTTATTTGTCCTTTCCTTTAGGTTGTGTGATCATACATTGGTTTAATTCCATTTTTAGAACCCTCTGCAAGTTTCCACATTCCAAATTATTTACATAATTAATTTTATAGCTATTTTTTATCTTATTCAAAACATTTATACCATTCTTGATTCAGTTAAGAATTTCAAAATCATGAAGAATAAAGTATCACAATTTAATGACAATGATACAAAAACAAAAAATAAAATTTCTCTTTAATTAAGCTCAATTCATGTGACTGTGTTCTTTGCTTGGAAATAGTGTAGAAGTAGTTTCCCACTGCCTTTTGTGTGTAAGGGCGGGGGTATTTCCAGCCTAGTGATCAGCCCCAGTATTCTTTCATGGTTTTCCACTAGTCTGTCTGATCTCGCTTAGCATTTTCAAGATCATCCACAGTTGATTAAAATTCCTTTATACTTAAAATATACAAAATTGAGTTATCACATGGTTTATGTCCTTAACAACTAGCCATATTGTTTGGACCTTTTTCCTGCTTTGAAAAAAAACAATAGCCCAATCTGGGTTGGTGCCTACACACATAGAGTGGGAATATCTATTATTTTACCCAAACCCGTGATGTAAATGGTGTGCACATACATACAAAGATTTTTTCAAAAAAAGAGCTCCAAAGAGGTTTTTTTCAAATAACAAAAATTACATTAAAAATTAATCCATTGCATCTCTGTAAGTCCTGTATAAAATATTAAGCTCCATCCATTATGAGGATAGTGATCCTGATCTGAACTAGACAATTGCTGTTGTTACAATTAAATAAATAAAATGAAAGTGGAAGGCAACCAAGTCCTCTCTCATCCTGATCAATAATATTTGACAGCAGAAAGACTGCGGGGTATCTTCTTAGTCATTCTTCATAAAATCTCCAGAAAAAAACTGTACTACTGGCCGTGCTATGCAGCTGATCCAGCATAGTACTTTGGTTGTATGAAAATATGGTGCTAAAATGGTTTTACTCCAAGTTGAAAAATCAGTTTGATTTTGAATCTTTCCCTTCTTTTGCTTCATGATATTATTTTGGTGTATATTTTTACCTCAACTAAAAGAGGCTATTTAGGCCTGATAAATGCCATCCTTCAGAGCTATTTCATTTTGTAAATAAGAAAGAGAAAGAAGCTTTGGAAAATGAATGCTGGCAAAAATGGAGAAATGAAAACACTGATATAGCAACTGAAGTCTGTTTTCGAACCTCATTTATCCAAGATCCAACTGGTCTTTCCTGAATTTATCCCTTACAAGTGTCACTCCAACTCTTTATCTAGCCCTCAGTATGTTTTAGGCTGTTAAGAGATAAACCCCTTCACCCGTTTAGATAGAGGACTAACCCTCCCCCCAACTATCATTCCTTGTGTAGCTCTCCAACATTATTAGGTTGCTTGTGTTGACAAGAGCAAAGGTTCATGCTGTTAAAATGGAGGCCTGGAATGTTCACAACTTCTCCTGTCAATGAGGATTGTCTTCGCCTGTTCTTGTTTGTCTATCCAGGCCCCACACAGCGAGAGCAATAAACAGCACTGAACCCCCAGTTTGAAGGCTTTGGCTTGAAGGGCAGATCTAGGGCAGTTGTTTTTGAGGAGGAAGATAAATGCCTTTGACCAGTTTGGTAAAACTGCCTTGTGCTGCCTCATTAGTTGGCTCAAGCCTGTGGTTAAACAGCATGTAGAAGTTGGCTCTACATGTGGCTAAACAACAATTTGGTTCATCCGGAATAGCTGATACTACAGCAACTGAATGAAGCCACTTTTATTCAGGCCAGAGCAGCAATTCATTAATATCATCTGTTTGCTTGAAGAGGGATGCAAAGAACTTGTTCCATCCCAAACATTGGATATTGTACTGTGCTTTTAAACAGCATATCTAAATACTTTCCCCTCCTTCCATCTAACAAATGAATATGACTTTACTTGGTACATTTATTCCAGTTACTGAAATGTCTGAACAGTGAAATGTAAATGTCTGACCCATGGTAATCTATTTCTTGGCAATGCCATGTCTATTTTTAGCAGTAAGAGAGGGACAGCTAGGTTAATGTTAACTACAATTGTGATAAAGGAAATAGTTAACACACCAGAACAAGAGATACATGAGAAGGCTTTGAAGAAGTGAGAACATTTGATTCAATATGGATAAAACAAATAAACATAACCAATGATTCAGAGTCTAGATCTTTGGAAGTTGAGCTGGGAAGGCAGAACTGAAGGAGCACTTTCTGAAAATCATCACTGAGTAGTGGAAAAGTTACTTAAAGTTTACATCCCCTGCCTCCCAGGAAGAATATTATCTATTTGTTTTTCTGCAGTTATAAGCTGTTCTAATCACAAACAACCTCCACAAGTCAAGATAAAAACACACAAATTCCATAAAAATTATTTGTGAAAATAATAAAGATGGAAAATAATAAATAATAAAGGGAGAAAGTTACATGGTGCTGGAAGCATGAAGGGCACCAAAGTAGGTATTTAGCGGCACCACTTTGCATGTATATGTTATAAGTCATAGGACTTTCCAACTGAAAGACTCGATATAATTATTGGGAACAAAGGAATAAGGCTAAAAATTCCATTAACAGTTCTGAGAGAAATTGTAGACAACCAATGGGAAGATGTCAGTTTCCAAATTTCACAGAGCTCTGTTTCAGCTGGAAACTGGGACTTAAAAATTTTGACTACACTGCAGTTAGCCTGGAAAGAAATCAATTTAGTTGTTGAACAGGGATATTGCTGTTGGTTCTGATCCTAAAGTGGTGCAAAGTCATGTGTGGCAGTGCTTGTATTTCACCTTGTAAGAGAAAGGTATCTACTTTGAATTCCAGTTTTCTTTTCTGTTTATTGTACACCTTTGGCCTACTGGTTTTTGCCAAGATGAGAACTGACTGTGGCAGCTTTGGCAGCTTATAGCCATATCCTCGGCTTCAGATATAAGTCAAGAAAGTAGTATATTTTCTCCTGCAGCAGCTTATGTAATGCATATTTTCCCCTCATCTTAATTGAAGGACTAATCACATAAGGATCTGCCTCTGATGTAAACCTCAGTGTGCATGTTTTAGCATGTGAGTATCTGAAGGGGAGCTATTCAATTACAATATGCCTAGAGGTCTTGTTCATGCTGGGAACTTAGTTGCATAGAAAACTACACATGTGCAACTGCTAGTACATGGACTTGCTCCATGCATAGATGTTCAGGAGTTCAAGAAATAGAATATACAACCAGCCATGTAATCCAAATGTCCACTTGTTATATGAGCATCCTTTTGTGTAAAGTAGATTCCTAAAAATTAGACTGGAGAACCATCTGGAAAGTTTTCTTTAGAGAACATGAACATTCTAGAAATGTAGATAATGAAGTATAAATACTGCTTATTTTTAAAACTTCCTATTTAATATTTATTAAAATAATTTCTTAAAATGTCATGTTACATAGATAATTCAGTAAGTAAGGCTGTTACCTATGAACTTCACACTAGTTATTTCTGCTATAGTTGTACATAATAATGCAGCCAAAATTTTATGAATGGCCAAAGGCAAAATGCGAAGTTTATGCTTCATGGTAACCTTCCATACCTCAGCATCCTCCAGGTGTGTCTGGCATATAATTCAAATGGAAGAG
Source organism: Notechis scutatus (assembly GCF_049901735.1). NCBI lineage: Eukaryota > Metazoa > Chordata > Lepidosauria > Squamata > Elapidae > Notechis > Notechis scutatus. The sequence continues at coordinate 53,652,187 of NC_142009.1, read as the reverse complement.
GAGAGCATCAGATGGATAAATATGATCCATAGTCAGTGGTCTTTGTTGCTTGCAAAAAATTGAGGAGGCCATCTTGACTATGAGCTTTCCTCAAGTTTTCTGAGATTTCCAGAAAAAAGTTCTTGCCATAATCCAAAATCTCTAAGATCTCTGACAAACAATATTTCAGAAGACCAATTATTACTGAGTAAATAAATATACGAAGCAGATACAATATTTTCTTCTTTCTGGAATCAGATCTGCAGATCCATATATGTTCTGCTTTCAATAATTATAGAATACACACACACACACACACACACACACACATCCCTAATGACTATTAAGTGACTGCATTGCCCAGTACTACACCCCCTTTTTGGTCTGCTACTATTTATAATGAAAACCAGATGTTTCTCTCAAGCTAATAATCAATACAGCACTCATTCTGAGTCAAGTAGAGCTAAACATTTGCTTAGAGAAGCCATGTAAAAGTGGTGATAAGCAGAGGCTATTCACAGTGTTTTCTGTGATGCTGCTTGGACAGGAGATAAACTGTTCAAATTCCTCAGAGCAAATGAGGAATGAGAGTGGTTGGGCAAGAGAGGAATGAATTTATAAATCTTGAAATAAGTGAGACAACCGAATTAAATGCTCTTCCTGGCCAGCTGGGTGATCTTGGGCCAGTCATTTCTCTCACCTCTCAGATGGAGGCAATGGCAAATCACTTTTGAAAAACCTTGCTAAGTAAACTGCAGGGAATTCACTAGCAAAGAGCAACAACAACCATAAGAACCTTCATTCTCGCCCTGATCTAACCTTACAGCAATGTGTACAATCCCGGGAGCTACGTTCTAAGATCAAAAGATTACATGAATTAGGTAATACAAATCTATACATTGATTACCATGCTGACTGTATCAAAAGCAAGAGCCTCAACCCACATCACAATATCCATCACACAAACATCCAATGTTAGGGATGCACGCCCCTTACTTCCTCCAGACCCACTACTTCATATCTTAAATGCAAACTACTCAATGCAAGAAGCCTTACAAATAGAATGCATGAATTCCTCATCCTTCTAAGCTCAGCCACATTTGACATTATATTTGTCTGTGAGACGTGGTTAAATGCATCTTTCCCAGACTCCATTACCACTACAAGAGAATATCAAGTTTTTCGGTCAGATCGCGAAATCCATAGAGGTGGTGGAGTTGCTATATTCTATAAAAAGTCTCTAAATCTAAAAAAAGATCTTGTTTCTGTTATATTGTAAGCTCTTGACAAAATAAATAAATAAATAAATAAATAAATTGGACATGATTGAACAGAAGAAAAAAAGATATTGTCAAGTTCTTGAAGGAAGTAATTATGATTCTTTTCTTCTCTCAACAGCATCCTGAGACAGATCAGCCTGCAAGATATTGATCGGTCCCATGTCATGCTTGAGTTAATCTGAATTAATTACCTTTTCCTTATTCATAATATTGCTTCTTCTTTAAGAAGTGGACATTGTTGCATCTGTGGGTCTTGTCTTACAGTACATGCAGGCAGCTATTCCAGTTTTGCAAGTTGTGCTCATAAAAGTGTGCAATGAACTAGCATTGATGCTGTTACCTAGTTTGGGTAATGAAGCCTGCAAGAAAATAACCAGGCTCAGAGAGCACCAAGGACCCTTCAAAAGTGTGCAATATTTAAAATTAGCTGCAGAGGATATTACTGAATTCATTATTTATCCTTGCCCAGAAATGTGCACTGTAAGCAAACAACAACAAATTTATGTCTCTGCTTACCCTCTGTCCTCAGAAGGACTCTCTAAGCAGCTCATCATTTAACATAGTTTACAGTTAAAATAAATAAAGTAAGATTATAACAACAGAACTTAAAGTCCCCAATAGACACCTCTGAGCTTTAAAAGAATTGGCTGTGAGCCTAGCCATTATCCCTGCCAAATTCTCAGACTTCAGCTTTGGAGAACCTCCAAACAGGCCCTTGAGTGAAATACTAAGTACCAAAAAAGATCATATTCCCAGGTTTGATTTCTTCTTTGCAATATATTCCATATTTTCAAAACCCATCTTTCTATGAAATTTGGAGATTCCAAGTTGTTGGTCTTCAAGTAGACCTGGGATGATACAGTGATTAAAGTGCTGGATTGGGAATAAAAGAGCCATAGAATTTAATAGTTAGCTTTGGGTTAGTCACTGGCTCTTAGATCAACCTACTTTGCAGGATTGTTGTTGTACAGATGAAGGATTCCCCATTTAAGCCTTCTTGATGTCAGGGCTCCAACAAATCCACCCTCATTCAAATCAAAAGTCTTTAACCACATCTCAGAAAAAGTAAATTGGTTTATTAAAAATTGCCATGTTGATGCCATGTTGTTCTCCAAGGGGACACATCTGTCTCTAAGAGTTATCCATCATGCTCTCCAATAATTTTCTTATGCTCAGACAACTTTAGGCTACCGAGGTGCTTATCTAGGCATTTCAAGAATGCCTTGTTTTTCCCCACTCCCTTTTTCTGGCAGCTAAAAAGACCAAAGGAGTATCTTTTTAGCTGACACTTTACATTCTTAGTGGAAAGGCAGTATGTGTGTGTGTGTATTTGTATGTATGTGTGTACTTGCATCCTGATATAAATGGACACCCGTCTTCATTTTGCCCCAGGCATCTGTAAGGCATGAAAGCCAGCTGGGTGCACCAATCACTCTCTCTGCCCAACCCAACTCACAGAGTTGTTGTGGGGAAAATAGGAGGAGGAGGAAGTATCAGGTGTATGTGTTGCCTTGCATTATTTATAAAACAATAAAGGCCGGATAAAAAAAATCTGATAAATATATGTCATAATCCACTGGAAATGCTGGGTCTCATATATCCTTCCTATTTCCCCTCCCTATTAAATGTCATGGGATATGCATATCTCAGTCCTCCTGCCCTTCACCTCTGCTGTAACATTTTAAATTTTGCCTGCAAGGGGGAGAACTATGCATAATAATACTAATATAAAATATTGTTTGGCTCATTTAGTCTCATTGAAGAAGATGGTGTTTTTTTATCAGTAAGAGATTGGATGATAGACATCTCTTTGTCAGCGGACAATGTTACATAATTCAGAATAACAGAGTTGAAAGGGACCTTGGAATTCTTCTAGTCCAACCACCTGCTTAAGCAGGAGGCCCTATACCATTCCAGGCAAATGGACAAATATTGCTTCACCTTTACTGCTACAGTCAGTCAACTTTGCCCTGCAGTCTTTTATTATTGGCAGCTTCAATATTCAGAGGAAGTTAGAAACCAGAATCCATTTCCTGTTTGATACATGTCATTAGACTTCTCACTTGCATTAATGTGCTAAATTACTTTAACAGGAGATCCACAAGTGAAAAGAACTTGGCCAATGTAGACTCTTTCTTCAGTTAAAGTTATTTTCTCATTTCTGATCAATGAGAACTCTTTTTGCAATGGTTCTGCAACCTTGGATACAAATTGTGCTCAGCCTCAGACATATTTTCCAAGAGTGAAAGATGGAAGTGCTAAAGCAGAAACAGGAAACTTGAAAAATCCATATTTACCTTGTTAAATATTAAGCAAAATGAAGGTTAAAAAAATGTATGCAAACCTTTGAGCTTCTGAGAATTCTTTGTTGTGCATGGTAGTAAACAACAAGCAAAGAAAAAGAGAATAGATAAAGCAGGGGCTTGCATTTAAGTCTGGAACAATTAATCCCCCACTGTTATAATAAAGAAATGAATAATACCTGGGCCCCACTTTTGAAAATATAAAATCCTACCATTCATTGAAACCTGTCTCCATCCACTGGAAAAAATACCAAAATTCTTAGGTAGATCAGTTGGGAATTCCAAGTTCCTTCAGATGATCTAAAATAACATATCAAGGGCACAGGAAGCAATATAATCCCAGCCTAAGCCAATGATGGTAAACCATGGCCAATTTGAAAATAGTGCTTTGACTAACTAGAATAAATTAATATGCAGCTAACAGGCTGCTGAGCTGGCATTTCTGTGCTGTTTCAGCTATACTCCTCCCATAATATACCAAGATGTGAATATTATTCTAATAAAGATTATTTACATCTTTCATTCACTCCTGTGCCTCGAACAATCTTTATTTGTTTAGCTATCAATTTATTTTGTATTTATTTTTCTCCATCCTCTTAGGAGAATGGAGCCTAAGAATGACAATATCAAGAATATAAAGGCAGATCATCAAAACAAAGACATTAAACACTAGTTTGAGATGAGTGATTATCCAAATTGAACAACTATATAAATAAAAAATAAATAAGTAGCATAAATACAACCTCCGCCAAGCAAAATAAAAGTAACATGCAGAAAATTGTAAGGCTGGGAGGTGGGGCAGAATGCTCTACAAACATTCAATTCACTATTTTAAAAAACACAAATTTAGTTTTGAGAACTATACAAAATCCATGCTCAATAAATCACCATGCAAAATGTTCTCGCCTGGCTGAATATTTTCATCTTTGGCTCTCTCTCTTCAGCAAAGTTTGCCTAACTTTTTTTGTTGATGCTAAATGTTTTTATTTGACTTGAAGTTTAATGTAGCAATAATCAAGTCATTAATTTACTGTAGAAGTTGAGATTGGCCTCTAGAGCTTAAAACATACTTTTAAAAAATTCTTATTAGGATTATAGAAAGATTTGGTCTGGACATTTGATTCAAAGATGATGCAATCAAATTGTTGAGTCTCATCAAGTTTCAGAATCAAATCCAACATGTGCAAAATCCATTTTATTTAAAAAATGGGTCATTTTCATAAAATACTCCACCAACCTAGGTCTACTGGATTTATTTAAAAAGTGTCAATTTCAACCAATGTAGCTACATAATAAATGATCCCTGTTGAAACTTGTGAGAAGACTTGAGAAGACTTATGGTGATGTTACTTAAGAATAAATATTAGTTGGCATGGTTTCAGATCTAGCTTATAGTATTATGGCCTTTAACATCGGAAAACTGATAAGAATACATCTGGGAGGCACCCTCTGAAACACTTGATAGTGTTCTGGAAAGTGAAATGTTGTATTTGGAGATGAGTAGCCTGTCATAAGAAAAAATAGAATAGGATGCTTAGGAAAGGAATATGAAGCAATGTAAGAGATTGTTACGGGGAAGTTAAGGAACCCAGCTCCCAATGAATACAACCAGCTGGATGTCTAAAAGCTTCATAAAATTTTATTGTACAATTCACAGATGATGAGTCCATCTGCAAAATATCAAAAGTGTTTATTGTGATCTCCCAGAGAGTTCTGGGTGTGTTTCCCTTTGACACTATTTATACAGCCTTAAAGGCCTTTTCTTCAGAGGAGATGCTAAGATTATTTCAAGGTGCTGCAGGTGGGTGCTCTCACAAACATGTGTATAGTACTTGAGTTTTCAGATTTCTTTAGCCTTACCTTCAAGTTCCACTCCAATTAACAATGAGTGGCATTTCAAAATATGTATTTAAGTTTCTTTAAAGTCCATAGATAGCATGATTTCTTACAGCAATGAATTCAGTCTCTAGGTAGTTGTATGAAGTACTTCTTTTTATTTGCATGGCATTGTTTTATTTTAATGGAGATCTAATAAGCTTTAAAAAAAACTCTTCTGTTTAATGAATCAGTGTTAAGGTGTTGGATTAGGATCATAGAAACACAGGTTCAACTCAGCCAGGGAGACCCAATGGGGCCAATTAAGTCTCTCTCTCTCAACACAATCTATCCCAGAGGGGATTGTGAAAAAAATAGACAGGAAAGGATGCTAGCAAATAGGGAGACTGGACAGCAAGCAAACAGATGCTGGACAGAAAAGGGAATAAGTAATAGGAAATTTACCCTGTGCAATAATAAAAACAGTGTTGGTTCTGACAAATTGAAAAGTTCAACACTGCTTCATACAGTTACCAATCAGATGCCATAGAAAGCTCACAGACAGAAAAAGACCTGGATAGTGGACATTGCAATACTCGAAGACAGCAGACTAGAAAATAAAGAACAGGAGAAAATCACAAAATGTAAAGGTTTCCAAACAGAAGTGAAATGATTGCAGTAAAGGAAAGCAAAGACAGTACCAACAGTAATAGGCATTTTGGGTGCAATTCCAAAATATCTGGAGCGCCACTTGAATACCAATGGCGTTGACAAAATCACCACGAATCAATTGCAAAAGAGCTTTACTTGGAACAGCTTACATCCTGCAATTATACTTTTATTATTATTAAACAATATGTCTGCCTATCCCAGGTTCTTGGGAATGACTCAGTAGATAAGACAAAAATGCCAATCTAGTCTAAATATCTGGCAGACTGTGCCACCAACCATAACAGTGTAACAGTTACTGTGATAGTTACTATTCTGACAGTATAATAGCATTACAATATGAACAACTATTATAGTATCACTCATTTTATTATATTTTCTTTTTCATATAAAATTAAAAGCAAATCTTAGAAAGATTACATAAAACAATCTTATTTATACAGTGATGTTTTTAATGGTTCTAATATAAACAGATTGTTACAGCTGCTATTACATATAGGAACCCTTGTTTAAACAATGAATGTCTTACTGTTTAAGACTAAGGAATATAGTGACTCAGAAATTATGAAAGTGCATATGTTCCTTCTTGGGAATCTTTACCTATTATATTTACAGACTATAAATTTTCAGCTGTTGAATATAAAGTACAATTGGCAATTACATTAATAAAGTAATGGGACCTTGATAGGCCAACAGCTAACAAGCCAATTAATATATTGTATCAGCCGTTAAGATGACAGTCTATGAAAACATTTAAGGGCTCTTCAAGGTAATGTTTTTTTTAATTAAAGTGCTACATTTGTCAATAAGAGTTTCAAATAACTATATCTGCTTCACATCAGTTACTCCTCAAAATTAGCATAGAGGACTTCCAAGCTTTAAGAATAAGGTATTTGCAGAAAACCCATAGTAATTCATAATGCATCTTTTCATTCTGAAGTAATCATGAAATTGTGAAGATGCCTTCATAACATTTACTTCACTAAAGTGTACAGAAAGTCTTAAAACATTTAAAGTTTCTAAGAAATCAATATGTGTCACAGACAGCAAAGCTGGCTGAAGAATTCTGGGAATTAAAGTCCACAAGTCTTAAAGTTGCCAAGGTTGGAGACCCCTGTTTTAAAGCAGCTTGCGGATCTCCACACAATGGAGGGACTTAGTATGTTATTCCAATACCCTACCCCAAATAATGACCTCTGAAACTGAGGGGGGAGTCACTTTAGTCCCAAATAGTGCAAAAATAGGGGTCTGGATTAATTTCACAGTCAACTCTATTGTCCAGATCGCTAACCCAAGAATTAAACTGTCCCTTCTGGGACTTGTATGCTTTACAGCAGTGGTCGCCAACCGGTGGGCTGGGGACCACTGGTGGTCTGTGAGGAAATTTTGGTGATCCGCAAAGAAATATCTCCCCCACAGCAATTAATCCAGGCTGTGCAGGAACATAAAGCTGCGCTGCCCACATGGCACGCCCACCCACTGGCCCCCACTGTTCAGCCAAGCGCAAACCTTACCTTAAGTAGAGCCATGCAAGCTGGGACTGGAAGGAAAGACCAATGGCAGGGAAGGGAAATCCGCTCTGGGGTGGCTTGCTGATGTTGGTTCGAAAATCGGTCTCATATTCCAGAGCTGCAGTAGTCACAGAACTACTGTACCTGTGACTACTGCAGTTCTGGAATATGGAACCGACTTTCCCACCAATGTCAGCAAGCCACCGTCAGTCAAAATTCATATTAGTGGTCCATGGGATTTAAAATTATGAGTTTGGTGGTCCCTGAGATTCAAAAGGTTGGCGACCCCTGCTTTACAGTACACCCTTCATTTGGGTGCCTCCTGGGGATTAACTAACTGGAAATTCCTTTCCAAATTTCATCCCTTTCCTTCACTTTGGCCAGTATAATGACTTGATGACCTGTCTGGGTCAAGTTTATTACTGCCAATAATTGGTGGATTCGCTTCTTCTTTACCCTTCCTAGACTGGAAAAAGAAGAATGAAGGAACTTTCATTTTTCCTGTCACTAGAACAAGAAAAGAAAAGCAGAAGAACTCTTGTCAATTTCATCTAGTCATCCCCCCCAAAAAAAGATCCTTGTCCATAGTTGCACTGTTACATCAATGAACTTTAAAAGAATCAATGGCAATGGAGGGCAGACCAGTGACCAGAAGGGAGGGGGGTTGCATTGCAAGCAACAGTAGACATGGAGGAGTCAAAGAACTGAAACACAGCATGTGAACCATACAATACAACTCAAGCCAGAGCAAGACAATTGAGTTCTTTGAGAAGAACTCAAAAAACATGGCCAGAGATTGCATTATCTGCTGGGTTGGGTTCAGCTGGGGGACATCCAGAGGTGGTATCCAGCAGGTTCTGACCAGTTCTGGAGAACCGGTAGCTGAAATTCAGAGTAGTTTGGAGAACCGGCAAATACCACCTCTGACTGGAGATTTTACAGTATCCTTCCTCCGCCACACCCACCAAGCCATGCCCACAGAACTGGTAGTAAAAAAAAATGAGTCCCACCACTGGTGACATTATCCATTCCTGCTCTCTAAAATTTCCTGCACTGAGGTGAACTAGAAATACAGATCTGCCTTGAGATAAAGATGAAGACATAGAGATCTCATACAAAAATGGGCTTTTTGGGGTACTCTTTGGAATGCTTTTCCTGTAGTCACTCAGAGAAGGAAAAAGGACAAAATGAGATAGAGGTAAACTCTTCCAGACTTTTTCTGCAGTAATGTTATTGCAAGGAGATGAGTTCAAGACCAATAGCAGGGATGACTGGATTAGTTAGATCTATTTCTCACAACAAAGATGTCAGATTTCATTCATGAACTATGAGTAAGATTTCACTTTTCACAGTTTGGCTGGAATGTTTCAGTGAGTCTGCATATTGGATTGTAATGTATCAAAAGAGCTTTCTGTACAACCTTTGGGTTTGGGGAAAAGTTTCTAAAGCTGTTACTGAAAGATCCACAGTTGTTAAAACATGTTCCAATACAATTGTCAGTCATGGCAATATTTTGGAACCAAATTACTTCCTGAGCTTTAAAATGAATGTTGTTTTTCCCCCTTCCCCCTTTCATTCTTCAGTTTGAAAATGAATACAGCAAATCTACATTGTAAAATGGCTCCAGATGGAAATAGGATTGCTCTTGAACTTAATTTGCTCTTAATTTGCTCTTAAACTTAATTTGCAAAATAAGTTTTTAAGCAGCAAATGGGCCATTTATTGTAATTTGCAATATTCATTTAAGTTTATTCTTCACAATATTGATCTCTTGATGTAGACTGGCAAATTTCTGGGAGTTATTTCATTTGTGAGCATGATTATTTAAACAAAGGAAGGATTCTTACACAAACATCTTCATTTGAATTAAAATTGCTTTTCAGATCCCATAAATATACAATTACTTTTTGTTGTTAACATTCCCATTGTCTTCCCATAAAAAAAGCATTTCTTCTGCAATGAAATCACATTCCTTATATTTCCAAAATATAAGTTAGGAAAAATGTCATTATTGCCAAACCACAGTTTGCAGACTGCTATGCACCGTGTTTGCCTACAAAGGGATGGGACTAAGCAAGTAAGTTGATTTATATGGCACCATTACACTCACCTTCTGCCCCATAGGATTCAGGGCCATCATCAACTACGTTTCCCATCTGTTGGTCATGTCAGAGCAAGGGGTCGGTACTGAATGAATGCTACACGTTTTTCTTAATGGCTCTTTTGAGTCTCCTCTGATCACAGTTATCAACTGTAGGCGCAATGTAGGTGGTTGTTGTTTTTTTTTAAGAAAAGAAAAAGTAGTGAGAGTGATCAGCTATAACGGTTGGAGGGGAGCTCAGCTGAAGCTTCAGAAGAAAATTAAACAAGCCAATATTTCTGCATAGGAAACCTCCTTAAAAAAAAACAGAAAAAGAACAGGAAATGCTGGCTGAGGCAACTCTATATGAGTTATCATTGCCCATTTTACACTGTAACTTCCCCAAAGAAATTTAATATAACTTAACTACCATAAGATTGCCTTCCCTTGTATAATTATGACTTTAATGTTGGTAGCAGACTTTTTTGTGCAGAAATATTGGCACATTTAATTTTCTGCTGAAGCTTCAGCTGAGCTTCCCTCCCAGACATTTTAATTCACCAAACCCTCATTGCTCAGTGAAAGGTTTAACAGGCCCTGCTATTGCATAAAGTCCCCATGATAAACTCTAATCCCATGTTCTTTGAACTTCTCAGTTACCTGAATTTGCTGAAGAGGCCTAACAAGGCAAATGCTCCTGATGCCTTGTTTATGCTGCAGCTTTCACTGGAGCTTATTAAACTCATAGTTACTCCATATAAGCTGTGTTCAGCCTTTCTCCAACAGCAAAGTGTTGACAGTAAGTAACAGACACTTTGCCCCCAAGGTACCATGTTTACACACTGGTGCAAAAGCCTGGTAGATTTGAGCCCTGTAAAGCTATCATAGATAACAGACCTGTTATCAGATAAGTGACTATAATAAATGACTACAATTAGGGCTCTGCTGACTACTTGGTGGTCTTTCCACTCCGTTTTGGACAAATCCCAGGCCTAACAGTAAAAGAAACACCACCACCCAAAAAGAAAAATGGATTGGAAAAGGAGATAGAACAAAGCCCTATGATTACTTGAAAGGATGTTTCATAGAAAGAAGTGGAACCTGAAAGAGGGATTGCAACATGGTTTGTTGCCAGTCTGCCAACTACTCCATTCTTTCCTCCACAACTCTACAAAAACACGTGCACATTTTAAGTTTTTATTCTTTATGTTTAGATGTTCTATGAGCCCAAGGCAGGTGGCTTAAGGAATATTAGTAAAACCCTGTTGTCCACCATTGCTAAACAGATGCAGCCGGGAACCTTATAGGCGTAGACACAAATCTTCTCCATTGCTGCTCTCAAGCAGCTACTAATTATGGTCATTGTGGAGCAATTTTCTTTCTTTTCTTTTTTTAGGATTTTGAAGATTTAATCTTCTATTTTTATAGACTTTGGAGTGATCCCATATTCACTGATGCTTCTCTTCAGTTTGTGGCTCATGTCTGGTGCTATATGGCTGTGTGGGCAACAATACTTTTGGTCCAAATGTCAAAAATCAAAGCACTGTATGGAAATCTGTGCTCTACACATAAAATTCTAATTCTTCTTCAAAGGAACTAATAATTATCCAGTCCATAACAAGCTTAGGAGCTATACCAAATAAAAGGACTAGCTGTAAGTCTTTCCCATTATAGCAGCCAGATAAATAACTTTGAGAAGGGTTATTTGAAGTTCAGAAATCAACGTATTTGCTGTAGATTTAGGAACAGATTTAGGAGCAGATATGATCAGGCAATGAACTGTGATGCAGATACTGTATAATGCCAATTTCCTGTCACACTTTCAGATCTGTAATTATCCATTATAATCATTGCCAATACATCCAGAGAAGAAATTTTCATTTCTTTTTGCATTATGATTCCTTTGGGTATTTCTCATTGCATGCTTCAGTTAAAAGCACTACATCTTTCCATGCATCCATATTTCATCACAATCATGCTGCTTCACAGGGTTTGTTGTCTTTGGGTTTTTTTTTAATTATATTTTAACTTTTTGTCCCCTAAGACAGCTAATAAATTCCAGTAAAAGATTAGATTTAAAGCAGTGTTCTACATGAATCATTCTCACCAATGTGTGTTTTTCTCACAAAAGCAATACAGAGTGTTCAAGCTGATCAAGCCAGATAGTTCTTATATGTTTTTGTCCTTAGCTGGAAAAGAGCTGAATATCTCTTAACATTAGGCCTTCTAGACATGGCCTGAGACAAAGGTCAGCTCTCACTTGGGATGGCTGAAGAATTCAGATCACTTCCAGCCAAGTATCAGGTCACATGTCTGCTCATCCTAGCTGGAGTTGAACCAAACTGCTCTGGAGAGGTGCCCAGAAGTAAAAATAATTAACCCTGAATTGTCCCATAGGAAGGACTGAAATATATCAGTGAGAAAGGGCACGCCTTAGGATAATGTTGCGCCAGTAAAAATACAGATATCGTCTTGGCGTAGGAAGACTTTTACTCTGTAAAAATTTAGCATCGTTTATCTGGAACACTGCTAAGAGTAGCTGCAATTACCGTTGTAAAGGTGTTTCTATTTACACCCTTTAGAATCATTATGTCATAGACATGAGAATAATAGCCTATAATTTAAGCACTTTATTGAAACCTCTTTAAAGGACATTCAGATATCTACACACAGTTTAGTCATTTATAAGAATACACTGTTTAAGACAGCACTGAGTGGGTTCTTCAGATGCCTGTAAGCATCTGCCAAAGCTGTAACATACCAAACTTAAAACGAAGAGTTGATAACATATGTAGGTTTTAACTTTAAGGAATTAGTTGTTCACACACACTGCTATAAATTTGGTTTATTGTATCAAGCAAGCACTACAGTTTTGTAAATCCATCCCTTCCCAAGAAACATGGCTTTGTTCTTTTCAGAAGAAATCTTATATAAGTTTGATTTAATTTAATATTTCTTATATTTCTAGGGGAATTGCCCTGAATGGGAGTAAAATTCCCAAAGGAGTTTGACATCTTGTGTGAAAGTAGGATTTATGGGTATCTCTGCAGCAGCAGAGCCTCTCATAAACTCCCCAAACTTACACATCGGAATCAGCTTGTTTAACTTAATCATGAGCTTAGAGGTGATCCAGTTGACCTTTGTAAAATATGATAAGGCCTCTTGCTGAAATTACTGTAGTCTTCAGATTAATGGAAGACTGTCAAACAATGTAATCTTAACAATTTGAACTGTTTTAAGAACTGCATGTTGAACTTTTTATTACTAGCTTGAGTGGAAAACAATTTCCAGATTATCTTTTATTTGGGCAAGGGAAGGGAAGGAGGGAGGGAGGGAGGGAAGGGAAGGGACAAACTAACTCCAAATACTTCTTCTTTTTACTTAAAAAGTTTATTCATATAATCTTTCATCAGTGTGTTTAGATGGGGAACAGCTTTTAAAAGGGGGTGAATGGACAGCAGTTGTCAGAATAATTTTATATTTAAAACAGTCACAGGATTTGATATTTCTCATTCTATGCAGCAAAAATAGTTAATATATAATGGCAGGAGTTACTTTAATATTTATTTTTCTTCCTACATTTCCAATTACCAAAACACTGACTTCAGTTGACAAAAAAAACAAAAACAATGGAGTAAAACATTACACTGATTTAAGAAACAGTGAAAAATGGGGTTTAAAAACTCCAACCTTTTCTAAGACAAACTGCTCCAGTATGAAATGGGTCTTATCATTAGAAACATTCTCCTAATAATTAAATTAAATTCTGTAAACTGAATGGTGAATCCTTCTGGAACAGGTATGTTCCATCTTCTTCATGAGAGCCCCTTCAAAGCATTCAAAGTTAGCTATCATGCTTCCCCTTAATTTTCTCTTCCCAAATAGAGTCACGTGATGGTGAGATGGGTGGCACATAAATTAAATAAATAAAAAGAATTGTGAAATCATTTACAGGTAGTCCTCAACTTACGATCACAATTGAGCCCAAAATTTGTTGCTAAGTGAAACATTTGTTAAGTGAATTTTGCCTCCTTTTACCACCTTTCTTGCCACTCTTGTTAAGTGAATCACTGCAGTTGTTAAGTTAGTAACACGGCTGTTAAGCGAATCTGGCTTCCCCATTGACTGTGCTTGTCAGAAGGTCTCAAAAAGAGACCACATGTCACTGCAACCATCATAAATATAAGTCAGTTGCCAATCATCCAAATTTTATTCATGTGACTGTGGGGATTCTGCAATGGTCATAAGTGTGAAAAATGGCCATTAGTCACTTTTTCAGTGCTGTTATAACTTTGAAAGGCCAGTAAAAGAATGGTTGTAAGTTGACCACCACCTATACTTTGTCTGCAGGTCTCCAACATAGCCAAGTAGCAAAGCTTTTGAGAAACCACACTCCTCTATTTGCAAGTTCTCCAGTCTTTAAGAATCAAGAGCAAATGGACAACCAGGAGGAAATAAACATGAATAAGGATCACACAACAAAATATACTTCATTTATTTGTGTTCATCTATGCAAAACAAGGTCCTATTTCCTTCCTATCAACTTCCATGAGCAGATAGAAGAATGAAGCTTGTCAAGTCAGTCAAAGCTAAACATTAGCTTCCATCAAAAAGAAAGAGATATTCCATTTGCTACTTTGGATTGTATCACAGAGAAATAGTTTGCTAATAAATAAAATAAATAAATAAATAAAAATTATACCACAGTTGTCTAACATCGGATTTTCCCAATCTATATCCCTGAACTACAAACTGTCCCATTTCCATCAAGCTTGGTCATTACCTGGATAGCAACATTTCAACAGATCCTCAAAAACCAACAGGGGAAAAAAGACTGGGGAAAACAAGCCAAGAATACTACCATAAATATTTACTGTTTGTATATCTCTAATAGGTACCTTGCTGAGAACAGAACAGTGGACAATGAGTCTTTCATTAGATCAAGACAAGGTTTTTTTTTTTAAGAGTTTTGGATTTTTATTTTTAGAGTTGAATATCCAAATATCCTTCCATCTCTTTCTTTATTCCCCAATGAGAAGAAAAAAGAGAATATTGTCAATAATATCCTGAGTCTTCTTACATTCTTAGTCAACAATCCCATAATCAATTATCTCAGAGCTAGCCTCATTAAAGTCATGTATTTTACTTCTACATAACAATACAGAAATTGACAGAAGTGGAGAATAAAAAAGTTAACTCCAGATTAGCTTACTTACCGGTATTTTTTAAAGGAGTAGAATTCTATGCCCAAAACACAACTCTCCAATCTGTCACTTCATTGATTTTTTCTTTCTTTCAAATAATTAGGTTATCTTCCACTTTCAACAGACTTTTTTATTTTTTTACTGACTTAATTTTACCTCCCAGGATGCCCAGTGAGCAATATTAAATATGAATACAATGGGCAGAAGTGCTTGTCCCTAACATCTGGTACATCCATTGAATACAAACACCACTATTTGTAATCCAACATTAAAATTAGATGCAGAAAAGGGTTAAAATAATGCAGTTCAAGAAGATCTACATCCTTAACCTGAATGGTTTCACATATGGTAAATTTCCTTTGATGTAAGCAAATGTAAAATAACTTGCCTAGTACAAAATTGACCTAAGTATAATGTGTTAAATAGAACAGCTAGTAAGCATGCTGGTCAGGAAAAGCATTTGGGAGTCATTGTGGGGGGGGGGGAATGTGGAAACCATCAATCCAGAGTGCAACAATAGTGCAAGCAAAGACAAATCAAGCAGGGTAAAAGGGGGAGGAGGACTTTTGAATAGAAGAACACTGAAATAAGCAGAAATATTTTCCCTCTATGAAGAAATTCCTTTGTCCTATGCTGGATCTATTATTGCAAAAAGTAATGATCAATGAGAAATCAGAGAACGTATCTTTACGCGTGTTCCTAGTAATAAGAGAATCTCTTCTAAAGCTTCCAGAATCTAAACAGGAAAGGTCATGAAATTCAAGTCCCATCAACTTTTTTCCAGACTTAGAACTTAACATATACTTAAAGACAAACTGGGAAAGCAGAATCCAAGGTTCCAATCTCCACATGTTATCTGGCTGACTTAATGGGATCCTCATTATTCTTTTGATGAAAATTATCATAGGAGCAGAGGGAACTGAGAGCCAGTCGGGAACATAGGTCCACACGCAAAGTGCTTAAGTTACACATAAGAGAAGATTCCCATATATGGATCAAGGTTTAGCTAAGAACCACAAATATGTAGAAACGCTCAGGTCCATATGCACTTTCAGAAAGAAAGGTCCTGTTATTGAAATATCTGTGCCCTGTAAAGTCTTACATTGGAATGACCTCCAAGATCCCTTACAACTCTGTTATTCTATGAATTAAGATGCAAGTGCCATGTGGTTCTCTGTGTGTATTTTACTATATAGGAAAACTGGCTGGATGTGTTAAACTTTCCTCTTAAAATAAGCATGCCTTAAATTTCAGTGCGGTTCCATAAAATCTACCCATAACTATATCCCACTATATTTCTTAGTGATTATGTCTAAATAATGGAAGAAGGATTATAACATACATTTTTTATTAAAAATATACAAATGAGAGAGAATTGAAAGCCTAGGGTCATGTTTTACTATCTTTTTAAGATGCCAGCCAAAAGCCTGGCTCCTGAAACTCTCTGCTTGCATAGAGAAGGAATCTGCCAATGCTGTTTACCAACAGTACTAACTATCAATTTATTTTGATTCAGTCCACCATCCCCATTTCCAGTTTCCTATAATTAATTAATTGTTGGTTCTCTGGATCTGTTGGATAAGTGGTAGCAAAATACTATTTTACTTGTTCTTGAGATCTGCACTTTCCAATTACTGAACCCATAAGCATTAGGTCTGTATTAAAAATGCTTCATATTTTTCCCAAATATTTTTCATGAGTTCTTTACATCAAATCTTAACAACTTGTGATTCATCAAGTCAACGCAATACACTATCTCAGTATCCATCAGGGTTCAATAAAATTCCTCCACAGACATTATGAAGCCTCAAGAACATTTAGACAATTATGTCCATCTAGGTTAACCTCAAGATTACAAAACTATTTGGAATATTAAGGAATATCCTGAGCAAAAGCTTATGCAATGGGTTGAAACAAATAGTTTTATTAATATGGCTACAGTCTCTGCAGTTTACAGGGAAATCATCCCAAAACTGAAGCATTCAGACTCACAGGTTGTATTCTACACTTCAGTGATAAGGGCACTAAAAGGTATCCTGAATATCCAACAAACATTGTTCTATCCACTTTGGAAGAGAATACACTGGAGCCTCAAGTGCGGAGATAGGAGAATGCTACAAACCAGTACAGAGGGGTTGGTTTAAAATAAATTATCAAAGAAATGAACACAAGGAACAGTATTAAAACTACAGCTAAATATTTCAGGAAAAGTTTCTAACAAAGAAGCAGTTAGTAAACACTTCTTTCCTACATTATGAGACATAGTTCTATAGACTGATTTGTTCTTTTTTCTGATGGCTATACCACACTGGCTAGGTTAAAGAAATGAACCAGTGAAAGAATATTTCTCTGCTGTGCTCTTTTAGATTACCTTATACGTAATTCAACACTGTGATATAGAGATGCGGGTTTTTATTAACTATTACATAGTCAGTTGAACAAGTGAAAATTCATTCTCCAGGACTAAATTCTCTCTATCTTTACATTCTCCTTCCATCCTGAATTAATCTCCACTGTGCACAGACTGCCATGAGGCCATTACTGGAAACTGTCAAAAATGAGCTTTGTTTTAAAAGATTGGGAGGTTGTCTGATGGGGAGGGTATTGCAGGCAAGTGCTACACAATGCAGAATGCCTTGTTCTTGGGCAAACAAAGGATGATGCACAAACATCTCCACAAGCATTAGGCAGATAAATCTTTTGAGTATTTGCTTATAAAATCATCACATTGATTAAAATGGGACTCCAATATTTTTATGACTTCTGCACCCACCTTAAAAGTGGCTTGTATGTATTTTCATTTTGTTTTTGTAGGCAAGATAATCCAACTCAGTTTTCCCCAGCCTTCTGTCTTCCAGATATACCCAGACTAAAAGGGGTAAAGATTTTAAATCAACCTTAAATTCTAGTGACTACACAAGACACCAGCTGCTGTTTCCTTGCCAAGAATATGGAAGTAGCTTTACTTTGCTTTCCCCCCACAATACTATCTTTTTATTTCCCAATATTATCTACAATCCTGGACATCCTGGTGGTCTCCCGTTCAAGTACTAACCAAGTCTGGCTGTGGCTAGCCTTTTCAATGTCAGCTAAGTGCTGCCATCTGCTGTGTTTAGATTATGTACATCTTCCACATGTCCCAGAGTGGGAAAAATGAATGAATCTGGTGTTGTTTATACAAAAGGAAGAATACATCAGGTCCATAAATGATACAAGGTGCAGATGAAATAAGCTTCTTCATTCTTGCCTCAACAACACCCAAAGAAGTGCAACTGTGAACCTTAGAAGCAGATCCAAAAATGTATTTTCTGAGCAAATTTCTGAGATTTTTGTCATTCCGTGGGAAAAGAATAATTTCTAACCTGGGAAGGGGGATTGAAGAATTATTCGTCCCTTAGAGAAATGTGATGAAGTAGTGTTCCTCTGCCAGATAATTTATTTGTCCACAGACCAAGAGATTTCAAAAGGTCTTTTGCACATAGTACTAAATGATGTAAAGTGGAAGTTGGAGCATACTCAGTAGCAAACCAGTTTCCAGGATTTGTCAGGAGTGCTTATAGTAATATAAACACCTGCTAATGAAACTTGTTTTCCTTACTAAACCAGTGTAATATAATAATTAGAGTCCTAGACTAGAACAAGAGACGTCCAGATTCAAACTACAAAAAATATTGCATTTCTTTCAAATATTTGTCATCATCCAACAAACCTCTCAGTTATTATTATAAAGATAAAATTGGAGGAAAGGAGGATAACATATGCTAACTTGAGCTCAGGAAGAAAGGCAGGCTATTAAATAAAATATTAACCAACTCATGAATATTCAGAAACTGGAGGATATTCAGGAATATGGATGTAATCATATGGCCCATTGGAAATAGGGACATCATGATGCTGTGTTTATAATCTGCTATTGACCTATCAAAATATATGTAGCAAAAGCCATCAATTCTTTGTTTAATCATTCTTTATATTCAATTTATTCCCATACCATATAAAGTTTTCTTCTCAACTTCTTTTTAAACTATTATAGACACAGAGGTAGTTCCATCATTCTTAGATTTGCTTTTCTTGAAGGATTTTTCCAGGATTAGTACAGAAAAGCTGCAAAGTGAGATTCAAGATGGAAAATGTATTTCTCGAGAGATCTTCCTCTTCCCGTCCCCTCCCCCAAATCCGGAAGACAGGAAAGATCAGACTATTCATAACAGAGGAGAGAGACCTTCCCGGAGTCTTTAGGGGGAAATCAATCAAAGAAATTATTTTTCCCACAGACCAGGGCATAACAAACTTTAATAACCATGGGATTTTTTTTTCTCCCTGATTGAGGCATAAATCTTTGATTAATTTATAGCCTGAAGTGACTATATAATAGTCCCTAATGTGTTTTCTGAATAGGAATTGAGTACTGGTAAGAAACTTTAAAAAAAAAAAAAAAAAAAAGCTGGCTCTCTTCAAATTAATGAGAAATGTAGTTGTTGCAGCCCTTCTAATATTTGAGTCTGAAATAATATAGAAGACTGCAAATCTTGTTTAAGTCCCACTGAAATTAATGGGATTTAAGTAAATTGCATCTGACATATCCCAATAGATGTTATCAAGTGCTGTTGCAACTTTATTTTTATTTATTAGAGAGCAAATTTATCTTAATGGTCACTTTTGAGTAAACTTGTGATTTTTATATGCATCCATAGCACTGAATAGCAGTGCAATATCACATTGTATCTATAGAATCAAGAAACCCTTTCCCTAAATATGGTATCCTCAACACGCAAATGATTTCAACTATTATTTAAATAAGGATGACTACCTCCTGATGACTCACTTTATCAGTGACATGCTTTGCATATACATTCAATCAATAAATAAATAAATACTTATTTATTCAGCATGATTTAATAATGAAGGATACTAGGAGTAGCAATCCAGGAATATCTGCAAGATCCTCATCCCTGTGCAGGCAGTTCTCAGATTACAATGGCAATTGGGACCAGAATTTTGTCACTAAGCAATGTAATTGTAATGTGGAACATCACATAACACTATCAGCAGCAGTGGACATCCCACCAATCCCAATTGCCATCGTAACATGTATTGTATGGGTTGTTAAGCAGAAAGAAGTGGAAAGGCTACAGCATGCAGGAAAATGTACAGGTACTACAGACAAGTGGGTGCCACAGGCAGATGCACATGTGCTGCCAGTCAGTAGGTGCTACGGGGAGGGCCTACTGAGTGCAGGTGGATATGAGAGGGTGTGAAGAAGTGTGAGTGGATGTAAAGGGTGCCATGAGGTGTGGAGGGTGCTGCAGGCAAACAGAATGCAGGTGAGTGGAGATGGATACTACAGAGCACAGGTGCAGCACACAGAAATCAAATTAACTACATTATTGGGACAACTTGGCAGTAGAGCTTAGTTTTAAGGGCAGAGATATAGCCAGGGACAGGACTGGTTGTGGAACAGATCAGGAATGATCACATACAATTTTCAAGCTATGTGTATCCCTTTGCATACAAAGATAGTGAATTAGGGATTATAAAAACTGTCATGTTTGAATTGGCACTTCTAAAAAATTAAATAAACAATAGTAACATTTCCCCATCTGTTAAAGAAATTAAGAATTGAAAGTAAAAGGCAAGGATTATTATAGGAGCCTCTGTGGCACAGTGGTTAGAGTGCAGTACTGCAAGCTACTTCTGCAGCCAGCTGCCTACAATTTGGCAGTTCAAATCCCACCAGGCTCCAGGTTGACTCAGCCTTCCATCCTTCCGAGGTGGGTAAAATGAGGACCCAACTGTAAACCGCTTTGAGAGGGCTATAAAGCGGTATATAAGTCTAAGTGCTATTGCTATTACTAGATCTGGGCCACAATATTCCTGACTACTAGATGACACTATCAAAAACTCTTGGCTGCCATCTACTGGTTGTCTGGAATTTTGCAACCCAAATATGCAAACCTTATGAAAAATAACTACGGTATGTTGGGGATGGCATACAGTATAAACTAAGACATATGAGTGTATTATTAAAATGATAAAAGAGACATTACTAAAAGACCCTTGGCGAATATAAAATCAAACAACAGAAAACTGGGCAGGGAGTGGATGAAGAAAATTATCTATGTTGGGTTCAGGCCACAAGAAGTGACACAACACCTACTGAAGATGAGGAGGGGTTAATTGCTGTGGAATATGGTGCTGATCATTCAGACTGATGGAGTCGAAAGACAAATTCATAAAATGAAGTCCATACCAGGCTATTAGCCAAGATATCTGAAAAGGTCTTCCAGTTTCAGAAGCAGTACATTTTTGAAAACTACCAGTTCCTGAATTCCTTGCAATGTTTAGATATTTTGCCAATGAGTGGAGCTTTATTTGCGATTGGCCACTCCACCGCCCTGAAGATTTTTACTGCCCCTGCAGCGAAGCATAGGCAGGGGTGGGCACAGCTGCTCTGTCTCACTTACTAAGGGCGAAGCCATTCTCCGAAGAGGAAGGCACAGGACTTTGCAAAAGGGCCAAGCTTCTGTGACCTGGTACCTCCTCCTCTATCTCCACCACCCCCGACGACTCAGTCCTTCTCCCATAATCCCCAGGGAGCCCATCTGAAGAGCGTTAGGCTGGGAAAAGGTGAAATAAAGAGGATGTAGGTTTACAGTTTCCTTAATCTTGAATTTATTCATCCTTTGTTAAGCTGATATCCAGTGACTTACATCATACATAAATCAAGTTTTAAGGCTTGGCAAGGGCGGCTGATTTTGAATCTGAGGAAACAACGCTTTATATCCAAGAGGGTTTGCCCCTCTTTGAACCCTCATATTTCAAATCTTGAAACATCACAATGATGACAAGAGTTTCACGCAATCTGTCTTGGGCAGTTTATATGTCAACATCTAGCGCCCTGATTCAATTCTAAAGCCTTCCCTTATACGTATTCTCCGAGTTGTGCCACCTTTTAAGTGCCTGGATTTTCTATGGAGCCAAAAAAGGAAAAACCAAGAGTATCGTAGGATCCTTCGCGACTAACAGAAAACGAAGCAAAATGAAAGCTTATACCTTTTAATGAAACTGGTTAATCTGAAAAGTCCTCTTCCTAATATGAGGCTGTCAAGGATTATAGCTCTTCCACTAATAGATGAACCGAACTAAGAAGAAATCGTCAGCTGCAAGTGATACTATCCCAGCCTAAAGCTGGCCCTGCAATTCTTTCCTAAAGTTGTAAAATTCCCATCCTCAACACACAAATTACACACTGTTCCATCTTCTGTTATTAATGTCACTGTCCCGATGAGCTTTATTTTATCCACTGGTTTTAATGATTCGATTTTTATTTCTCAAAGGAAAATACTTAAACTAGAAAAGAAACGACCGATTTGAATAAATATCAAGAGGGCTTACTATAAAAGGTGTTGATACTGAAGCCGACACAATAGCGGCTGGAAACGCGCATGAAATTTTATTGTCCATTAGACGGACAAAAATACTGGCTGGCTCTGCGACGAACCATGATGATGATGATGAGCGACTCATCGAAATAACTGCGAAAAACATAGTGAAGTTTTTCCTCCTTTAAAATCCGTCATTGCGCGGTGGGGGTGGGGGGTGAAATAGAGCACCCCGAGCAGCTTCGGCTAAACCTGCCAATTTCGGCCCGATAGGAAAACCTAAAAAGAACTTAATACTTGGGCAGTCCGGTACGCGTGAGGATAGTGTCTTCAGAAACGAGGCTTGCAGGTCAAAGAATTCGGACATTCCATCTACCCGAATGCAGACCAGCAAGTTCGGAGGAATCGTTTTATACATTTCGCAGCTGGGACTGGGGAGCGTCCGCAAGGTAAAAAAGTTAAGAGGGTGCCTGCGATTTGACGCTCCGCCCGTTTGTTATGGCCCCCCTCGCGTCTAATCCACATAAAAACCAGACAGGGTGTGGGTCACACCGCCGCTATCGCCATCTTCCAGGCCTGGCAAAAAAAACAACAACACCGTCCTAACATTAATCTGAGCTGTGGCTGGAGGAAAAGAGAAGGGGACCCGGTCAGGCTCGGTGAAAACTGCCTCGAGGGAGGAGGGGGGTCTTGTTTTTCCACAAGGAGCTCGGGCGAGTGGGGGTGGAGGAACCGTCCCTCGCGTTCAGGAGAGTCGGTCGGGCTGCGGGGATGCAGCCGCTTGGCCCGTCCTCGGAAGCAGGCTGTGGAATCCCTTCGCGCCACGCCCTGGCCTTCGGGCCTAGCCTCAGAGACTGCTTCGCCCAACCTGCTAACCCAAAGCCAAGCGAAACACATTAGGAGTCGGGATATCGTGTGAGCCGTTTTCGTTCAGCCAAGAATTATTTCGGACTTTATGGGGGGAAACAGGACTATAATCCCGAATGAACTACCATTATTACTATCTCTATTAGTACGACGACGTTTTATTTTGTGATTCCCCTCGTTAACCTTTTACTCGAAAAAATTCACCACAATCACCCTTAACGCCTTAACGGCGGCTGCCGCTAAGGGCAAAGCAGGACCTTCTCCTGCTCGCTCTCGTTGCCTTCTCCAAGAATGGTTAGAGCCCTCGCGCCCCATCCGAACAGGGACGTTTACGGCCTACAGGCGGATTAGGGTGTGACGGGAATCCGCCAGCCCCATACAAGGCCGGCTGGCCGGGCGAGCTACCACCCGCCTTCGCCGAGGAGGCCCATCCATTACCCGCGCCGGGATCATCTGGAGCCAGCAAAGATACACAGACGATAAATTCTGGCTGCGCGTTGCCCCGCGCCCCGACGGCCGGGCCGTCCGCATTCCTGCGCGGGCTGACTGAGAGGAGAGGCGGGGCGAGGCCGGGCCCTGCGAAGCCGTCCCCTTGGCCCGCTATCCATCACGGCGCTGAGGTCTCCGCAGGGCCGGTGCAAAGAGGATCCGCCGGCTGAGGCAGCGCTCTTTCCTTCTTTTCTCGCTTTCTCAATGTCGGATTTGGACACAGCTAATGTGGGGGTGGGGTGCGGGGTGGAATGTTCATATTGTAAAATATGAATATTTTACTATAGGAAAATATGAATGGATATGCAAATAGTAAAATCATCCCAGTACATACTACTTGAGTAGCAAATCAAAGTAGTATCCTTACTCCAGGAGGAGTTATCTACCCCAGGATTAGTAAAAGAACCAAAGAAAGTTGTTCAGACTAGGGAAAGGATTTAAGATATTTTCTTTGTTGTTTCCTTTTTCTTCTTCCACGCTAACATATGCTGGAGGTTTAACAGAGCCCATTTACATAGAATTATCCCAAATGTGCATATATGTGTGCTGTGTTTGTGTGTGGTGTTTTTGTTTGTTTTGTTTTGGTTTCCTTCAAACCAGGTGATTGCCTGGACAGGCCCTGCAGTTCTCTTGGTAAGGTTTCATTAGTGGCTTGCCATTCCCTCTTTCCAGGCTGAGAGAAAGTGAGTCATCAGCTTGCTTTGTGCTTGAAAAAAGGACTAGAACTCAGTTCTTAGCCTGATGCCTTAACCACTAGAGTAAACTGGCTCTCTTGATTTGTAGATTAAATATGATACTGCTTTGGTAGTGCAAACTCTGCTATAATATCCAACTAAGATTTTAATAACAATTGCCCTGGTTTCCTGCCCATTTTTTTAAAAAAATCTGAATATGTTGACATTTTGTAGTGCCTTAGAAAGCCTTATCTGGTTTATAAATGGTTTAATTAAATGTGTGATCCGAGGACCACAACTTTGTACAATCATTTTGTAAAGCGCAGCATGAGATACTCAATAGGGAGTTTAACTGTTCTCCAGCCTTCTTACAGTTCTGAACTCTTATGAGTCATGACCACCGTGGGCATGCTCAGAGACTCGAAACACTTTGTACATGTTCAAATATATCCAATTTTTAATCATTTAAAATTCTACATTTAAATCTGTAGTGACTCTCTGCCCTTGCCTTAAATTGAGGGAATACACTAAGGATATACATGAGTCACATTTGGAATTCTACCAAAATCTGTCACCATCCCAGTACTTAGGCCCAATGCCATTGGAAAAAAGAGTCAGTGAGCTCAGGTGTCACAACGGCAGAGAGAATTGTTCGGAAAAGCAACCTGATCCAGAAGGAATTTGAGGAAGGGATAGAAGGGAGAAAACCTGAAATTAGCCAGATTTCTGTAACAAGAAAGTTAATTTGAAATTGATCTTTCTTAAGACTAATGAAGAAAGTAGTTTGTTCAGAGAAACATGAGCTCAGTTTTGAGAAAAACCAGTGTCCTAGATTATAATCTTCTCAATTTGGATTCTTCGATTCAATAAAGTTATGTTTTGGGAGAAAGAGCAGCTCTAATGGCTTGCTTAGGTAATCTTTTACAAGCCAAAAAAGAATAATTATTTTGCTAAGTTCTATTCCAAGATCCTAAATGCCTTTCTTCCATAAATCTCTCTTCACTCTGCTTTCCTATATGAAAATTCCCTAGCCTTTTGTTTATGGAGGTGATCTGTGAGATTAATCCTAAAAAGCACAGCAATCACAAACTTAGACAAGATTATTGAAGAATAACATTTAAGTGACAACAACGAATAGTTAAATATTACATTTTCAGATGTAGTGTATGGTATGAAAACTGGATACTGAAGAACAATGAGAGAAAGAGTATAAATAATTTTGAATTTGGAGATGGTTGCTAGATCTATCATGGATTGTAAAAAGAATCAGTCAAACACCTGGATCAAATAAAAGGCTGGGGGCTCTTTGGAAATAATGATCAATAAGGATAAATTATCATACTTTGGACTCATGACATCAGCAGATAGTGGATTAGAAAAAATATGCTTGGTAAAACAGAGAGATAATTGGAAGAAATGAAAGAGAAATCAGTAGAGAACATCCAAGAGTTTTCTAGAAATTATTTATGGAGATAGAGCAAAGTGGCAATCATTTATATATACAGTGATCAGGAGTCAAGTCCAATTTAATTTCATTTAATCCTTCAGATTCAACCTTGTTTAGATATTTTAGAAGAATTACTCAGTAGGTTCCTGCTTCTTCCCTTTCAGTGCACATACTACTTGAATCAAATACTCCATCTTTATCCATCTTCCTGCCTTATTCCAGACATCTGCAGAATGTCACTCAATGGGTAGCCATATAAATATGATAAATAATTAAACAAATCTGAATTCTTCAGGATGTGAAAGGATTCTGGTTGGTTTCAAGGTTTCAATTTCTAGATTTCATCAATGAAATAAGCAGCCAAGGTAATGCAATTCAATTCAAGTGAACATCAGGAACCATCCTGAAAAATAAAACCTGGTTTTGAATTTAGAAGCTTCTCTTAGACCCATGGAGTTTCTATTCTAGATTGTTCTCTTTGCTTTGTGAATGGCCATGAAACTACAGACCACGTTATTTCTGGAATTGAGAAGAGGGTAAGAATAAATTACAGGAAACCAGAATAAGATTAATCTCCGTAATATTCTTTTTATTCAGTGATAACAACCCAGTACTGAGTTAAAGGCACAAAAAACCCAAAGCTGGTTCCCCTCCCCCCAAACATTCAAGTGGCTTGGATTCAAAGAGAACGAAAGAAAAATTAGTCTCAGCAATTGATGGTTTTTTTTTAAATTCTAAACGGCTCAGGTTTTGAATTCTACTTAATAGTATTAATTTTTAATGCTAGATTTTACTCTTGGCCTGTATCAAATGTATATGCAGATAGACAAGTGACCATGTAAATACTAGTATTACCAGGACAATACAAAAGGCATAGCAAGGAATCAGACAGCTGTAGTCATTCAAGTGATTATGAAAAGTTCATTAAACTAAAGGAAACATATATTTCTGCCCCCTATAATTCAGTCTTTCTCTTGCCATGGCCTTCTCTTGGCCTAGCATTTATAAGTTCTTGAGAGGGAATAAATGCATGGAGAATTAAAGGAAGAAGATTGTTGCTGTATATTGAGGCCAGAGGGGCAGGACAGGAGGTGTTGGTTGTGTGGATTATAGTTATAATAAGTACCAAAAAAGTTAGGGCAATGAAAAAATGTGTTTAACTCTATTTTTCAGTAATAGTTAAATAGGCTGCTATAAAGAGAGATAATCCATTCTCAAGCATTCATAGTTATTTTGACCATCTGGACATAGTCTTATTAATTATTCTTAAAAGAAAAAGTGTTGTCCAACATAGTTGAAGCTCAATATCTTGCTTGATTCCTCAACGCCCAAGCTATTTACCTTATCTGGAATTAATGGATTTTGCATGGATCAATGGAATTCAATCATCATAAATAGAGAGGAGTTGGTTTTATGATTCTCTCTATAGTTTTCTCTCCTTGTTACTCATTAGTGGGAAAATAGATTTTGGTCATTTATTGAATACTTTCTTGATGTTGCACAAAACATAAACAGCATCAATTGACAGCATCAGAATGTAAGAACAGTCTTGCTGGATCAAGCTAAAGGCCTGCCTAGTCCAGCATTCCTCTCCCACAGAGCTAGCCAGAGGTCAAAGAAAAGCCTAAGCAGGAGGTGAATTCAGAAACAACTTCTTGCTCGTAACTCTCTGGCATTTGTTCTGAAGAAGCATATTGTTAACAGTATTGGAGGTTCACATGAATGGAAAATGTATAAAAATGGCTCAAGATTAACAGATCATTATTATTTCCATGTCTTTTTTTCATGAACTCAAGGCAACATAATTTTATTATTTAATTTATTATTTAATTTTATTCTTACAACTGTGAGGTAGGTTGGGCTCAGAGAGTGTGGCCCAAAGGCTAACTGTCATTGACTAAAAGTGACTGTCCAACAACTTGGTTTACACCACACTGATATAAATTTCATAGGCTCCACTAAACATACTATTTATTCAGTTTATATGCATATGAGCCCATCATGCTTTTATCTTTTGGGATAAGCACATTATTAACTAACACCATTCATGATATCTCCCCATATCTTTCCATCCAAAATAAAGCAGCTAGTTATCAGTGTGACTTCTAAAAACACATCAAAATAAATACAAGGATTTAAAGAACAAATTTTATACAACTTCATTAATATACTGATATTCAATAATATACTGATATTCAAGTCTTCATTCCTTATTGCACCATAGTCTTAACAATCAATAAAGATTATTTAGATTCTCAGAAAATAATACCATCTATAGATATAGATACCATTCACCATTGCAAACATCACATCCTGTATATGTATGCATGGATGCATTAAATATACATCCTTATTTTCCTGCTTAAGATCTAACATCACTAAACCATCCATTTGTTCTCACAGATGTTTTATTGCATTCAGTAAGGAACTTTCAACTCCATATTCACACAAAACATTCCATAATTCAACTCTATTCAGTTTATGATATAATTTCTCTAAATCAATAAATGTAAAATATATTTTTCACATTCATATATTTCTCAATGATCTGCTGAAGAGTAAAACCTGATTTGCATGCCCTCTAACTGGTAAAGCTGCAAGGTACTTTTAAATATTGCTTATTATAACTTTTTGTAACCTTTAGATCAGAATTCTGCTAAACATCTTCCTAGGTACATCTAACACACTCCCCACCTTGTACTATTTACATCTACTCATAATATTTTTCCCAGATATGCTTTGTAGTAATAGCGTTTTTCTCATCTTCAGGCACATACGCTGTCTTCACACATACACTTCATACATTCATTCCTATGAAGACACAACCACATAAGCAAATTACTTCCATATTTTAACATTTGTACAATAAGGTTGTTTATCCTGCTTGCTCTACCATTTTTCAACATTCTAAGAGTATTTATGACTTCCTCTTCATAATTATTTCTTGGACAGTAATGTTTATAACATTTGTTTTTATTTCTGCTCTTTGACATATGACTGATAAAAATCTCTAAAATGCTCCTTTTACTATTTCATCTTACCAGTTTCTCCCAAATTATTTCATCACTTTGATTTTTATTCCATTCATGCTGCTGCATGTTCCTTTC
This sequence comes from Notechis scutatus, assembly GCF_049901735.1. Classification (NCBI taxonomy): domain Eukaryota; kingdom Metazoa; phylum Chordata; class Lepidosauria; order Squamata; family Elapidae; genus Notechis; species Notechis scutatus. Next base: position 53,623,380 of record NC_142009.1, on the reverse strand, counting down.
TTAGCCCTTTTCATCCACTTCCAAAATTCCTTTTTATTTCTATCAAAATCATTCTGCATTTTCTCTGCCTACTTAAATATCACTCTCATATGGATTCAGAATCTAGATAATATCAGTTCCTAGTTGTTTACTGTTCTTTATTCATCAATTTGTATCCCTTCATTCCAAGTTGCAATCTTCCATAGACATTACCAGATGGGCTAAAATTCTCCACCTCCCATAGTATTTTGGTCAATAAGACTTGGTCAATCAAAACATACTTTTGAGTAAGAAAGAGTAAGTGTAGACTAAGCTATCAATTTTAATTTCAAATGGCTCACATGAAGCATTTCTTCTTTGCAGGCACAAGCAAAGTCCAATTTTAGCTGCCCAAACTGTAGCACTCTATGTAATCTAGCATGCTAAAGTGGAGATTACCTTGCAAATCAACAGATTGCAGTCTACACCCCCAAATTATGAGATACATGCTATGTAATCATACACTTGCAATGCCTCCATTCATTTTATTATTTTTACTGAATTCTAAATACCACTGAATTCAGTGGAACTTATTTTCAATCTTTCAGTATAATTTTAGCACATTTACTCACAAGTAATTCCCACAATATTCAATATTCTATTATAAATCCTCAGATTTTAAGTCCCATTGGTTTATTGAGGACTTATTCTTATAAAATTTATTAGCCTCTGTCAATTAAATTTGCATATGGATATAAAAGGAGTGGTGATGAAGTTTGGGTTAGAAAGGAGAATGAGACTTTTTTTAAAAAAAGATGTCATTCACTATTAAGTGGCCATTAAACTGCCCAACTAAAGTGGATGAGGTGTTTTCAATTGCACAATTTTGTACAGTTAATCTAGATGATTTAATGTTACAACCCTATAACTATTTACCAGAGAATAATCCTCCTCAAGCAGAGTGACACTTATTCTTGGAGTAGATATAAATAGTATCCTACGGTAAACCTATCAACATTGCAGCTTTAAGTTTTAAATTTGTTGCAATTATTTTTCTATCACATAACAGTATGAAGACTATATGTGGGAGGGGGGTCTGCATTTTGTTGTACTTGTTATTTTTAATCAAATGGGTTTGTGCTTTTTGCTTTAACATAGGTACCTGGAGAGGTAGACATCCACTGTATTGTTAGAACTAGTGAATAAACTAAGTAAATGCTGAAAGTGTGAGCACATGAGACCTGCACCTTGAGAATTTATTCCTTATTCTCAAGAAAAACTAAGAATGTTGAGCAACAGGATTGCTGGCAGAAAAGATATGATGCTTTAGGGGCATTTCCTCCCAGGTGTTATTTCCCTTCAGGTTTTCTGTGTTCTGAATATTTAGTGTCAAGGCTTGGTGATACCCTAGCCGGTAGTGATCTGTAAAGCTCTCTCCAGTTAATTATGCAATTCTTCATCAGCTCCCAGGTCAGAAAGAGGCCTGGAAACATCCCTGGGTGAGAAGTTGGGTATGGTTTAGACATAAACCACGAATCAAGCAAACCTTGGCTTTTTCTTTCCCCATAAAATGTGCATTCAGTGGAATTTATCTCAGGGTAAGATGGGGCAAATTTGTTTTTTGGTTGGAGTGGGGGGTACTATTTTAATTCCGGGATAACCAAGGGGAGCCTAAGCCCTTCTTCTTCACAGTGTGGGAATGAAATCAAGGCAGCAACAACAAAGGCAGGCAAAGAAACCAAATATTGCCTGGGCAGGCTTGTGCGGTTGTGAGGTGCAACTGCAGTCACCTCGGGTTTTGGCTAAGAGAATACTTAAGAAAGCAAGCCTAGATAAAGTACGGGTGAAACCAGGGGAAAGTTTTATTGTGACAAAGTTTGAAATGAAGCGGAGGGAAAACACCGACTGGGGCTTTTGCTATAGTAAAGAGAATCGGCGCTCAAAGAAATGCAGCGGCTGCCTACATCTGCCTTCCCAACCCCAGGAGAAAGCTTGTTGCCCCTTTCCGCCCCTCCATCCCTGGCTGGCGGGTAATCTCTCTCGCCTTAGAGATTTCCTTACAAAGCTGGAAATCGCTTCCCTTCCTGAAAGTACCGACTGCTCCGGAGCCCCCAATTAGCAAAAGGCTAAACCCATTAACGGCTCTCCGGTTTCGGCCAGGTGGCCCTCATCACAGCTGGGCGAGGTCTGGAGCCGGAATCCCATCCGCCGCCGGGACCTCCCAGCGAACCCCCCCACCCACCCCCATCAATAATCCGCGCAACCCCGCTTTGAATGGCCTCTCGCCCTTCCCTTCCTTTCTCTCGGCTCCCAGGGCAAGAAGATGTGCCTGGCCAAAAGGAGAGCGGCGGCGCAGCGGCGACGAACTATACTGTTTTCTCGCGGAAGATCTGCGATGGAAGGGAAGGCGCAGCTCGGAAAGTAAAAACACGCCTTCTATTCGTGGCCTCGAGGAAGGGTGGGAATAAAAGCTGGAAACGTTTGCATTTAACTAAGTAGCTTAATTGAATTTTAACTACAAATACAGTTACACAGTAGTATAGTATTTAAACCATTTAATTAAATATGTTACACCCTGTCTTTCAAATTAAACATTCATAGGAGCGATGTTTGGAGCGATGTCCTGGGAAAACAAAGGTATCTCCACCCCCAACTTGTTTTTCTTTATGAATTCCTTACTCAGACTACTCAGAGTCTTCCCCGGGTTTGACGCACTACAATTCCTGTTCCTGTTGCCAACTGAAATGGTTGGGAAAGGCTTTTTTTAAATTGCTTTGTCAGAGGGCAGGCTGCGTTGAATAGTTGCTTTATTCGAATGCAGATCGTGAATCGTGCTAGCTCAGGATTTCGAATCAGTACACAATGGTTGGGATGTACAACAGTACGCAAAGCAGAAGTTTGTTTAAAATGAGGTTTGTTCAACCTGCCTTTGGTGGTGTCATTTATGCAAATCAAACATTTACAAACTAAAGAAGAGTTTGTGGGCCACGCCAAAACAGGGTGGCCCCACAGTTTCACAGAATGTAAGAGACCTTGAAAAATAATAATTAAAGTTGGAATCTTTTGCCGGACAAGGCGGTCTCTCCTAATGAACTAAGGAAAAGATGCCTTCTCTGTTAGTGCAAAAGAAAAATTAAGGTTTTGCCCAAGGCAACTAGACAGGCTAGTAACAAGCGTTGACCCTCACGGGGAGTAGGAAATCCAACAGTTATGCTTTGCTTTTGTCTCTCATCCAAAACGCCGCAAATGAACTTCGGAATTGACTTTTGCAGCAATCCTGGAAAGGAGGCAGGTGGGATGGCTGTTGCTGAAAAATGTGTGTTAGTCAGGGAAGTCTGCTAAGGAAAAGTTTCTTCCCTGTGTTGAAGAAAAAATGAATTTGTAACCTTTGGGATATTGCTGAACTGTTCAGCGACAGTTTGTGAAGGCCGAGGGGCTGACCAATCTTCGACTGGAGTTCGAAGGGGGAACTGAAGAATTGCAAACATCAACACGGAGCGTGGCTCCTTAAGCAAGAGAACAGAGCGGCACAGCGCACAATCGAGCCTAGAATTAAGATTAACCTCGCTGGACTTCCGGGCGCACGTCCAAATGTTCCCGAGGACTTGCTCGGGCTTCCCTGCAATGGGACGCTGTGGAACGAACGAGGGACCCCTGGAACCATCGCTTGGAGGAGGAGTTACACCGGAACCTCAGTAGCCAATCAGATTGTGCGAGCGGTGCCCTAGGAAGGCAGGTCACCTCTCTTTCACCTGAGAGGCTAGAAACCTAGAAGCTGAGTTATGGATGGAGAGTACCATTTTTTTCCTGCAAATTGAGACAAGATCAAACAAAAACTGATTTTAGCTCTTGCACGTATTGTTTAAAGGAGAGTTGGCAAGTTGATCCAACTAGGAACGTTCATCCACTATCCAAGAGACCAATCGACTCTGGGGCAGAAACAATATGGGGGACAGAGTCAAACTTAAAAACAAACTCCTGTTTTTACATTTGAAATATCTATGCTACAAATGAGAGAGAAGTGTCTGTCACTTATAGGTGTTTGTACACTCACACGCCTAGATTTACACTTCATTCTAACCCTTTATGTGATTTGTTTGGCCTTAATGTCTTGTGAAAAACGGAAGTTTTGGCTTATAGTGCAAGCATATTTGTAGACCCAGCACATTGAGGATTAATAGGTTAAATGATTGTGGTTGGTGCCATGTGTGAACAAGATCCTAGTGGCGCCGAGGTCGCTGTCTGCTTAGAACATTCAGTAAGATCCAACTCAGAGGTGGTATTCAGCAGGTTCTGACCAGTTCTGAAGAACCAGTAGCGGAAATTTTGAGTAGTTCAGAGAACCGGCCAATACCACCTCTGACTGCCCCTGCCCCCATCTATTCTCTGCCTCCCGAGTCCTAGTTGATCAGCTGGGTCTTCTTTTGTTGCCCTGCACAGGAGAACAGAGCTGGAAAGCAGGTTAGTGGAGTGGGGAGGGAATGGGATTTTGCAGTATCCTTCCCCTGCCACGCCCACAAAGCCATCCCCACAGAACCTGTAGTAAAAAAAAAAATTAAATCCCACCACTGGTCCAGCTATATCTGTTCTGATGTCATTCTAACTTGTCCCAAAGGCAAGGCTACAGAGAATGTATTTGTTGACTACATTGGCTATGTAGCACCCTATTGCTAAACCCAAAATAGCTTTGAAGTCTTCATTTGAGATCTCCCTCCTTTTAATATAGTTTACTATATTTTCTTGGAGCTTCTAAAGCCTTATTGGGGCATTCAACTGAATACACAAACCTGGAAACTGATTTTCACTTCTCACACTAGACCAGAGGTCTCCAACCTTGGCAACTTTAAGACTTGGGGACTTCAACTCCCAGAATTCCTCAGCCAGCTTTGCTGGCTGAGGAATTCTGGGAGTTGAAGTCCACAAGTCTTAAAGTTGCCAAGGTTGGAGATCCCTGCACTAGACCATAATGTGATTGAAGTTTAGTTTACTGTGTTGTGGGAACAACTGGGGTGGGGTGGGGGAAGACTCCCCACTTGCTGCTAACTAAAGTAGATAGGAAGGCTGGGATCACTCCAAACAACCAAGTCAGATAAACTCCTGGAGATGCATTTGCACTACAACTCAAATAAGGACATTGGTTTTCATTAAGCGTATTATAGTGTATTAAATCAACTGGTATAGTTCATGAATCTAGAGAATATGTTAACTTGGTAATCAGTTTAAGCCTTTAAACTTTAGTACAGAAGTCTCCAAACTTGGCAACTTTAAGACTTGTGGACTTCAATTCCCAGAATTCCTCAGCCAGCATAGCTTAAAATTGCCAAATTTGGGGACCCCTGCTTTAGTACACCGTTGAAAGCAATCAAGTGGCATAACCCAAGATAACTCACTTGGACTCACACAACAAGCCAGGCCAAATGCTGTGGTGGCAAGTGTGCTTTGTGAACTCAGACAATTGTAGTTTGTTCAGTACCTTGTGGTTCAACAAACCACAGCTTAATACACTGTGTGACCACAGCCAGTAATAAAAGGTGACAAAGGTAAGCTGTTATCTGTATCCAAAATTGAATCCAACATTCAAACCTCCATTATTCTATATATGTGACCCTGGTAGTTTACAAAAACAAAATCAAAGCAATAAAAAATGAAGGTGGGAGGGAAGACAGTTCTATCAGTTTTAAGCAGAGGGGGGTGGCCTCTGCCTTTATCAAAGGAAGTGAACGTCTGCTTTGGGAGTAGTCCCATCTCTTTAGCAGAATGCCTGCCTTAGCCAGGAAACAAGCCTGGTTCTCTCCCAATGAGCTGAAGAGAAGTCTCAACTACATCTGTAGAATCCTCACTAACATCAGCCTTGTAGAAAGCTGGTTTACTGCCACATGGCTTCTTGGTCAATTTCTCTGCTCAGAAAGCACAGAGTTGAAGAAAGAGGCAAAGCTCGGCTTTCACAATCCATCCTCCAACTGTTTTAAAACTGCTTATTCTGTCAGGAATCTGAGAACTTAAAAAAAAAAAACACACACACATACACACAACCTACCTTTGTGACTGTTGATCAATTTACTTGGAAGCAAAACATCTCCTTGATCTCAGTGCAGCACGCCTATGGTTTTCATCTCAAGCCAGACAAATCAAAATTAAAACTCCTTTCAGAAAGCTTGGCGACTACAGACTTAAACTCGTTGGCAGATTCAAGGAGGTTCCTATGCAATTCTGCTGAGAAGCAGGGTGCAGCAAGGCTGATGTCTTGGAAAGCACGGAACATGTTTTTAATCAAACCTATACATACGCGCGGGGAACGTGTTCAAGTATTTTAAGAAATCCTGCACCTGAAAGAACAGGGCTCTGATTTCAAGAGGAACGTTGGTTGCCAAAAAATGTTACAAATGCTGCTTTATCACAAGCAATTTGGGTGGAGGAAACAGTCCCTTCCCCTTTCTAATTTTGTAAGTCAAGAGTGAGCACCTTCTGTAGAATAGTCACGCTCAGCACTGCAAGCAGGACTTCATTTTGGAAGAGGCATTAAGGTGGGGGGAAAATCTCTAACCTCCAACCCACCTAATTATGGTCTCGCTCCCAAGAGTGAATTTTTTTTTTTCATCCCAGAAACAGTCTGCAAATGGATGCAGTTCAAGATGGTCTCCTTCAGATTCTCTTGGGACAAGGGATGACAATCTTATTCATCAAAGGAGAATTAGAGCAGGATGTCTGAGAAATAGATTCTATCCACCAAAGGATCTCGTACATGGTTTTTTTTTTTTTTTTAATGGATTGCTCGCTTCAGAATTGACCTCTTGGCCCTCCCCAACTCAAGAAACATGCAGGATTTCAGCTGGATTCTATCCAACCATTGGAGTTTCCTTCCAAGTAACTCTGCAGAGAGTAAAGTGCAAGTGTGTCCAGATGCTATACAAACATGTGCTAGATGACCCACTTAGTTGGAGACATATTGAATTTTGTGGGCCCCATTATATAGCAAGATACAGTGTCTTGTTTCTGGGACTAGAAACAAGGAAGCCCACATTCTAGTCCAGTCTTGACAGAAAACCTCAGTGGGGGTTTGGAGCTGGAGACTCTCCCACAGCCCAACCGGCCTCACGGATTTTGCATTGACCTTTTTTTTTTTTTTTTTTGTCGTTTTCTACTGAACTAATGAATCTAGAGTTGTGGTGTCCTCTTGAATATTTATTGTGCTGGGTGCTTGGAACAATTTCAGTCTCTGATGGTTTATAGGCTTTAGCAATCATTTGGGTGATGGGTGGGTATATTTGTTTAATTTCTATAACCACCCATTTCAGCCAGTGACTGGGCAGCTTACATCAAACTTACATTAGTGAGAGATGGACCTTTCAAGCAGGGGAGCACTGAGGCTAATCCAGTATAAAGATAAGGTTCCTAAATAAACATATTTCCTACTTTGCATTCAGGATACTATCCTGTCTTTCTAATGCATATTTTGACGCTTGTCTGTGGGATCTTGTTTACCGGGACATGAAACAAAAGCACAAAGACAATGGAAGAAAAAAAATGCATTAAGTTAGGATTCAGTGAAAGAAGGAAGGCTTTGTCTCTTCCTTCCCCCTCCTTAAATGGACTTGGCTGGACTCGAGGTGATAGATCTTCATCAGGCTCAAGATGTGGGGTTGCTTTTAGGAATTGACTCACTACAGTCAGTGCAACTCTTAAAGCGGTCCTGCTTTTATTTCAAGCTGACAGGATGGAAAGCTGGCGGGTGTGTGGAGGCGAGGCTGTTTAGAGTAATGTTCATTAATCTCAGCAACTGTAAAATATGCAGACTTCAATACCCAGAAATCCCCAGCCGAGATTGTTGTTGAAGTTGCTGAGGTGGAGAAACCTTGAATGATCTTCGATGCAAGTTCAAAGCACTTGGAAGCTCTGTACAGCCCTTTTAACTAACAGCTCAGGAGACGCAAAATGGAAATGGGGGGCGGGGGAATAAAAAATTTCTGGAATAGGTTGCAAAGGGTTATTCCGTGAGTTGGATGGCTTTACTGCCGCTTGATTTGAGGAAAGTAACAGCAGCGCGACCTCGCTTTTCAGAATCCCCCGAGGTGGCTCCAGATCCTGTTCCTTCCAAGTTAACTTCTACAACCGTTGGCTTTTCTGCTCAAAGCCTCCACGCGAGCCTTCTCGGAAAACGGCCCAGTCTTTGGTCTGGGCTAAACGGAGCGCCACTTTCCTTGCAGGGATTGCGGCGCCAGCTCCGCACCTCGAGCCGAGGCCCCTTCCCAGGACCGCCTTGTTTCGCTTCCGACGTGCCATTCTGCAGCCTCCGCCGCCACGTTGACACCGCCCGCCAGAAAGGCCCAACACGTGCGGTGATTTCCCTCCCCAGCTTGCAAAACAAAACAAAAAAAAGTGTCAACGGTGCCAGCTGAGCAAAAAAGCTGCTGAATTCTGCCTTTCCCACGAGCGTAGCGGCTAAATTGTCCTCGCAGTGAAATTCCTTAAAGCGGGAAAACGCTCCACGTAGTCGTTTTTCAGACACCGCTTAATGAGAACTGTATTGGGGAGGTGGCGGGCGTCTTTGTTTAAACCTGGTGGTCGCTGTCTTAAGTTACTTGCAACGGAGTAAATCGCATTTAATGTTCGGATATTTCCGAGAAACGGGGTGGGAGTCGCTTGTATCAAAATACCGTTCGGGGGAAAAACTACTCAGAAAGGCTTTTCAATTTTTAGGTCCAAAGACAGAGCATTTGGAATAATAATCTACTACAGATCGATATATATCAGGAAGACAATACACGGAACTGGAAGGAGGTTTGGAACTATTTCTTTGACATTCTTTAAAGAATCGTGGTGCCTCCCCAACTCAAGTGGTTTTGAGAAAATAGGAATTACACACTGTCTAGGGCAGCGGTCCCCAAACTTGGCAACTTGAAGACTTCAACTCCCATTTAATTCAATTCTGGGAGTTGAAGTCCACAAGTCTTCAAGTTGCCAAGTCTGGAGACCTCTGGTCTAGGGCAATCTTATGCCTTTATCTTAGAATAGCCTTTTGCAATCTACTTAGGGAAAATTTATTTTTAGTCAACTGACATAATATGGTGGTGCCGTTGGTGTTTTAAAGAGCTCTAATCCAGGAAGTTGCCGTTTCTCCGATAGAAACCAAACACATCGTTTTACGGTTCTCTACATAAGATACAGCCCTGGTGTACCTTGAAGATTGACAAGTGAATTTATAAAAAATCAGAAAGGGGGACAATCTCATCTGCTGAATTCCTCCCATCCTTTTCTAGCAGAAAAAATGCACCAAAAGCTCTTGCATTTAATGGCTGCATCATTAACACAAATCATATGTAGCTGTCCCATTGGTTCTAATGGGATTATGCAAACATGCTTAGCTGGCTTCAAATTGATTTAAACCAGATGGATTATTAGGACATGCTGCTGGAGATAATGGGATATGATCGGGAAAACATAAAACTTCAGTCCTAATCTTAAACAAACTTATGGAAAGTAAGTTGCCCTGTGAATAATGAGATTTACTCCCTGTAGTAAGCACATTTTTTAAATTTAGATTTCCATCCAATGCATTATCTTGAATTTAATGTTTGCCAAGTAACATGCTTAGGTTTTTATTGTATGTCTGTTAAAAACTACTCTTTATGGAGCTATTACTGTAGCCTGACTAAAAGCTTTTAAATAGCATTTTGTTAGATATCAAATGAATCTGCTTAGGCTATGGACTAGGGATCCATTCAGCTCCTGCCTTATAGAGAAGCGTCCTCATAACATGTTTTCAGATGCTGACATCAATAAGTCCAAGAGGTGTATTGAATCCAGCCCAAATGAAAAGCTTGAGCTACTATTTTTGCATGTGGAGTAAATCCAGCTCATTGCCTTGTAGTTTACCTCTTGAGTTGAAATGCAGTAATATTAAAAAAAAATTGAAGTAAGTTAGGCCAAGTCTATTCTAGGACTCAGTGGATTTTACAATACAACTCCTGTCTGTAGTATTTCTCTGGGGAGGAAAACCGCTTTAAATTTAAGGCTGCTCTCTTATGGGATAGGAAATGACAACAGGGGAATACCTCCGAACAGGTCTACAAAGTAGACATTTCTGAATGGCTGGAAACCAGTCCTAAATGTAACTTTCCCCTGTAACAAAGTCTCATTTAAATACACCATTTATTTAGATAAATTAACTCCCAATAAGACCTCTTTCAGGCTACTTATTTCAGTCTTCTCTTCCAGGCATAAAAAATGGGGCAGCTAAACCAACATTGCGTATATTTGCAACTGTATTTAATTTGCATTGTTGTTGTTGTTTTAGTTCCAAGTGCTGACCTTTCAAATGGACATGTTACCTAAAGATAAATCCCTACTGATTTCCGCCCTTCTTTCTAGCATCTAATTCCCTAGCATCTAATTCAGTACTCCTAAACTAGATGCTAGGGAGCATCTTGGTGAGATTTGTGTGTTCGAAAAGCAGTTTAGGCCTCAGTGAAGCCCAACTTGTAACACCATCTAAAACAAACTAAGCAACTGTCCAATCAAGGACAATATGCCTCACTTCCAGTTACTTTCATCTGGGTTCTTAACTTACAAACCCCACTTAAATCAAAGAGGCATACGTGACCCTTCTAAATATGGATATTATGCTGTATGGCAAGCAAGAGGAACATACGTCCAGTGAAATGAGAACCCAGACTAGGTATCCTGAAGCAAGACCCCAAAACTTTGGTGGAACCTCTCTCTACATATGTCCAGAAAGGAGCCCTGAGATGCAAGTCTTGGTACGTTAGCCAGGGACAGTAGTCAGGATCAGCCTTTTTCAAAGGAAGACTTCTACATAACAGAAGGGTCTTTTATGTTAAACCTAATGTTTCAGCATTAATTTGGGGTGGGGGTGGGGCTTAGCTTATTGTGAGAACTCAGCATGCTTGTTCAGCTTGTCATTCAATCTTTATTGTACAAACTCAAACAGGAAATGATTGATTCAGTCATAGGTTAAGCGGGCTGCATATATGCAGGCATTAGAATCTGATTAGAGTCTGGTTCCAGCTTCCCATATAACTACATGCATAAGCTGGTCCTATAACTTTAAGTATCCTGATTTTAAACAGAAACTGAAAACTAAATCTCCATGAAAATGCTTCCAATATGCAATCCCAATCAAATGGGGGGGGAAATGCCCTCCAGATCAGGGGTCTCCAACCTTAGCAACTTTAAGACTTGTGGACTTTAACTCCCAGAATTCCTCAGCCAGCTTTGGGAGTTGAAGTCCACAAGTCTTAAAGTTCCCAAGGTTGGAGACCCCTGCTCCAGATGACTACCACTGGGATATCCTCACAGGCTGAAATGTCACCATTCAGAAACAAAAAGAAAAATATGTGTTTTCCATAAGACTTATTTGCATATAATAACTCTTGTAAATTAGTACTTTTGCTTACATATCCCACTTTGGCTGATTCCCCCAACACAAGACACTGGATTAAACCGAGATGTGAATAGTTTTAGAATATTGTTAAGCTTGCTGTGCATCGTATTAAATCACAATATGACTTATTCTGTTGGCAAAAGAAAGTCACCTGGTATAGTAATTGTCTTTCATTGCTTTGGGATCAGGGTTAAACTTTGTGTAGAAATTCAGTCATAAATCACAAAAAAGACAAGTAAATCCCATTCAAGGGGTTTTACTCTGAGCAAATAAGGGTATAGGACTGAAACCCAATCACAGAAACTTATCAGCATTAATTATGCAGAAGCAAATGTGGCAGAACATGGTATAAGATCACAAGCTTTGCGTGCCTTCTGTTGCCATCAATCCCAACTAGTAAGAAAGGTGCCAAGACACTGAAATTACATCTAATATGGGAAATGATTCCATGTTTCAGCAACTATGCAGCTGGGAATGATTGATTGCTTCATATATTATTTCTTTAAATTTGTTAATCAAGAACTCCATTAAAGTTTTACAGGTTTTTTTTTCTTCCCATCCTATTTCTATCCTTGTTGCTCTTTCCCACCAATACGGCTTGTATGGAAGATGGTCAACAGTAGTAGTAGGAATAAGAATTCTACTTTCTATTATTACACTTCTTTTGTGCATTATTATACACATACAGAGATCCATTTCTGTTCAAAGTACATGGAATTAGATGGGAAACTATTGCCTGATTCATAGTGATCCTGACTAACAAAGTAAATTCAGTAAATCCAATTTACTTTATGATGCTCATACTCAAGAGGGCTTGAAACGTGATCCTGAGCACCTACTGATAAGCTCCAACTGATTACAGAGTAGAATTTCCACCCTTTCTATACCTGGCCTGAGGCAAGATGATAAATAGGCAATTAAGACTATATCTAGCAAGAAAGCAAACTGTTTCCTTTGGACTGGATTAAAGGAGCAGGAACATATGGCCTTCTATATATTATACACTTACTATGCTGGTGGAGGATAGATAATCCCCTCTGTAAACAAATTCAAGGAAAATAAATTGAGCTGTGATAAATAACAGATAATTCAATGAGAAGAATTTGTCGATTTGTCTCATCACATTAGTTCTTTTCATTGTTCACTTTAGAATAGGAATGTCCATGTTGAATGACAACATACCTTTTGATACTAAGTGGGGATAAATCATAAAGTATTCATCTCACTTTGAATTTCAGTTGAGGATGGATTATTAAACCTTGCACCCTTAATAGAAATTACCTTTTGCCTATTTTTTCTGAAAATGCTCCTATATCCTTCATGTTTTGCAATTCTCAGGAATAACTATGATCTCAGCAGCAATATAGCAGCGACAAAACATGTGACTTGTAGTGTGGCTGCAAAAAACCTTAATTTATACATCATATACTGTATATGTGAAATGGTGAAGCAGAGGTGGATCCTAAACTGCTTAATAAAACAATTCTGTGATTTGGTTGTATAAATAGTATGAGTCATTTGGGCTGTCTAAGTAGCATAGCTGAGATTTCAAAAGAACATTATGATCCAAGACAAATTTAGATAAATTACAGTGGTGCAATATAATTCTTACAAGAATGTCAGGAAAAGGGTTTTGGTTTAAAAGAAAAATCAAAGGTTCAAATTCCAGATTAAGTCCCACAAGATTTAACTGTTGCTAGTTTATAGATCCCAGGATTCCTGGGATCCCTGATTTCAACTTTTACTCTAAAGCATGGATGCAAAACCTCTGGATCAGGAATTGCTTGCATCCTGCCAACACCTTTAGTGGCTCCTGCATACTTCCCAAAGGCTACAATTTGTGTATATGGGTATGCATGTATGTTTTGGGAGTGGGGGGGGGCGGTGGCGATCCTGTGGAAAAATTTCCAATGGAGAGATCATCTTATTTCCAGTGACTTGAAAAAGTCATTCATAAATTTTCTTTCATAATATTCAGTCTGGTTTCTACATCTGCTAGAACTATTCGCAAAAGTGGAAATAAAATCAACATAGCAGATTATATACAGATTGTAAATATATCATAGGTAGCAATATTAGTGTGTACCTTCCCTTCTCTTATTGTAAAAATATCCTTTATTGTACATATATCTATCCCTTCATTTTATTCCCCCATTTCAACATGAAAGGCTGAGCTGTATTCCATCAAAGATTAACTTTGTTTCCTGAGGCTTGAACACAGCTAAATATTATCTTCATTAATGCAAAAAAAAAAAAAAAAAAAGTCTGTACAACCATCTAGCAACTACTACTGCCAGTGAAAGAAAACCATATTTACTTTCTGGCACTTTTTACTTCTCTTTACCCTGATGTTTACTATTATTGTTGTTCTACATTAGTTTTTTTAAAATCTTAGATGAGAGTTCAATCTGTAATGAATCTATTCATTTTTAAAATGTAGCAAAACTCTTAATATTATTCTCAAATTCAGCTGCCTCATTAAATTGGATGCTGTTAGTGAAATAGTGGAGGATGAATTAAAAAGAGTCAGTTTTGTCCTATCTCTTATTCCCCAGACCCAATTTATTCCTAAATACACTGTTTGCAATGATGTTTCTTTCCTTTTCAGATGAATGTGCAGAAGGAGCAAAATGCTTGGAGAGGAAGGAACTTTATGCTTTGTTGCTTTATTACCAACTAAGTTTCAAATAATTGGGATTGGAATTGCATTTGTATCTTAATTTCCAGTTTCAGACTGACTTTTCTGAAGAACCCAACAATGGAGAGCATAAATTACTTGTGGAGGGGAACTGCCTTTTTCTTTTCTTTTGGCTATGACTATTTTGAAATTAACTTTTCCCCTATTCAAAGCAAATTTAAGTAAGAAACATGAGCATGCCTGAATCTTTAACCAAATGATATAATTATGCAGATGCTCTTTCCAAAGTATACCAAAGTAGGTGGAACCCAACCCTATGCATTTAGAAATAAATTTCATGGAGATACAGACTGTTAAAATGAATATACAAGGGACGCAGCTATTAAGTTGCTTGGAAACCATATCCGTGTGTTCACCTCCATTAAATTAATCTGCATTTTCCTCTATGTGTTGGCATTCTACCTTTAGCTCCAAATTTTATTTAGTGGATTTTTAAGTGCCATTTGCTTCTCACCAAGCCATTCACTGTAACTACAGAAATTAAATGCAGAGCCTGATATGAAATCCTTGCTTTTCAATATATAAATAGGGAAATTTAAAATCCCTGAAAGGGTTGCTTTCCTATACTACAACTTTGGTTTTCATTCAGGAAAAATTTGGAACAAACTTTGCCTACCCTTCTTCAAAGTATTTATTACACACCATCCTATGGGGGACACAGAACTTGGAGATTTGGGGAGAAGGTGAATCCATGCTCAGGTGAGGCAGGTAAGTTAGAATCAGCAACTCAGCTGTCAGACCATTAAGGCAACTAGCCTACTTTTGCCGTGAACAAAAATACCCGTTAAAATGTTAAGAAACTCTTTATTTACAATCCACTTTTCTCCAACTTCCTCCAAGTCATTTGGCAAAAGCAACCATTTGCCAGGGGCGAGGGAGCCCGAGGAGAATAGAAGGCTGCAAAAGCCAACCTCCCCCCCCCCCCCCTTGGCCTTTGCTAAGCTCCTCCAACCAGAAGCCTTCGTGGCCGGGGGACTTTTTGCTGGGAAGGCGCCCAACTTCCCTACCTGAGTGGACCCGTTCAGGGCGCGCCATCTGGAGGCCTGCAGGATCACCTCTGGGCCGCCCCGTGTCTTTTGGGGAGCCTCCCCCCCCGCACACTCCATATAGGGACAGGGCCCCGATTCCGAAGGTAGCCCAGCTCCACCCGCTGTTCAAAGTCAATTCCCCCGGAACCCATTCAGGAGCGCTCCGCCCACACTAGGAGTTAGTATCCCGCATCCAAGAGGGTTGTCAGGCTGGGCCCTCGGAGCTGGAGCCGAAAGGAGGCCATCACGGAGAGTCCCGCAGGCAAAACGAAGGCTCGGGGCACCGCAGAGGCTCTCGGCCTTGCTCCAGGCCTGGGAGAGCAGGTGGCGCCTCGGGGTGAGCTGCGGTCTCTGAACCGGCGGGTGGGTGCACCTCCGACATGTGCCGCTGCATGGCCTGATCGGGGGTAGCTCCGGCCTCAGTCCGTTCCGCGTCGCTACCGAGCTCCAGATCCAGGGATTCTGCCTCGCTGCTGTCGCTCTCGCCTTCCGAGTGGCTCGGGCTGCGCTCGAGCTCACCTTCGCCCGCTGGCCCAGGCCCGAGAGCCGCTCCGGCTGCAGCCACCTTTTCGGCCGGCTCTTTTTCTTTGTCTTTCTGCGCCTGCGCCTCTTTGGAATGTCGCCACTTCATGCGCCGGTTCTGGAACCAGACTTTCACCTGTGGGCACATTTATTTATGTATTGATTAATTAATCTCGCCCTGAGGCCACTCTAGGCGGCATACAATAATGAAAAGGAAGAAAAATGAAAGGGCGTGTAAACGGAACACAAGTAAACTATGACAAAGGAACACAGCGAGAATAAATACACCAATATGATAACAAAAAGATTGATTGACAAAGCAAAGGGTTGGGGAGAGGAGAGACAAATAAAGAATAGAGGAAAGGCTCAAAATTAACTCGGGCTAGACAGGCATTTGCTCCATTTTGTAATAGTTCCCCTCCCTGGTCTGGGATAACTTTTTTTCTAAGAGTGAAATATTCTAGTTCTTCCTGGATATAGAAATAAGTGCACAATACAGTAATTCGGGAAGGATTGTGTTTTCAAATGAAAATTTAGGGCCGTTTTCCAACCATTGTTGGGCTTTATATCACCTCAGGGATGGAAGGTGCTGCCTAGGGTGGAGGTGCTTTTGGTAGGGAGAGAAGCAGTTCACAATTGCTGGGCATTTGGGGAGTCTCACCCTAGGGTTCAGTAAATTTGATTAGTGGTTAAGGCACCAGGCTAGAACAAGGAGAGTTGGGTGATCTTGAGCTCTCTCTGTGTCTAGGAAAGAGACAGTGGCAAAGCACTTCCCACAATCTTGCCCCAAAAAACCCTGCAGGGATGTGCTCGGGTAGCTGTCAGAAGTCAAGACTAGCTGAAAGCACCACAACAACTACTTCAAGTGTTCATGCTACCTGAGCAGAATGTCATCCATTCCTCTCTGCCTCTTTTCTTCCTGATAAAATCTGGAGGTTGGGCTCACTTTCCTGGGTCCTCTTAAAACATTAGCAACATAATTGTTCAGACCTCACAAAGGAGATGGGTTCCAAAGTTTAATTCAGGATTTAAAGTTGGGCACATGCCCCCTCTCCCAGTCCCTTTTCATGCAAGCTAATAAAGGGAATTGGGTAAAGCTGAATCTGGAGTGCTAATTCATTGTTTTGCCTTTCCTTGTACTGGCATTATCAAGGTCGGTGACATTAGTGGACAAAAAAGGCATGAGAGGAAAAGGAAAATGCCTTGGATTTTCAAAAATAATAATAATGTATCAATGGGGGAATGAAATTGCTGAACTCCCTAGTTTTTCCTTCCCATCTAAGTACTTCACAAATTCTTAATCCTGCTGTTTCTAAGAGTGAGCCCAGCCTTTTTCTGCAGAAATATTTGCAGGCAAAGTCACTAGTTTAGATTTTCTTAATAAAACTGAGTTGCTATAGGCTTAGAGAGATATGCAGAGACAGAAGAACTGGGTCTTTCTCTGCTCTCCAGCTACAACAAAATTACATACATTCTTTAATTTGTACAATGCATTTTAGATATTAAAATTACAAAGTCTCCTTTCGTTTCTTAGTTCTCCATTCCATTTTTCTTGTTAAAATCTGGGTGGTCTACAGGTGATTGAGGCTGGAATGTTAACCAAATAGCCCTGGCTTTTTAAATTCTGGAAACTAGCAAGGAATGTGCCTCAGCCTGATTTTACTTCAGCGACTGGAGTTCCTTTCCACTTCCAACAGGAGGATCAAGTATATGTAATCTGACAATTTATCACATTTATACCTACATTTTAAAAAAAACATTTAAACATTTTAAAACAAAATAACATTGATATTGGATCTGCTTTTATAATTTTCCTGGCACTTCCATCACTACATTTTTATTTTATTTTGTTAATATAAAAAAGGTATCATTCCTAATGATTCCAAGAGGGGCCATCTTGATAGCATATGTAGCTTGGTAACTAATCTTAACACTGATTCTAAAACAAATGGAGGGATCTGGTTAAAGTTGTCAACTTGGTTTTCAAAGAAAGAGGTTAAGGCAGAATCTATTTACCATGGAGAAAATCCAGTTAACTCAGTGGAAATTACTTCTCAGAAGCCATTTGTAGCATTGCACAATTAAATAATTCAAGTGAGTTCAGGAAAATTAAGAATATGTCTGCTTTCCCAGAGATATTTTTTTACAAATAAGGTACAATATGTTTGTGTGTCTGTCCAAAGAAAAGATACTAAAATAAGTAAAAACATAGAATATTTTCTATGATTAAATATTATTCTACTGTCTACCCCATCCCACCTTTTCTTTATAGGAACCTCCAATATCCACCACCATTGACTAGCCTGGCTGGAATTGCTGGGAAATGTAGTTCAGCCAGCCATTATTATACATCCACAGATTTCTCGTGTCTGTGATATGATTGAATCTGGATGATAAATCAAGGTTTATATGTGGTAATAAGAATCACATTTTTGCTGAACAAGGAATGTCTTTTGAATCCACAGGGCTGCTAGGAGAATAGTATTGGCATTTTCCTACAGTTTACACTTTAGTTACAGAAAGTGCCCGGAAATTTTCCTTCCTTAAAAAAAAAGACTTCTCGGCTTATAAAGTTCAACCCACACTCAGCCAGAATGAGCATTTGTGAATGAACGGGAAGAAAACAGAGATCCCTTCTCACCCAGTATGATGGAAAACTCCGGTGGGGGGGGGGGGGACTTACATTTGTCCAATTTCTCCTATTATATCAATAGAAGAAAAAAATATGAAGCTCAGGACTAAACTGCGGACTAAGTTCCATAGGATTAGGCCGGAGTCAATGGCAGTTGTCCCTATTTTTGGTTTCTTCTCAGCCAGTTGTCCCTTCTTTCTTGCTGGCACTTCCTAGCAGCCAAAATAAACACTTCGGCTGTAATGACAGATCAATCTCGGACCTAATTTATGGTCCTGCTAGACGTGTTATTTACTGCCTTGTCTTACTCAGGACGAAGACATGTAGAAACAAATTGCTTATGTTGCACCCAGAGGTTGGTGGGGGAAGGGTGGTTAAGTTGTTCTTTTCTGCCCTGCAGGCGCCTCTCCCACACATAAAACACTGTCCACTTAAACCACCTTCTGCAAACAAGATCTACCGAGTTTAACAGCTTATTTAATTGATCTTTATTTTTGTTCCCCAATACATTGAACCATAAAATAGTTAGGTTATGCAACATTCCATCATGTACACACTTCCAGACCCACAAAATCTAAGCAAGGTTAAAATTAGGCTTAACATGTTGGCTAATAGTTGCTTGATTTGTAACTGGTGTGGTTGTTGCACAAACATACACTCTGTTCAGTAAGGGCGTGCAGATGTTACATGACAAATTTGGGAGGCAGTGTTTCATCTTCTCTGAAGATGGATAAATATGAAGGAGGTTGTTAACAGGTATGTAAGAAGTCCATTTCACATCCAATTTCCTGAATTCAAGGACTGGTGACTGAATTCAGCCATGAATCTTAACCAAATCAGGCAAAATCTTAAGGGCTGCAGTTGCACAACACCATTAACCCGCTACACTGAATTAAATTTATTATTTTTGTTTATGACTTGCTGTGCTGTGCAAATGTGTCCTGATGATTTAGCTGCCCAGCTCCATGTATTCTGCCAACCCAACTGAAATAATGCTATGGTAGTGAGGCTGTTGAAATGTTGAAACCAGCAGAAATTATTTTGGTATAAGCGAGGAATAAAAACACTTTCAGTAATATGTTACTGTAGAACCACTGTATAGGATTCAGTGTTCCTCCTCTGGAAACGTTTGTCCAGTGAGTAAGAAATCGGGATACCACACAGCACTTATGGGTGTTTTGCATGAAAGGTGACGTGTTAAATATAGGAGCATGTGGGTTTTATTTCTTTGCTAAGGTGACAGATTTCCTTTGCTTTAAATAATTAGCATTTAAACTTTAACAAATAATAGCCTGTGGAAGGATGAGATTTATAATAGACGTCCAAGCAGAATCACAGCTAAATTGCTCAATCGGGTTTGTGGCTACAGATAAATTAGTCAAAAGGGGGTTTTTTTTTAGTAGGAAAAAAAAATCCTTACTTGAGCATCTGTGAGCCCTAACATGGCGGCCAATTGTTTTCTGTCCGGTTTGGTGACATATTTCTGGATTTCAAAGCGTTTCTCCAACCCTTTTCTTTGGAGATTAGAAAAAACTGCCCGGGACCACGAGCGTTTCCGTTTGTAGGTCTGAGGCAGCGTGTCTTTCGTAAGCACCGCATACGGACCTGGAAGGTTGAACAAAAAAAGAGGAAGAGACAGGCATTTAAGGAGCTGATCATGAGTGGATAAAAGTCGAATCCCCGCCGCCCCACTTGCAGGGAAAGCACGTCCAAGGGGGCTAACTTTCCAAGAAACTCTCCAGTAGAAGCCGGCTGCTAAGAATAGCTCCGTTCCTGTAGTCAAGGATCACTAATCTTGTCTTTCAGTGGTTGCAAAAGAACCCTGTGCTGCTGCCGCTGCTGCGCCTGAAATAACGCGGCCCGCCCCAACAATTCCTTCTTTCTTTGGACTGTCTTATGCTGCTGGATCGCTAGTCTATTTAACGCCTCTCTAAGGATTCCTTGGCTCTGATTCTCCTTGAAAGTCAGCGCCTTTACCCTCGATCTTCCAGATGTTGCTAAATTTCTTGGCCACGTTAACAATCCCAGCCTTCCAAAATTATAGCCCTGAGAAGATGTCAGTTAAGTCAAGAGCAAAGAAACAATCTTTAATTAGCTGCTTTTTCACACCTAAGATTAAGGTTGGGAGTCTTTTTGCTTGTCAAAGGGGCCATCCATAACCAGGATCCATTTGCATGGAAGTAAGCTCTGCTGAAACAAATAACTAGCTTAGGATCCGGTGCTGAGGAATCCTAATTGCAAGCGCTGAGCCTTCCATAGGTTTATTTCAATGATCCTTATTTCAAGAGTAAAAGTGAGCAAGAAAGCAACCCTTGAAAAAAAAATCAATCTACTTTCCTCAGTTGGGTGCTTTCCAAAGGGACTAAATTTTAACCAGCAAAAATTGCCATATTGTCTAGGGATGATGGGAAAATTGGAAGGTAACCAGGTTCACTCTCACTTTGAGAGTGGCAGAGAGGGATTGATCCATGTTCAGAATGAGTTTTTATACCTGGAAAAGTGTCTTGAAACTGGTGCTGAACGGAATTCCTTGGGGTTGTGTTTAAGGGTCCCAGGACCCCAGAAGTCTCGTTAATGGGTTCTAGAGACGTGAAGAACTGGCCGGACGGAGGCTGTAATGTGGGGACATGAACCCCGCTTGGGCGGCTGGCGGTTAATAAAGAGGTCAGATCTGTGGGCACAGGAACAAGGAGAGCTCTGTTACAAGACGAGCAGAATGGTGCAGGTCCCAACCCTCTCTACATACCTCGGCCACAGCCCATTGGTGGCAAGCCCTGGTGGCCTGTAGGGAAGTGGGGGGACTCCAAGGCCACCTTTGAAGGTTTGGAGACCCCCAACAGACCTGAAACTGACAAACTCCTCTGTGCACAAATGCCACTCTGAGGCTCACATCATGTGCTCCTCATCCAAGGCCAAAACTGAACTCTAAAATCAAGTCCAGTTCCATTCAAGACAAGCTGAAATCACCCCTCTGGTGACAGGTTAGGCCCAAACCAAGGAAGAACTTCTCCAGAAACCTCTTGGGTGCCTCTTTCAGCCTTAGATGCCACATGTCAGGCAGATGAGGGTGGCCATAAGAGCATTTTCTCCCTAGTTACATTTCCCATTTAATATAGCCATTTGTACTGCAGTACTGTTGAGTTGATCTGATTGGGGTAATCCTTCCCACTCCAAGGATAGGTGGAGGGAAATGGAAAAACAAAGGAAGACTGAAGGGCTCAAATCCTGCATTATTTCAGGCAGGGCAGCCAAAGTAAGATATTTCTACAAAAAACCCTAACTGCTTTTCTTAGGGTTTTTTTTTTGTTTTTTTTACAAATGTGAAGTAGCCACACTTAAAGTAAAAGGGCAATTCACATTTGTGACAGACCTTTATAGTCCATTCTCCCTTGCTTGATTCAGCACATTCTTTCATTGAACCTCTCTAAATTTGGTTGCAAAGGGACCAACAGATTGATTTACCTGACAGGTTAAAAAGCCCGTGGATGTTTAACTACGGATTGGGCCAGTGGGCTTCAATCCAAAGAAACCAGTTTTCACCATGTGGGAGCTTAGGCCACCAACTCAAAAATTCAAGCTCGGGTTTTTTTTCCGATTGGGTTGGGTTGTTTTTTTGGCTTTTTTGCAGATTTGATGTGATCTTACAATTAAATCGCAGCTCTCCTGTCTGCCTCCTTATCTCCTGGGACATAAAGCTTTCTTGGGCAGTTTGCATTTCTCATAATCCACAAGGATATTTAACATTAAGTGCAATCAGAGATCATTTTCCTTTGGGTCATAAATATGCTCATCATAAGCAATAATGGTGACTTTGCTCATGAAGACAGATTGGTTCTCCTGTCTCCAACACCCAAATTAATCCATTCACAGATGGGCAGTGGAAAGCTACAAATGCTTACTCAGAAAGAAACCCCATTTACCTCAAGGGGGACTTATTCCCAATTTTGGGAGTCAAAAAACAGGTCTACATGTACCGACAATTCAGATACTATGTGACCCTAGAGAAAAGCCACTCAATTAGTTTAGAACTGCAACCTCCAGTCCAAATCAATGAGACTTACTTCCAAGTAAATACATTCTGGAAGGAAACTCTAGCCTGAATTTCTTCCAAAGATTTCTGAATTTTTAAGCAATCCAATTGCTCAACTGTTTGTTCCATTGAGCAACAACAGAAATATCCCAGCCGCAGCAGAGCTGTGTTGGGTTCCTTCCCCCAATTCTGGAAAGGGCTGATTTTGAAGTTACACTTGATTATAGTCAGATTTCCCACCCACTCCCAATCTTTTTGAGCTAATCTAAAAGTGTGGGCATTAATAACTGAAGATGAGCAAAACGGGTCCTTCTGTAAACTCTTTTCCCCACTTCAAACCCACCCTTCCTGCAGATTGTAAGCAAGGGTCCGCAACCTCACAGCAGGACCACATGGGGTTGACCTTCCAGTTGAACTGGGAAGGTTACATAGATAGCCCCTTTCAAATAAAGAGACAGTACGGACCATCTATTCTAAAGGACTTGTGAAAAGACCCTGCAAGAACCGGAGACTATTATGCTCAAATTCTAAGAGGCGCTGCTTCTCTGTCCATAACACACACACACACACACGTCCTGTTGCACATACAGTTTAAGAAAACAATTTCAGTTCTCCAGAAGGGAGGAGAAAGCAAAAAAAAAAAAAAAAAGCTAACCTCTCAGAGTGTTGCTCTCCTTCAGTTTCGGGTCGAACTCGGCAGACAAAATGCGATCAATCCCAAATTTCAAGTCTTTGCTAGAGGGAGCGGCTGCAGAGCCAGGGTGGGTCTGGCGGCTTTGCCCTCCGCCCGGGGTTCGTGCAGCCCCGCCGGAGCCCCCTGTGGGAGAGCGTTGGTGCTGAGGATGAGAGTTGTGGTAGGTAGCCGAGAGAGGTGACAGCCTAGTGGCGAAGGCGACTGAAGTGTCCGGAGCCACCAAGGGGGTTGGTCTGAGCGGGGAAGCGGCGCCGCGGTACTGGGCATGGGCATGGATTCCACCTAAATGGGAGGCCAGATTAGCCGCGGTTCCTCCGGACAGGCCGTCCACAGAGGCTTCTCCTCCTGCGGCAGCGTGTAAGATGTCCGCGATGCAGAAAGACGGTTTCTTGAGCCCCGAGGGATCCAAGGAGAAACAGCCGCCAGCGCCGGGGCCGGCCGGGGCACAATATGCCGCCGACCACAGACTGAAGTTGGAAGCATAAAACGGGGCGAGTCCGGCAGTGTACATCCTGCCGATCCGGCGGCCACCCGCTCTTGTCTCAGCTCCTTTTAACCGGCCAGATGGACCCACAGACTGTGTGCTCCCACCGACCTGCCGCCAGTCAGCAAACCAGTAAGAAGTAAACTGCCCCCTTTTCTCTGGTCAGCCTGGAGAGCTCAACGCCGAAATGTCTCTTGGCCTGCTGGCCGCATCGTTGGAGGCGAAACGAGGCCACGCAGAGCTCAAGCCACGCGCTGCGAAAGCCAGGCGCGACAAACAAAATAACAACCCCCCCCCCCCCAAAAAAAAACAACCTCGCGCGCGCACCCACATCCAAACACAAACACACACACACACACAAACCCCAGAAAAAGGAAAAGGGGGGAAAATGAAAAGTATCCACCCGCCCGCGACCCTTCAGCAAAATCAGCTTCCCAGACTCTCTTTTTTCCCCCCTCTACCTCGGAGAGAAAAAAAAAAAAAGAAAGTTTCTTCTGAGATTTGATTGGACAGGGAGCGGCCAATCAGAGCAGCAGAGGGATGGCCAAGAAAGGAAAGAAGGAAGGGGAGCAGCAAGCCACGCCTCCGCCATGCCCTCCAGTGTGTGACGGTTCTCGACCCTGCGAAAATCCGCGTTTCGGGGCTCTCCGTTCCCTGAACTGGGTCTCCCTCGAAACTGCGGGATTCTTACTAATTGATCTCGCCGGTCCTCTTTGCCCAAGGAAGTGGTGTAACTATGCCCGATTCGGAGCATGTAGCCCTCTTTATTCTTCACGATCCGTCCCATTTGAGCTTCAGAACCAGAGCGAGGCAGCGCCAAAGGCAGCTTGAGGCTTCTCTTCGGAGCCTTCTCGGGAAGGAGAGCAGGAGCCCTCGCGGCCGATGCAAAGAGTGGGCATCGCCTTTCCAAATGAATTACCAAGTCCTTTCTAACGGAGTAGGAGTGTTTAAAAAAATGAGGCGGTGTCATTCCCCTCCATTCCTGAATATGGAGGATCTGGGGTGTGGGGAGGATGGATCTTTCGTACGCAGCTCCTTTCGTTCTTTGGGTATAGGCTGGGACTGACTAGTGCCCGAAACTTCCGTGGGTTGCTGAAGGATCGAATTGCTGTTTCAATGGATAAAGCACCGCAGCGAGCTCCTTGGATCTGTGGCTAGGCTGTTTCGAAAGGCAATTCCCGTAGGCCGGTGCAAACAACACAATCCGATTGTTTTATTTCGAAATGTGTGAGGCAACAAGGCCTGAACCTACAAAGATAGCACAAATAAATCCCCTGGATCTGGACTTCTGGAAGTGAAAGGAGATTTTGGGAATCCGATCCAGTCACAGAAACAAATACTAGGGAATTGTGATAAAAATCAGGAAGAAAAACTAGAAATAAATCCCATGTGGTCCAGAAGAGTTTGATATCTTATAATGAAGCTCAGAGCAATCACATTTATAGGTTAGATGGTTATCCACTCTTAATTTGAACCCTTGGAACAGAAAAGTAATCAGTGCTGATCTTCAAAAGAAACATGCCTTTCTTAATGCCAATTCAATCTCCAGCAATATAAGACTGGTCCCCTCCTCCCATTAATATTTTCTACAAAACAAATATTGCACAATTTTGTACAGTTAGTCTAAATTATTGCCTTTGAGTTTTAGATCTTTTTTTCTCCCTACAAAACCTATTATTTCTTCTTTAAAAGATTTTGAGTTCTGATTACCATCAAATAGGAATATTGCCTCATACAGAGACAGGATTGGCTACAGAGATAGAAATATTATGAAAACAGCACTTCTCTAAACTGGAGTCAGTGCCGAATATATGTTAATCATAAAATCATTTTTGTTATACGTTTATTTTAAAAATCAGGTTGAAATCTTACAGTCCAGAACTGAATGTTTGGACATTGGAGACAGAAATGTTTGCAACTTTTGCCTTTTCCCACATTTATCTTTTGTAAATATTATTTATTTGGCATATGATGAGAACATGACAGAAGAGAAGTAAACATATACAGTCGATGTAATTATACATAAAACGTGTACATGAGTATGGCAGTGGCCTCATCACCAGATATCCAATTCATATTTCTGAATATGAACATGCTACTTCTGCTTGTTAATTTCAAATAAATGATGTTTACTCAAATAAAATATTTTATATTCAGCATATAGAATAAAAAGCATAAAGCAAACCCTGCCTGGTCATTAGGCATTTTTTAAAAGTCCAAACATTCTGTGTTCCTAATATCGAACTATTCCTATCTCCAAGGCTTTTTTTTTAAAGAACAGCAAAGATATTTAAATACCTTCCCACAATTAGCCAAATGCCTGTGCTTTGTTTTGCAATCTTTATCAGCCCCTCCAATCCTAATGGATTTTACATAAAGAGAATTTGATCGTTGGTTAGTAGAGTGGGCTTCTCCAGGGGATTCCCAAGTCAGAATGAAACCAACCCTTTCAAAAAATCTACAACGAATGTTCAGACCTGAAAAAAATATCCTACTCTTAAAATTATTGTCAATTTGATAGTGGTGAGATTGCTATAAAATCCCTAAACTTACAAATCACTTAAGGCTAGCAACTGCAGGGACACAAATCTTCACTGGGAACATCCCATTGAATTCATTCAGTAAATAACATTTCAGAGGAAAGATATGTAGATCAGTCTTCCATGCAATTAAACTCTTTTCAGTAGTATGCCTAATGTTCTGTCCAGAATTATGGGCAGGAAGCCATCAATCTTATTTCATTTTCCACTTTGCAGCAATTACTAGAGGAAAAAACCCTGCCTCAGCCATCCTTGCAACAACATAAAAATCAACTTGTTATTTTCATATTGGCACATGTTATAAACTGGATAAATCTCTGAATGCGGTCATACAAATATTGGGTGAAACTTCAGATTCCAGAATAATTATTGTATAATATACATTCACTTTTTCTGGAAAGATGGCAGGGATTTATCTCCACCACTGACTAATCAAAAATCTCTTTCCAGCCCACTTTAGCTCAACTTCTCGGGACTTTGGACATCTTTGTTCAATAAATTTGATGGCAGAGGGAAAGGATTGCTGTTGTGACTTCTGCCTTTTTTCCAAAGAGCTAACTGACACTAGCAGAGGGAACATGCTAAAAAGAAAACTTGTTCCAGGAGAAAGAAAAAGCAAAAATCCATCTTCCCAAGTTTGGACATAAACATAATAAAGAAAATGATTTATCAACATCCATTATGATGTTTTTCTCGGTCTCTGAAAGACATCCCTTGCTGAATTAACCAGCCTCACTTTCAAAAAGGCATAGGAAGAGTTTGAGCAAAGTTATTAAGGGCCAGCTTTATTTATTGGGAAAGTAAATGGCCATGAAGCCAGGGATATTTCCTTCTGGTCCAGGTGGACAGAAAAATGTCTAGCTGAAGCTTTCATTTTAAGGGCAAATCAACAAATTCGGTTTTTTCTGCAATGATTTCAAAACAATGTTTTCAAAGCAGACTATGACCCTATAAGCAACAGATGGATTTTATTTATAATTACATCCACAGAAGTATAACAGTTACCTTTTTTTAAAAAAAACAGCTTTTTGAGGTTCCTGGGTGACAGGAGCTACCCACCAATTTTCTGAACAGGCCAGTACTATATGTCCAACTGTGCACTGCCAGGCTTGCCCTACCTTCTCCTTCACAGCTCTTTTCCCAAATGGGCGGCATCATTCTCAGAGAAGCAAAGCTAGCAGGAGCATCTGTCTAAGCAAAGAGTGACTTTTGAGATGTCAAGTTCCAAATGGCAAGGGAAATGACATAGAAAGTCAAGTGGGTACCTGCTTAATTACTTAAAGCAGTAATTAATCTCCTTGGTGTGGACTGATACTATTGTTTTGTCTGGAAGGAGTCCGCCACCCAAACAGGCGAAATTAAATGCCCTCTGAAAAAGTAGGATTGCTTCTCCTTTTTTCAAAACAGATTCCACATTTTAGTTTGCCAGACAAAACTACTCCCTTGTCTCCTCTCCACTAGCCAGAACAGATCCTTCACTCCTCGGCCACTGTTTTTCCCTTTGAATGGTTTTTAAGACCATTTTCTTGTCAGGGAAAGTGATTTGCAACTGCCCAGCTTGCACTATGAGGGGTGGGAAGGGAAGCTGGAGCATTTCTGGATAAGGGGCCATCAGAAAGAAAAGTGGGTGGGGGAGAGAGACTCTGGATCAGCTCAGCATTTACAAGTTTAAGGATATCCAAAAATAACCCATAGGAAGTCCTCTCCCAAATAAGTTACAATAAAGAGTTAGACCTAAGGATGGGCCTCATGCCTTAAGGGACAGCAAGGGATTGTTACCCAGGCAATTTTTTGTGAGGTGAAACAATCAGTAGATACATGGTTTTTAAAAAAATACATATCTAGGTGGATTCTTACAGCTCACAATTATTGCATTACTGAAATCCACCTCTCTTCTCCAGACTAGAGGAAGAAAGCAACATTTGCCCAATTGAAAGGTTTTTCTTCAACATTATATGATAGGAGACATTTCCTCTTTCTCATGTGGTGCATAATTAAACTTGGGGAATTTGCTACCACAAGCTTTAGAAGCATACATATCTCAATTTTCATTAATTTCAGTTAAATAAAACTTTCATGTGCATCAAGAATGTTTCTCTAGTCCTCAGATGAAGATAAACAACAGCGATCAAGTTGGGATCATTTCAAAAAATCTCAACTGCCCACTGATAAAAGTAAAAACTTGTTTAGTTGGACCTCACAGACAATCTAAGGCAACTTATATTCTGTAAGTATATTGCCACTGAATTCAGTTGTGCTTGTTCCTAGGTATCCAATAGCTTTGTTTGTCCCACTGAACTTTCTTTTTAATATCTAAAATTGTTCAGCCTCTGCATCTGACTGAGAGGTCTTATCATTTTTCTTAGAAGTACCACATACGCACATATGAAGGACATGGAGATTTCCTTTCCCCCGTTGGAAAGTTTTCTGGTCTTCAAATTTCATTCACTATCCAAGTAAATAGTATAGTATGCATCACCTTGAAATTAAATCGCTCTAAATCTCCAGATGAGAAGTAGCCACACTAAAACTGGGGATCTTGTATGATAGCTCTCCCCCCAAAAATCTCTTTTAAGTGCACTAACAGATGCCAGATGCAAAAATTCTAGCTAAGGCAGAATATATTCTAACCATTAAGTAATAGTGTGCCGCTGAGCATATGTTGAATACAGAAATGTATTGTTGGTGTGAACATAAAAACTTTCTCCTGCTTTTCTCCTGAGAATTCTCTTTCAGCAATCTGAATTGTTCAAAAGCCATTTAGTTGTCCTATGGAAGCCAAAATTCCTGCCAAGCATCCAGCTTTTAAATAGATCCCAATCACTTTTCTGCTATTTCTGCTTCAGACACACTTAAAACCCATTCCTAGGCGTGGTACTCAGCACTTAAAAAAGAGGAGAAACTGCCGTTTTGCTTGAGTAAATTGAAGGAAAGGGCGGAGTAGAAATGTAATAAATAAATGCAATTGGTGGTTTTGTGGTTGTGAATCAAGACTGTAATTGTTATGACATGAATGACTGTAGTGGAGAAGCAAATTGCCTGATCAGATTTTGGCATTTAGCAGAGAAGAAACAATTTGCTTTTGATGTTGACTTGTTTGCTTTTTTGGCACGAGAGTTACATTTCCCTTCAGCAAAACCATGAGGCATCACTACTGCATTTAATATCTTCCTTGCAGTTTGCTCCCCTTCAGTCACATCACTGCAGTAGACCGGCCTAGTGGGTGGTGACTGTAAGACAGTCCAGAAAATTTCACCTCTCAGTTCTCATTCATATATATTGATTACCCTTTTGGATAAGCACGAAGGCCCATCTCCTTTGGGAGGTTTTGTTTCTTATAACAGTCCAGAACATTAATGTCTAGGAAGTTCACAAGCAGGCCACAAAGTCTTCCAGCATCTGGTGCTCAGATCTCAGAGATTCCTCTACATTCTCCTAGCTCCTAGAGCACACTGGGGAAACATCTATTTTCGTTGCGTGTACATGCACGTGTGTTTACTTAATCAAATCTTAGAGACATTCATACAGCTCTTATCAAGTTAGGAGGTCTAAAAATGTTAGGATATGATAATCTGAAAGGCCCTCAAAATCTGGTTATCAGGACTGGGGCTCCCAGGGAACCCCAAGACTTATCTAGGAGGCTCCATTGCTGAAGAGGAGGATTTTTATCCTTTCTTCATCAATGATATATATTTTTGTTTTATGATATTTATTACTGTGTTTTTTAATATTTTTATCTCTTGTTTTTATATTGGCTGTTTTATCTATTTTTATGTATCAGAGTAGTCTTTGGTGAGATGGTTGGCCATATAAATTTGATAAATAAAAGTTGATGGACGATATTTCCACTATCCCCAGCCAACAGGAGATAAGAATTGTCTGAGAGCAGGGAAAGGTTGAGGAAGAGATCATGGCTGGTAGGTGAAGTCCAGATAACATCTTCCCTAGATTAAATCAGGGTTAGACAGACATCCATCAAGGCTGAAACAGCACCAAATGTTCTACTGTAATACCATCTCAGCCAATCTGACAGGTGTGAAAGTGGACTAGATTCCAACAAGTTAGGTCATCTAATGAATGTGAAGCAATTAGGCCAAGGAGTTATGCAGCATAAATGTTCAAGAATAGCAATAGCACTTAGACTTATATACTGCTTCACAGTACTTTACAGCCCTCTCTAAGCGGTTTACAGAGTCAGCATATTGCCCACAACAATCTGAGTCCTCATTTTACCAACCTCGGAAAGATGGAAGGCTGAGTCAACCTTGAGCCCTGAGACTGGAACTGCTGGCAGCTGGCATAGCCTGGAATTTAAAACATAGCCTAACCATAGGGTTCCAATTTTCCTTCCCTATCCTTCTCAATATTTATAGCCTGCTCTATTCCTAATAACCTCCTGAGTAGGGTAAAATCCAAAAACGCATTGACAACTTCCATAAATAATAGAAATACTTCAACCAGACTAAATGAAAGGCCCCATTTATACGCAGACGGGGGGACAGGCGGAATTCCGATCAAAACTTCGTGGCCACCATCTTGACCTTTTTGACTACCCCAACTGGTTAGTGAACAAGCGGGAAAGCCCAGTCACGCCAATAGCTTCTTCCGGGGGCTTTAGTTATATTCTGACGTTCTTTGTCAGAAGCGGCTGGGGTTTTGGGGAGCCAGTATGTTTCCAAAAAGCGGTCCCTGTTCTCCAGCGGCTTCCAAGAACAAGGTGTTTATGCATTTGCTAGCTTTAAAGAACGAAAGGCCACGGCTGGAAGAGATGCCATTCAAAATACGATCCAATTTATTAAATAGTCTATTGGATCAAGATTTTCCGTTCTAATAATAAAAGTGACTAAAGCCGACTTCGCCCCGGGCCCTCCGGTATTTCAGGATGTAGGATTCCCCGCGCGCCGGATTCCTGCGCGGCAGAGACTGCAAAGAGAGAGAGAGAGAATTGCAACGGCGAGTGCACACAACCCTCCCGCCCCCCCGCCCAAAGTGGGAGAAAAAAACGATGCCTCCTTCCAGGCCCCCGAAGCCCCCGCCAGCTACGAGCCTAGGAAACTGCGTTGCGCTCCGAAGTAGGAGCGCCTCGGCCCCGCCTGACGCGAAGAAGCCGGTCAGGGCAGGAAGGGCCCGGCTTTGCTCGGGCCTCGGGTCATCTCCTGTTTTCAATCGGCTCCGAGGCGGCTTAAATGAGCGGATGCGCCTGCCACATTGGCGCCCAAAATAGAAGCGCTTGAAGAATTTAGAACCAGCAGAAATCCTTCTTTCTTCCGGAGAGACTGAGAGCGAGAGAAAAAGTGGGGGAGAGGACTTTTCTTGCGAGTCCTTACATTTCCCTTTCCCAATATTTGTGCAACTTTTATCTCGCAAGGCAAATCGCGAGGTTGACGCAAATCCGTCCCAGCGTCTTAGAGCTGCGAAAATAAAGGCGTGGGGGAGCTCATTCACTGCCGCCACGGCGAACCGAATCTCCGGGTCCGATTGCCCTTTGTAATCTGACTGTCCCGAAGCTTCGCAGAAAGGCGCGGAGGAGCCGTGATTTTCTGCAGGGAGCCGCTAAGGCGGGAAACGGAGAAGAAGGTGCAAGAAGGAGAGGAAGGCAGTTGTAAGCCATGGCCAACACCCGATTCCTTTTCTACAAGGAAAAGAGGCTGAGGATGATGGAAGCGGTAGTTTAAGTCTACCTGCAGAGTGGCAGCTGGGAAAAAGGATCGCAGGGTGATTATTAGTCTCTTTCGGGGTAGATCATGGCGGGGAAAGAGACAGAAAGAAAGCCCGAATGTCTCCAAACAGCTTTTGGATCAAAAATGGTTGCTTCTCAAACGCAGCTGGCTTCCTCAGACAAAATTCCCGCTAATGTAGCCATCAGAGGCTCTATTTGGCGCTGTAGTTTATACGTCTGTCTTTAATACCGTTTTATCCGTTTTGTTTTCTTTCTTACTGTGTCCTTCTGTGGGTTCAGAGGATTGGTTTAAAGGATGATATCTTTAGATAATAGGTAATAGGTAGTTTAATTTTCTTTCATGCTTAGATTTTACTGCCAGTTGCCTTGCATGTCTGACCAGTAAAGTGAAGCTTAAGGTAATATAATAGCATATAATAGGGTTAGAAATAAATACTTCTGTGCATAATTACAGTATATGTGAATCTTTCTACTGTTTTCAGGGGAAGTTCATTCTTCAGTACTAATAATACCAAAAGTCTACAGTCCCCCCAGCCTTCATGTGCTGCACTGATCTTTTCATTTGAGAATAAATACTATTTTCTCCCATCTGGTGGTCATCTGGATTTTGACAGCTCAAATATGGCAGCACCAGTAATTGTTCAAAAGGCATGTGTGCAGCAAACAGTAAAAGATGTGCACATGCTGTTGTCATCATGCAAATTCTGCCTGACATTTGCAAACTTGCATATGAGACAAGTCTGAAATCATGAAACATTATTATTATCACACACATTTTGTTATTCCCTACCTATACCTCTGCTTGCTTCACCTGTGGACACCTAGGCATCTGCAGGAGGATTGAGGGAAGCAAGTGAAAACACATATATTATCACATTATCACACAAATTCAACAATTTGAATGTTTGTTACAGAATTGGGTGATTTTGATGATGGCTTTGCATATGCCATTTTGGAATCATTTGCTATGGATACTATTGCTTTCGATTGAGTTGGTAAGTGAGAAGTGTAATAGGTTTTACACACTTTGCAAGTGATGTTAGATGGTATTATCTTAAAAACCTTTTCTCCCTCCAAAAGAGATGCTGTTCAGCCATTGCAGAATCAACACAAAACTATCCCAGCATGAAAATTGCTTTCTCAATTGCTGACCTCTTTATTATCACTTTCCCCAGTCCAAACCAGTTGGAACTTCCCTTTGAGGACATATATACACTGTCCAAGGACAACTCAAGGGGAAAACCATGGCTTTACTACAGTTACCTTTAAGAGCGATTTAAGTCTGTCATTACTCATAGACTGAGAATAAGAATGTCTGAACAGGCTTATCTGGGTCATAAATAGGTGCAAATAAGGAAACCACTTAATCGATTGATCAATTGATTGTGCCTTGGAGTCAGTTTTTGTCTCCTGATGACTGCTTGGATTAATTCCTGCAGTTTTCTTGGCAAAGTTTTTCAGAAGTGGTTTATCATTGCCTCCTTCCTAGAGTTGAAAAAGAATAACTGGACCAAGGTTACATAGGTGACTTTGTGCCTAAACAGGATAAGAACACCCAGTCTCCTGATTTGTAGCCTGGTGGCATCGACTTAACCACCCAAAGGTGGTTAATAGAATAGAACAGGGGCGTTAAACTCGTACTGGCGGTGTCACATGACGTATCAGGACTTTTTCCCCCTTCGCTAACCAGGTGGGGGCAGGGCCAGTACGTGAGGCATCCGGCCCAAGGAGTTTGACACCCCTGCAATAGAAGGATATAAAACTGCTCTCTGTACCTGAAGATTAGTACTAAATAATATTATGTACTGTAGCTGTTTGCTACCATATAATGGTCATTTGGATTATTGCAGTCCAGACATTGTACTTTTAGTATTGTCTTGAAGTCAAGTTATTAGCAGCAGGCATGGAGGTAGGATAAGTATTGACAATTGGGAATCTCATGATGTGATTGCTCTCTGCAGACTTAAAAATAAGTGGAGAGCATTCAGTATAGATGGGAAAAGTCTTGAGTGTAACTGGGTTTCTCTCGGTCAAGGGAGTATTAGCAAAAGGTGGGGAAGCTGTGAAAATGGCCAGAACTCAAATCCTTACTCCCTATTTGCCAAACTATTACCGTAGGAACAGCTGCACTGTAGTTAAGGAAGACATATAGAGCTTCATCTTCCTGCTTTTTAGTGTTCAGTCATTATAAGCAAGATAGAAGCTGAATCTCATATGTTTTAAAGAAATGGGTCATATAATTTATGTTATACAATTAAGTTACCAGTCTAAACTGTAAGGTCCTCCTTTCAATTGGAGACTTAACACAATCCAAATCATTTTCGGGAACATAGGAAATTCAGCCCCATATTTCAGATTCTCCATCTAACATTTTGGATATCTCAGGATGAAACCTAGTAAGGCTTCCACTATTCTGATGAGACAGAGCAATGGGAGCATCAAACTTCCTGCTAACTCAAGATAGCAGGTAGCCTTTTAATTCAGTGGTGGAAAATAGCATGGATGGTAAGGTGATGTCCTAAATCACTCACAAGGAAATGGCTTTAGAAGCCCACTTCCTTTAGACCATTTCCACATGGCTGCCTTAAAATATCACCCAGATGTTGGTGTGGTGATATGAAAGCTGTCTTTCTTAACTGTTTTATCAGCACAGACATGGTTAGATGACAATATAAAATGCTATAAATCACTCATGAGGAAATGGCTTTTGCCTTGCAGAGGAAGATGGTACAAATCAGAGAGAAAAAGAGAACTCCAAGGGATAGTTTTATATAGTATGGTA
The DNA here is from genome assembly GCF_049901735.1 of Notechis scutatus. Classification (NCBI taxonomy): domain Eukaryota; kingdom Metazoa; phylum Chordata; class Lepidosauria; order Squamata; family Elapidae; genus Notechis; species Notechis scutatus. The sequence continues at coordinate 53,588,931 of NC_142009.1, read as the reverse complement.
GACTACATTGTCTATTATTTTCAGTTCACACAGACTGCTAATGGGCATAATGGGAGATTTAGTCTTCCTGTTGAAAAGCAACAGATTGGGGATGTTTGTATGAATTATTTGCCCAATCTTTTCTCATGCTGAATAACAAGCCTGGTAGGGAGTCACAGTACGAAGGCCATTCAATCCACTGCATTTTGGGGTCTGAATTTTCTTGAAGAAGGAAACAATTAACATTCATAAACATTGATTCTCATGGGGAAGGGACAGTTTATCTGGCAGCAAGGGTAGTTTGAGCAAGAACTCAGGGCCAAGTTGCTAATTTTTATTTGTAGGAAGATTCATTAAGGGGCAACAGAGAAAGCAACTTTTGAGCTCTTATTCATCAGGCACAAATCCTGAGAACAGGATTAGCAACCTCTAGCACGGCTCCAGAAGCCAATTGTGCCAAAAATCAGCAGAAGGCTTTTTGAAAGCGGTAGGCCCAGAAGTACAGCTCCATGTACTGGGAATGGGTCCATCTAGCTCAATCCCACTAATCTCTGGAGGACGTTAAATACTTTTGTTCTGATAATACCAGGGCCATTTCCTGTTTCCAGTGTTATTAAGCTGAATTCTTGCATCAAGGACCATGCTGTTCCTCTTTTTTTTGGTCTGATTATTGTTTAGTTTGACTGCTGTTTTAAAACACTTCTTTGAAGTGGATGGATGCAGCCCATGCTATACCATGTGGATAGAATAAACTTGGTTGCGATCATCCTTGTTCACTTTCATCTTCATTGCACAAGCCTCAGTGAAACATCAAGAAAGCTACCCAGTCGGTCTTTGGTTAAGTTCTTGTGGTTAACTTGGCCTTGCCATCTTTCCTCACACTACAGGAGAAAAGCCAGAGTGTAGCCTGATACTTAGCATGGGCTTATAATGGGTTGAAAGGAAACTGAATGTCCAAGACATTGTCCCATAGTATTTTATTTTATTTTCTACTCTGCTTGCCTTCTAAATGTATCAAGGCAAAATACATCATATGTTCTCTGGCTAAAATCTCCCATGGGGAAGGTTAGACTGAGCAAAGATCTGGAGTCCCATAGTCTGTATTCACACATGGCACTAACTCAAACTAGGAACACAATGAAAAGTTGAACCAGATCCCAGTCAGCCTTATTAAGGTATAGTACATCATAAAAAAAAGGCAGTCCAAGTTTATAATTTGCACGAATCCAAAAAGTTTAGTTATTTGAGTAAGACATTAGTGTGTTGGCTTAGTGTGTTGTTGAGTACACATGGTCGGTTTTTACCTTCTATGCTTTGTCAATCTCAGTCTATGGCTTAGTATGTTGCGTTGACCTAAGGAAACTATTTAACAAGCCAAGCTTAAGCAAAGTATGTTTTAATGCATTGTGAGGTAGGCCTTATATGCCTGTTGGCCAGGGCTGCAGGATCTGAGTGGTGCAAGCAACATAACCACTAGACACAGCACAGAGGGTTTTCTCTATCTTTTGATTGGCTTCTAATGGTTGACTGAATTTCTTACAATAATTCTGTCTATTGTCCATTTTCTTCCTTGTTTACTACCGGAGCTTCAAGATTTTAACTTTTGTACATATTCATAAGAATCAATGAGTTCTGAGAAAACATGCATAGAATGAAATCATGAAAGTTGGAGAAATTAACACTAAATAACTAAACACACATACCCTTGGTTTCAAGCAGGCTTAATATGAGATCAATCACCAAATTTAAATATAGTTTGAACAAGTAACAAGTTTAGGATGATGGCTTTTGAATTATTGCTCTTTGCTGCTGATTAAAATTAGATTTTTCTTTGCCCTGTCATATGGTTTAGGGAGGAAAAACATAGTGGGAATGTACACAGTCACATTGTTAATCCACACTATATTTTATTCAAGCTTTCAGACACACCCTATTTGACATGGCCTTAACTTGACATGGCTGCCATCTTTGTCTTTTACCTAAACTCTAACCAACAACAGGCTTAAGGTACTGGCTGAATCTGAGCTGAAGAAATGGCATCTTTTCAATTATGTTAGCAAGTGTGGAATAGTGTTTGTGGGATAAAGCAGTGGGGTCTTTTGGAGCAGATAAATCAGATAACTACCACGCCTGGCAGTTAAAGGAATTTTCCATTAGGACAACAAGGAAGTTTATAAGAAGATTCAACGAAATTTTTATCAGGGTGTTAGTTGACGAGAATAATTTAACTTTTTGCTCTTTGCTTCCATTTATGAATTATGGTAACTGCTTACTGAGCTACTTCAGTCCTTTAGGAAATCTAAGAATAAAATCAGAGAAATTACAGTATACAGTGCAGTTTCTGGTGTGGGGGAGGGTGCTATGTAATTATTTCCCACTGTTCAAAAACTTTAAGGCCTCTATGGGGGGAGAGAAAATAATTTGGTGCTGTGCCTGCTCCATTACTCAACATTCTTTCAAATAATACCCTGTGAACACAGCCATCGCTGAGATTTCTGGTGACAACGTGGCTAAAAAGAATATCTGTATGATGTGTTTTCCCTGGAAGGCTCAATCCTGATTTATTTTATCACAGCTGAATTCAAGGAAAACCCTACTGGAGCAGGATGATTTAAAGGCACATCCCTTGCTGCCTCTTGGTGTATAAATAGAAGCTTAGCCGAAGTATTTGTAAGTTCAGGATATTTTCACCACTGAAAAATATCTGCTTCTGGTTTTCCACTCTATGAGTGTCTTTCTGTGCATTGCAAACCCATCTGAATTCTTAGACAATAGAACAGCAGAAACCTTGCTGATTTACTACCCAGAAATAATCTACTTGTAGATCTTGATTGATTGATTTTTCCATCCCCAATCTCATCCCTATATAAAACTGTCATCTTATTTGGGGCCATTCATTTAATAAAGGCATTCAATAAATGGAATTAATTCAACACACTGTATTCCTCATTTCTCCTGCAATTACTGTCCATGTGTTCTATCAGATATGCCAAAAGTCAAGTATGGAATAAGAATAAGAAAATTCTGCCTGCCTGGTACAAATCTATCTTATTTCTCCTTTTCAGATTTCCTAAACTAAAAAGATCATAGTGCTTGAGCATTCACATATTCACAACTAGTCCTTAAAGAAAAGTCCTATGCTGGAAGAAGTATATTCTGGTGTCATCTGCTGGCCCAGTGGATACATTGCAGCATGCCATTCTAAACAGAAGCCATAGTTGGAAAGAAGGGCAGAGAATAGATATATCCCTCATCTCCCTCAGTTAAAGATCTTCTGAGATCTTTGATTAGAAGACAGATATTAGAAGACAGAAGAGGAACTACAGAGGGTGTTTCCATCATGTCTGGAAATAAGATTAGCACAGAAACCCAAATAGGCACCTACATGAATAAAAAAAATAGATTAGGATCTTTTTATAGACATCAGAAGACTTTGAGATATTGTCAGGTTGCTGGTAAGGGATGGCATACATCCAGGGGGAAAAGTAACTGTAGTCTTTCAGTCTGAAATCTCCCTAACCCATTTCCATGTGGCGCAGAGTGATGCTTTTGTATGTTACATTACCTATTTTGCACCTCTTGCTTTCCATCTGTCCACAAGGCTTAATTTCTAGTGTCCTTCCTTGAAACTGTTGTAATTTGTCTGAATCCTTCTTATGGTTAATGTCCATACTGGACACAGTGCTTAAGGTGGGTGGACCCAGCTAATACAGACTGGAATTGAATTATTGCTTCCAGTATTTTAAAAATTATGCATCTGTTGATGAACCAAAAAATGCACTTGCCTTCCCTGCAGTCAACAAAGGGCTAATGTTCAGTTCCAAGATCTATTCCAAGATCATTTTCACAGGTGTTCCTCATCCTATACCTATGTAATCGATCTTTGTTTCTTAAGGGAAATAACACACTTGATGTGTTTCTATTGAATTTATTCGGTTATTTCCAGGCCATTTTTCCAACTAGCCAACTAGGGGTTCTAGGCTATTAGCTATCTCACCCCAAATTGTACTATGTGCAAGTATGATAAATATTCCCCCCATTTTTTTTTCATTCATATTACTTATGAAAATATTGAAGTATAGAGAACTCAGGAGAGACCCTTGATACACTTGTCCTCCAGTCATTTGGCACATCATCAGTTTTTCAGAATTTCTCAAAGGGGCTATAAGGGCTAATTCCTAAGGTGCCCTGAGATGCATTTCATGTGGTCCTGAAAAGTTCCAGTTCTTAAACAAAATTCCTGGGATAAAATTATTTCTTTCAGAAAAAAATCTTCTTAAATATTCCCAAAATTACTTATTGCACATAGAGAGGGAAGTTGTAACAAACAACCACAAAATGAATATACCCCATGACCTCCCTTACCATGGCAGCTATTTTGAGAGTAGGCAAGTCTCGCATAGTTAGGACGACCAGAATTGGATTCAGTTTCTCTAGCTCTTTGTTGCCTTCTAGCGGTCAATGGAGTTTTACAGCAATAGTAGCCATTTTGCCAAAGCACCCGCAACACTTTCTTAAGATTTTATATGTATTTGCTGGTCAACTTAATAAATAAGTACATGTAGGGGATTGCTGTTGTAACCACCACATTCTGTAGTTTTCACAGCTGTACTTGCTTTTATTTGGAGAATTGCCACAAGAATTTCTAGAGCGAATCTCACAAAGGCTTCCATGAATGAGGAGAAAAGTCAATTGGTGGTCTTCGTCAACTCACCCTTCCGCTGCCATTTTTTTAGCCTTACTTCAAATATGCTTTGAGATGGAGTGGGATGGGATATACTATGGGATGGTTGAGTTCTTTTAATGTGCTTAAAACATTCGCTTTATTTAATCCTTCTTTCAGCCCACGCAGGCATCTTAAGTTCTTTTCAATCTGTCCTGACATATTAATTCTTGGTTGAAAATGATTGTGCCTGACCAGTGGTAACCGCAATGATGGATGTGAAAGAGTCCCATGCGAAGGATTATTGGTAGTTTTAGGCTTTTAGATGAAAATCAGAGCTCTGGTTTGGATCGCCCCCCATTCTTGACGTCCTTATTTTGTACATCTGATGAAGTTTGCCAAGCAGCCAAATCAAAACCCATTCTTCCCATTGAAGGAAAAACAGTCTGTTTTGCTTGTGCGGTGGAAGCCTATTTTTATACCTTCTGTTTGTTCTGCAGGGTGACTCTGTTCTCCACAATCCCACCAAGCATCTATTGTTTTGAGAAGAATGCTCTTATATTGATTGTTTGTGCGTCAGCCCAGCCTTTCTCTAGAGCTGCACTTGGGATGAAATGAGATAATTTCCATTAACAGGACATGCATTATTAGTCCCCTGTGCCAAATAGAGAGGCTAAGCCAAGGTTGCTATTTCTGGCCATGTTCACCTCAGGAAGGAACTTTCTCAGCTTTAATGGGATTTTGCTATTGTTGGTTGCCTTCTGTTTGACAGAGTGCCAGCAGGGTTGAAAATTGTTTAGAAAGCAACATGAAATATAATAAAGCCCTGACCATTTGCTGCAGCACATTCCAGTGTGGTGTTTATTTTGAAAAGAGGGGGGGTGGGGAATGTAATTATTGTCTTTGGCAAGAGGGAAATAATAAAAACTCTGCTGCGTAACTCATATCTGAGGACATGTTTCTCACAGCTTTTGGATTTAAAAGCTTATTGCAAATGTCACTGAGCTGAATTGTGTACTGTTCAGCTGTGTTGCCTTGACAGTCTCTGCCCTCAAACAAAGCATCAGTTTTGGAGATCATTCGATCTTGGTCTGGAGAGCCACCTTCTCAGGAATTATTTTAATGGCTAGCAGAAGGCCATCATAGCAATGGCATTCTCATTCTGGAAAGTTCTCGTTCTCTTCCGAATCAAGCCAAAACTGGCTCCTACTAGGTTTTAAAGGGGAAAAATAGCAAAACAATTTTTGTATTTTGCTTGGATGTTAGAGAGCAGTATTAATAGAGTGGACAAATAGGGGATTTCTCCCCCCCCCCCCTTTCCTGCCATTTCTGCTCAGACCAGCTTTGCACATTTTGGGAAAGCAAACCCACTGAAATCAACAAAATCTATTTAACAGAGGTTTAAAAAAAAGGAGGGGAGGGTTGATGGCTACTTTTCCAATTAACCATCTCACTTTCCAAATGTGTCAGTTCTTGACAATTTTTTTCCACCTTAAATTATTTATAATTTGGATTTTTTTTTAATGAAAGAGTATTTACTTCCAAATGAATAAGCTTGCTATCCTACTCCAGGTGTATCATTGTCATCTTTTAGATCACTGGATCAAAAATTGGAATACAAGTGGAATCCAGCTGATTGTTCCATTAATGCTGCTAACTTTAACCTTAGCCCTTGGTCAACTTTAGTCAAAAGGCATCAGTCCTTCTCATGCCTCCTAAAAATACATACCATTGCATGCAGGGGGATTTATTCCTAGATAAAATATAAAAATTGGGATGGGACATTTTATGGTCAGTTGCAACTGTTTCTTACCAGGGAAGATAGTCTAACAATGCCTTTGGTTTGCCACCCTTGAGGACAGGTCATAGTTGTCCCAAATATGCTTTTTCAAGAGGCTGAATGGACGAGAAGCAAAATGTCTTCAAAGAAAACCCAGAAAGTCCAGTTGTCTCTTGAAAAAACATCTTTAGGATGATAGATTGTAGACTTCTGCCTATTCACTGATGGAAATAGGATGCTAGATGGATATTTAATCTCATACACCAAGGCTCTTTGTATGGATGATGCTGTGTTATCTAAACTATTCGTTTAGTGCAAGGAGCTTCCATTAATCAATTTCTCTACAATTTCTCCCTTTATCAGAGTTACCTGATGGGCAACAGCTAGTAAAAGAAGTCAGTGAAAGAGCCTGAAGTAAAGTACATAACTAAGAATATAACAGAGAGTTAAGAAAATTTGTCCAAACATTCAAAGATATAACTGGGGGAGGGTTCATTGAATAAAAAAAGCCATCTGTGCTACTTTTGACATACATAATTTATCATTGTTTTTTCAGGAGCTACTAATATTCAGAGGAGGAATGTCACAGGCTCTACATTGGATTTTTAAATGTTCCCTTTCAATGCAATGTAATGACATTTGTCTTCTCTTCCAGATGGTAGTTCTTGTAGAATATTTGGAGTGGAGCAATGGTGGGAATAAGCACTTTCTCAGCCTTGACAACTCCCCAAAGATCTATTTTGGACTCACATGGTATGGTTTCATTCTATAAATGATATTTTATAGCAAATATTAATAAAAAACAGAAAGGATCTGGGACAGAAAATGCCTAATCTGTTGGCTTTCCCCACATTTAAAGCATGTCTCAGGACTGTGATTGCAAAAGGAGAGAGATAATCAGAGGCACTATTTTTCTTTCATGCTGAGCATGAAGATAATATGGAGCAGTTGACAATAATATGGAGCAGTCCACATGTGGCAGGTGTCTGGGAGGAGGGAGTTATATCTTCCTTAATTTTGAGAATCATAAGAATTGTCTTCTAGAACCCCAGCACAGCACTATTTCACTTGTCAGACAAATTCAGGTATTACTCTGCTGTCAGAGGGACGAACTTCAGCTCACCTGGCACAAAATGATGAGGACGATGCCAAAAAGTTAGCTGACTTTAAACGGGACAACGAACGAGCTCTTTGTATAATTGGACTAACACTTAGTGACCAGCAGCTAGTCCATATTCATGGAGAAGAGTCTGCTGCCAGATGTTGGGAGAATTGAAGAGGATTTATGTCGTGACAGTGTAGGTGCACACATACATCTTACACGTAAACTGTTTAGAGCACGTCTTCTGAAAGGTGGAGATATGTTAGCTCATTTGAACTTTATGAAAAGAACTTTTCAAGAGCTACATGAAAAGGAACTGATATTTTCAGAGCTGCACCAGGTTTACATCATTCTTTCCTCATTGGATGAAAGTTATGATGATTACGTATCTTTACTGGAAGTCCTGACCAGAAATGAACTGACATTGACTGACATAACCAGACGATTGTTAGAAGAGGCAAGAAGAAGGCAGGATAGAGACCAACTGAGAAAGAAACAACCACAATAAGAGGATTTGTCTTCAACTACCTATACTGTTAGGAAATGTTTTTCTTGTGGGGCTAGGGGACATATAGCTAGATTCTGTAAGAAAGGCAAACAACAGAATACTGGTAATCACCAGAAGGCTAAGAAGAATGTTAAGTTAGCTATGTCTAGCAATTCAACTGTAAACCATGATTTGTGGATAGTTGATAGTGGAGCATCGCAGTGCATTACTAGAAATAGAGGTTTGTAAAGATGTCCACAAGTAAGCAACATGTAGCATTGGCAAATGGATGGAAGATGAAAGCATCTGGTGAAGGTACTGCATATTGTTCATGTATAAATGAGCATTTACCTATGTTATATGTACCTAAACTGAAATTTAATTTGTTATCAGTAAGGGCTTTAGTTAATATTGGTTATGTAGTAACCTTTAGGGGAGATAACTGTATAATAGAGAAAGAGGATAAAAGTGTTACTGCTACTTTAGAGAATGATTTATATGTGATACATGATGACCAGTCGCAGATGGCTAACTCAGTCTATAACAATGTTAAGCCACATGACGAATGTATACATTTACTGCATAGACATCTGGGGCACATTAATTTCAAAATGCTGAAACAAACTGTTAAATTGTCAGAGGGTGTAAAATTAAAACCCTGTAGCAAGTACTTAAACTGTAATGCCTGTAGTCAGGAGAAAAGCAAGGTTACTCCTGCAAACATACTGAATGGGTTTAAGACCAAAGAACCTTTAGAGGTTGTTTTTGCTGACATAATTGGTCCTAAGAAACCCAGTTTGGGAGGTGCCTGCTATGTTTTGAGTATAATGGACCATTACTCACGGTACGGTTTCTGCTATCTAATGAAAAACAAAACAGAAACGTTCCAACATTTCTTTAACTGGCTAAGATTTGCTGAAAGGAAAATGAGACATAGGGTAATTACCTTAGTTACAGATAACGGGACTGAGTTTATTAACACTAGATTCCAAACGATGATGAAAGTGGCTGGTATCGAGCATAAGCATTCTGCCCCTTACAGGCCACAACATAATTCGTTTATAGAACGAAGGAGGCAAATGTTACAAGCCATGGCTCACACTATGTTATCCGATTCAGATTTGCCTGAAACACTGGGGTGAAGCCATAATGTGTGCCAACCATGTGTTAATGTGGTGAACACAACAACTGGTGAATTGCCATTCACTCGTTGGCATGGCAGAAAATTTAAGTTATCTACACACATTTGGAGCTCCAGCAGGGGTGCATATTCCCTCACAAGTAAGACTGAAAGGGCAACATAAAGCTACGAAATTATTTTTCGTAGGTTATGAAGCCAACCATAGATCGTTTAGATTCTGGGCTCCAGGCACAGCTAATGTTTACTGTAGTGCTTATGCTAAATTTCTTGAGCACTTTGGGTGGCATAAACTAGAACAGGATCCAACAATGATGTTATCGACACCCAAGTAGTCCCTAACAATGAGATAGTTAAACCATCAATAGCCATTAAAAAGGAAGAACAGGCACAGGAGGAGGTAGAAGAACAGGAGCAGGTGGAACAGAAGAATCCACCAGTAAGCCCTGAGTTGCCTAGACGTTCAACCCATGTAACATGACCACCAGATAGATATCAGGCTAGTATAGCATGCCAAGTAAATATAGTTCCTACTAACTATAATGAACTGAAACTGTATCCTGCTAAGGATCAGGCTGCTTGGCAGGAAGCAATGGATAAGGAACTGAAATCCTTACAAAGGTTGGAGGTATATGAAAATGTCAGGTTACCACCAGGTAAGCATGCCATAGGGTCTAAGTGGATTTATAAAATTAAGACAGGTATGTATGGGACTGTTACCCATAAAGCCAGGTTAGTAGCACAAGGGTTCGATCAGTCAGCCAACAACTACGATGAAGTGTTTGCACCTAGTCTGAAGGTTACCACATTACGAGCAGCATTAGTGTGGGCAGCTAAGAAGAAATACACAATAAACCATTTAGATCTTGAGATGGCATATCTACATGCACCGTTACAAGATACTATATATTTAAAGAAGCCTTTGGGGATAAAAACTGATAACAAAACTGATTGCTGGAGATTAAAAAAGAGTCTTTGTGGCTTGGAGCAATCAGGCTATGAATGGAACCAGTGCATAGTGAAGGAATTAACAAAGATAGGTTTTGTAGTTGGCATGGCTGATCCATGTTTATTCAAAAAGGAAAGTGATGGTGTAATTTCATTGTTGCTATTCTTCACTGATGACATAGCATTAATCACTAAAACTGAGCAAGAAGCTACTGGGATTATTTCACTGTTAGAAAAGAAATTTAAAATCAAACATTTAGGTGAGATTAAACAGTATCTTGGTTTGAAAATATATAAAACTAAGGGAGGCTACAAAATCTCACAGGCAGATAAAATTAACCAGTTACTGAAGAACTTTAAAATGGAACTTTGTAAACCAGCTAAGACACCAATGAGCCAGAAGTTTAGCCACAGTGATGTGCAAAGTCCTGTTTTTGATAAAGACATTCATCAATCATTAATTGGTAGCTTATCCTATCTTAGTAATTGGTCTAGGCCAGACATAGCATATAGTGTCAACCAATTAGCCAGGTTTAATGCTGAGCCTTCTGAAAGGCGCTGGCAAGCTGCTAAGCATGTGTTGAGATATCTTAAACAAACGATGCATTTGCATTATATTTGGAACCTAAGGATGAACTAAGTTTAACTGCATATGCTGATGCAAGTTTCGCTACAGACGTACCTACATGTAAATCAACGTCAGGTACTGTAGTGTTATTAGGAAAGGTGTTAATTGGATGGTGGTCTATTTGACAAAAACATCTAAGCTTATCAACAATGGAGGCTGAATTCTCGTGTTTGTCTCTATGATGTATGGACTTAGTATGTTATAAACAACTAATGATAGACATGGGAAGTAATGTAAAGGAACCTATTGTTGTATATGAAGACAACCAATCAGCAATTCAGATGGCTTCCAATCTCGCCATAAAGACAAGATCAAAACACACTGATCTACGATATCTAAATGTGAGACAATGTGTTCAAAGTAAAATGATTAAACTGGAGTACTGCATGTCAGAGAATAACATTGCAGATCATTTTATGAAAGCTCAAGGCACTGTAAAACATAAGACTTGCTGTGAGGAATATGAACTTAAACTGTAAGGTTTTATATATTGTCCTACCCAAAGGGGAGAATGTTAGGAATGATAGTCACCTAACAGTTGGGTTGGCAATATATAAACCAGGATAGTCATTTAATACTGTTGTATCTTTAAGAGAATGCTGTAATTGTGATTGGCTGACGTTCCTCCAATGGCCACAAGATGGAGCCAGAAACCTGGTTTGTTCTCCTTTGCATTTTTTTTTTGCCTTTTGCCTGATTGTCATTCTGCTTGAATTGCTGTGAGTCTTGCAACTGTTCACAAACTCCATTTACTGAACTTTGTTTATGATACTAGTAAAGAAAAGGACTTCGTTTTTGGATTATCCCTGGACTGATTGTTTTGAATACTAACTGCTTTAACCTTGTATGATTTGGACTGTTTGTTGGACTTTGTTTACCCGTTTACTGGAAGTAAAACTTACATTTTACTATTCAGTGTATCTGTGTGCTGGTTGTGTGTTATTCATCACTCTCACTATGTTTCGCTGAGTGCACTCATTCTCCTAATGGGGAATACCTCAACAAACAGTTCAATATTTCTTAAAGTCCAACCTATCTGAAAGGTGAGAGTCTCCTGGGTAAAATGATGATGAAGAGCAACTCTCTCTTCCAAGGGCTGAAGATAGAACTCTTTTTTATGAGACAAAGTAATTGACCCATTATCCAAAGACATTCAAGCTCCATAGAACGTCTGCTCAGTATTTGAAATAAATTCTGGATAGGAAGATTTCATTCATTAGCAATGAAACTAATTGGAATTTCTGAAGGTAATAATCCCAAATATTTGAAATTTCTCTACAGCTTCTCATTTACTGAGTTTCAATTAACATAGCATAATTAAGGGGCAGGAGGTGAAATTAAATGCAGTGGGGGCGGGGAATAAATAGCATCAAGCTTTCTGTTCCAGAATGTCTCAGACCTTAGAAAGACCCAGGTTAGGTTGCTCTTTGAACCTAAGCTGCCTCTTCCAGTTGTTGTAGGATAGAGTCATATAAACAATGTCTACAAACATGATTTTGTGCTTCTTAGATAAAAGGGAGTCTGCATAAGTGGTGTATAGTAATGTCTCATGATCTGAAAAGCATTCATTCATGAGCATCCTAGTCGATCAAATATGCAACTCCCTAAATCAGTTTTCTGCTGCCCTCCATGTGTTAGGTTATAGGAAGCTGAGGTTCACCCCATAATGTACATAATATGTCCTTCAATCATTCCAAGTAGACAGAATTTCAGTTCTGACTTGGAATGCTGACATGGTTCCAAAAAATGTTAATTCCCTCAGAGAACAACAATTAATCCACTACTAAGGTTTTTTTAAGCAGTCAAAATTTTCCAGTGAAATCATGAACATACCAAGATTTAAAGCAACATTTAGAAACCAAAATAGGAGCCCTGTGCATGATGAAGAACAGTTATAGTTCTCTTTTCTTATAACAGTCATCATCATTAAGAATGAACATAGTAAAGAATGATTCCATACAAGCCTTCACTTAAATGCTGTGCTGCATAATAATGATGGCAATATAACTTTTTTTTTTAAAAAGAGCAAAGCCTACTTTTGAGATGATCTATTTTTGATGGACATAAATTATCTTCAAGTGAAGGATATTACTAAACTGGGTAAACCTTTATGGAATGTTGGCTAAATATGGAAATAACTGATGTACATGGCACACGGAATTAGATGTAGAAGATATGCTGTTATTTCAGTGTTTAAAATTATGTTTCTGAAAAATGGCAATATATATTCCAAATCATGTTCTTTATTGTTTTGGGTACCTTAGCTTACACTCTTAAGATTAATCCAGCAACCTTCCCCAGTCTGGCACTTGCCCTCTCCCCAGAGATGGTGGCAGTGGTGGTATACTGCCAGTTCACACTGGTTCTAGCAATTCGGTAACACCAGTCAGCACTTGGCCCCGCCCACCCACTCACACCCTTTCCTGTCCTATATTTCCTTTGTAGTTCAGCTGATAGGCATGGCAGAGTGAATTGCCACGCCTCAGTTGTTTTACTCACCAGCGCTGATGGTAAGGTAAATTTTCATGCTTAAAATTTGTTGAGGTAATTCCCCATTAGGAGAATGAGTGCATACAGGGAGACGTATTTGAGAGAAGTGTTTGAATAATACACACACAGTACACAGATACACTGTACAGTAAATGTAGGTTTTTTACTTCCAGAAAGGTTTAAGCAAAGTCCAAAATAAGCAATGCAAAGTCATTCACAAGTAAATCAGTCAGTTTTCAATCCAGGGATAATCCAAATATCAAAGTCCAGTGTCAAAAAACAGTTCAGTAACAGACTTACATTAAATCCAGAAAATATCAGTCAATTAGGAAAAATGGAGGAACAGCAATACTTTCCAACAGAAGGAAACAGAGAGACTCACTCAGACACACTCTTTTCTGAGACTAAGACTAAAACAATCCAGGTTTCTGGCTCCATCTTATGGCCGTTTGAAAAACCACACCCAGTTGCAGTTTTTGCAATCTCTTAAAGATATAGTACTAAAATGTTTATCCTGGTTTATATATTTCTAACCCAAATACCTGTTAGGTGACTTATATTCCTAACAAAATTGCCTGTTTTAGAACACTCTGCACACGCGCAAAGCACACAACTACATAGCCAGTAGTATAATATTTTGAATTCCACCACTGGGTAGTGGGACTGGAATTCCCAACAAAAGCAGTAACACTCTTTGCTATGACCAAATGAGTTTTTAACCAGTTCTAAAATTGAAAGAAACCATTTTACTAAAGATATAACACGCCTTGTAATTCCCAAATGTTTGTTTAGGAAGTGACTATCTTCATTTGGGCCCCTGTGTTGCAACTCCACTTCTTAAACTTCCCAGCATGTTGGTTGGGAATTCAAGAAGTTATCCTAACACACATGAAGGACAGCAGCAGGTTAGGAGAGGCCAGCACTGAGGAACTTCCTCCCATTTATTTTTCACAAAGCCAGCAGGATTCTTCTTCTAAACACATAAAAGACAAGCGATAGTAAGGAGACTTTATTTTCTTTGCAAATGACATTTTGGCTGCCAGATGGCTAAGCACGGAGGAAAAGTACAATGAGATAAACAAGATAGAGCTATTGTGTTGGCCTTGTCCTCACAGAGATTAGCTAGCTAGACAGACTGACTTTGCTGAATAGCAATTCCTTTGACTTCTTCAATGTAAGTAAGATTACAGGGAATCTTTCCAACTCATTATTAAGTTTATGTGACTAATTAAAAGGTTATTGTTCCTCAATTATTAGAATTTTGGAAGAAGAGATTGTAAGGCAATTTACTGATTTTCTGTTATAAATTTAGGTTATTGCTTAAATATATCTGGTTATTTTTAAATAATTGGGCATTAATAAAAGCGATAAATTATAACATAGAACTGTTAAGTTCATATATGTTAAGCATAGATAGCAATCAATTTACAGACAATTCTTAGAAGAATCAATACATATCATACCTATTTTGCCTTTTAGTCATTTTTGGCCATTCAATCAAACATATTTCTGTCACTTTTAGCAACAGACCTTTAACAGGCATCCTATGAGAATGGAACCACAGAAAAACATATGACTGATTTGATTTTTTGTGATGAAACTGATTTCATCAATGCTAACAAGGTGGCATTTTGGAGGTGAAGTAGAATAGCAGAATAATTACGGTGTTATTCACACCATCAACATAGCTGGTTGGGAATTATTGGCACTGAAGTTCAGTAAACTGAAGTGGGAAAGTGGGGAAAAAGTGAAAGTGCTCTTGGAGGCCTCATTTGAAAAAGCTATGGGTAAGTCAGGCAAAAACAAAAACTTCATTTGTAATACATTTACATTTAATTAAAATTAAATACTGGTAGCCCTCATGACTTCAATTGAGCCCAACATTTCTGTTGTTAAATGAAACATTTGGTAAGTGAATTTTGCTCCATTTTAGTATCTTTCTTGCTACAATTCTTAAGTGAATTGGTGCAGTTGTTAAATTAGTGACACAATTGTTAAGTGAATCTGGCTTCCCCATTGACTTTGCTTGTCAGAAGGTCGCAAAAGGCGACCTCATTGCCCGGGAGTCTGCAATGGTCATAAATATGAGACAGTGGCCAAGCCACTGAATTTTGATCACGTGATCATGAGGATGCTGCAAAGATTGTACCTGTGAAAAATGTTCATAAGTCACATTTTTCAATGCCATTGTAACTTTGAACAGTCACTAAACAAACTGTTGTAAGTTGAGGAATATGCTCCCTAGACTATTCCTCTGTCTCACCTTCAGTTTAGCATTTGGTAAATTCTGCGAGCTCTTGAAAGGCTGTCGCCAAAGCTCTTTTTTTGCCTGTGGAAACACTATCTATGGCCATACTACCCTGAAAATGCCCGATATCGTCTGATTTCAGAAGCTAAGCAGGGTCAGGGCTGGTTAGTACTTGGATGGGAGACCGCTTGGGAATACCGGGTGCTGTAGGCTTTTGCTCGAGCAGGGGGTTGGATTAGATGAACTCCAAGGTCCCTTCCAACTCTGTTAGTCTGTGATTCAAAGATCTGGGGCTTCAGGTTGTACGGCTATGAGTTAAAAGATTTGCCAGGTAGTGATGCGCCCCTATATATTAAAAATAGGCAGAGCCAGGGGTTCTGGCTATTCAGTTCAGACCATTTCTATAGAACTGGTTGTTATGATTCTGTGCAGTTCGGAGAAACGGCAAATTGTGCCCCTGGCTGGCCCCACCCCTCTCCCCCCTCCCCTCCCCTCCCAGTGTGCAACATTGCGCGCATGCCCGACATAGCTGACTGCGTTCTTCCCTGCCCACTCACTCCTTAAGGCAGGGATCCCCAACCTTTTCAACGGCGCGGCCCGGTTCCGGCATCAGCTGGGCGCTGCGGCCCGGTACCGGCGTCAACTGGGCGCCGCCATCTTTTTATGACGAAAAGGCGCTTCCGGTGACGTCACCAGAAGCGCTGTTTCGTCAAAAAAAGATGGCGGCGCCAGCGCTTCCGGTGAGCTTTTTCGGGTAGAAATGGCTTCTACCGGAAAAGCTCACCGAAGCGCTGGCGCCATCTTTTTATGACGAAAAAGCGCTTCCGGTGAGCTTTCTACCCGGAAAAGCTCACCGGAAGCGCTTTTTTACCAAAAAAAGATGGCGGCGCCCAGCAACCAGCGGCCCGGTAAGGCTTGTTCCGCGGCCCGGTACCGGTCCGCGGACCGGCGGTTGGGGACCCCTGCCTTAAGGTATTTCTTTTTTTTTTCTCCTCCCGACGATCAGCTGTTCCTATGATCAGCTATGCTGGGATTCCCCTCACTTACTGCTTCGCCCAGGAGGCAAAAAATGGAGGGGGGCGCAGCTCCCCCAGCCCCCCCATGCCCCATGTTTTTCCTTCAAAAATGCCCCCCCAGGAGGCTTCCCTGAGGCCCAGAAGGCCCAATAAATGGGGTGTGCTTCAAAAAAAGAAGCCACACCCACCCAGTCACATGGCCACGCCCACCTATCCACGCCCACAGAAACAGTTGCTACAAAATTTGAATCCCACCCCTGGGCAGAGCTTGCATCATATAGTTATATCCAGTATCTTGACTTTTTTGACCACATCTATGGATATGAATCTACAAAATTGCATAATTTCCATGAAAATGGAGTCTCATGCAAACTGCAGACTGGGGAAAGATTAGATAACTTGTTTTTCTTCCAAAAGGTCCTAGAGCCTTTATTTCTCATATTAAAATGAAATGAATAGCTACTTAAGGAACTGCTGATTTAGAAGATGGTAAACTCCTTTTTAGATATTCTGCAGATTTTTCTCTGAAATTGGCCATTAAATAAATATTTCTCCGATATGAGTCTCAGCAAATTGGATTCATATATCCTTATTCTTTTAAGTATAACATGAAAATTACCAGAAGCTAGGACTACCAGGGTACCTCAAATGTTTGTATGAACTCTAGATAGCAGCAAGGAATGGATGCCTTTCTCCATGGCCATTGATCATCCACATTTTTGCAGCTCAAATCTAGTAGCTCTAGAGCAGTGGTAACCAACCGGTGGGCCAGGGACCACTGATAGTCCGCGAGAAAATTTTGGTGGTCCACAGAGAAATGTCCCCCCCAAAGCACCCCCCAAAGCAATTAATCCAGGCTGCGTGGGAACACAAGACTGCACCACCCATATGGCCCACCCACCCACTGGCCCCCACCCTTCGGCCGAGCGCAAACCTTGAGTAGAGCCACGTGAGCTGGAACTGGAAAGTAAGACCAACAGCGGGAGTGGGAAGTCCACCCCAGAGTGGCTTGCTGACGTTGGTGGGAAAGTCGGTCCCATATTCCAGAGCTGCAGTAGTCATCCTGGAGCAGCTCCTCCAGTCCATGGCAGGCCGGTGCACCTGGGTGGAGGAGCAGCTGCTCCGGGATGACCAAAGGGCCAGTCCTGCGATTACTGCAGCTCTGGAATATGGGACTGACTTTCCCGCCAACGTCAGCAAGCCACTGTCAGTAAAAATTCATATTAGTGGTCTGCGGGATTTAAAATTATAAGTTTGGTGGTCCCTGAGGTCCAAAAGGTTGCCGACCCCTGCTCTAGAGAACATAGAATTCAATATCTTGTAAAGTAAGATTCTCCAGAATCAATAACAATTCAGTGATTACATGGAGATAAATGCATGTGATTTTCTCCGCAGCGTTTGGGAAATAGCTTCCTAAAAGTTTTTCTGACTTTCCACCTATCCTATAAGTTTGTTAGTCCTTGATGGTCTCCCAATGCTGACCCTCTTGATTTTCTGGATATCAACCATAGTCAACTATGTGTTGCCCATGCTATGATTCTATAGCCAATATCAAATTACCAATTACTTATTTCTTTCCATGACTTATTATCATTGTTTTGAAATATGTTCTTTGTTACATCCTCTCAAATAAAGTCCAGAATATTTGACTGGGGTTTTTGGTTTGGTTTGGTTTTGCTTTGTTCCTAATAGCTACTCTCTTTTGCACAAAATCTTCTTCAGAAGCTAAGCATCTTGTTATCATTTTTCCATCTTCCATTAATTTTGTAACCAAAGAATGGGATATAATCTTTGATTACTTTCATTAACAGCTCTTTCATCAAACAGCTGTTTGGTTGCATAATTAGTACTGCATATCTGCATTGCATTTCATTTTATATTCCCTACCTTGAAGTTTGATCCCAGTTATTTATCTGTCTGCCAAGACTTCTAAAGCAGTTACGAATAATAAAGGGACACAGCAGGCACCCTTGCCTGATATTAAATAAAATAAAACTTATGAAAAGTATTCCATTTGCTGTATTCTTTGATTGATATATATATATATATATATATATATATATATATATATATATATATATATATATACACATATATACACACACACACACACACACACACTTTCCACACACACTTTAATTTTTTCTTATCCTTGTCTTTCCTGATATACCAGATGTTTCCCTGACTTATTTGCATTCTCAAAATGATTTGGTTTGACATAATTTTAAAGCTCTTTCATTTCTAATAATAGTTGTTTCTTTAATTCTTTCAATATCTGTCATTTGGATTAGCTTTATTACTTTTCTTCTTTTCTTACAATTGTGGTTTCAATCCATTTTTCCTGATTTTTGTAATCGTTATAATAATTTATTTTATATAAATTTTACTTGTCTCTAATCTAGTTGTCTGACATCCCTGAATTGCATTTATATGAAAAAAAAACATTTTAGTTCTTCTTTAAATTTTTGTAGAGTACTGTAATACATTTTCATGGATTAATAGCTATTCCTTCAGTCTACATTTGAAAAGCAATTTTTCTCCTTGAAACCATGATATTAAAATTGGATAATGATCTTCATATGTCACTGGAGAATCTTTATCCCTGATAGATGCTAAAAGACCCTTAGAAACTCAACACATATCAATTCTTGAATATGCATGATGTCTTGCTGAAAAGAACATATAATCCCTTCTTTGGGGATTTTTAGCCTCCAAACACCTGCCAAAGCTAACGTGTTCATGTCTGAAAAATCTTTTTTTGGATCATATGGAAAGAATAAAATAGGATCTTGAAAGGTGGAAAAACAAAACTTACTTGCCTGGTACTACAAGCATATTACAATACTGCAACACTGAATGCAGTGCTCAAGGTGAACTTCTTATTTCAAATGGCACCCATTCCAATCTTAGAGAAAAGCTTGAAGTGCTACAAAGAGCAATCAACAGATTCATATGGAGTGTGAAGAAAATGTCCTCTTCTGCTGTAGGATTCCAAGCCAATTTATTGTATCTGGGCTTTGAAATATCAGGTGGCACAAGACATATAGGGAAGTCTAGCTTGATGCCATCTTTTGATGACCAGTGTTTTGCACCAGACCTGTTTAAATCCTGATTTCAGTGAATGAACTAGAGCAGTGTTTCTCAATGTCAGAAATTTTAAGATGAATGCACTTCAACTACCAGAATTCACGTTAGGGAATTGGAGCCCACCCCAATGTTGCTGAGGTTGAGAAATAAATAAGAGGATTCAACCAATATTGCTAAACGTTTTCCCTACAAAATCTGCTCAGCAAGAAGTGTGATTTCACTTTGAGACTCAGTTTTAGAACCTTAAAATAGTCTTGTCCTATTGAGCTGTCTTGGAAAGAAGACCTGGAACCTGCATCTGAATTTTTACATAAAAGCAGCATCTGCAGACATTATTTCTGCCTGATGTCAGGAGATTCTGTAAAGCTCGGCTGCCCTCTGCAATTAAACAAGGGAAATACACTGTAATTCAAATAGGCTTTTAAAAAACTTAGCAACAAAAATATTTGTGCCATTTTAAAAAAACTAAGGGGTTATAAATATATACAGTAACCCTGTATCCTTCCCAAACTTTCTTCCTTGTCAGCTAATTGCCAGTTCCTACTGGAAGCAATCCGAAAAAATATGTTTGCCCAATAGTTGTTCAACCATTGTAAGTATATGTACATCACTTAAACAAGGCACAGTCTAAAATAGGACAGGACAAGACAAAAACTGATTATTAATTCAATTAATGACTATTGGTTAAAATTATTTGCCTGTAATATAAGACACTTCATTTGTAAGGTGAATTGATCCTATATTTGTATCTACATATCCAAATCATTCTCTCACACACAAATTGGTTTCTTTAACAGACGTTAAGTATAAATATGTACTTGTACAGAGAAAGAGAAATCAGAATCGATGCTTAAGCCTATGCAATACTGTGAATCCCATTGACTTCAATGGTTCATTCTCTCATGTATGAGCTACATAGGCTATTGCTGTGTTGGAGTTGAATGTGTGTGATTTAATTTAATTTAATTCCGTTTAAATTAAAGTGGAAACTAAAAGAGAAATTGGGGTGAAATTGAGGTTTCCTCCCATTTATTCTCCTTTGCATTTATAGATGAGTGACTTCAGTAGAGAAAAGGTCAGCTAAATAGGCAAAAGTGTTAAAAACCACCATGGAAGCAGCAAGGATTACTTTGCCCCTTCTCGCATCATGCTGTCAAGCTTTCAGTAGTAACAGCTTCAGTCATTTGGTTAAATTAGCTCCTTTTCCCTATTCAGATCTTCCCTCCCATAAGTTATCAGTATGTATTTGGGATATAAAAGCAAAATCCTGAAATAAGTGCAATACTGCAGAACAAGGAGCAACAAATGGATACTAATCAAGAAGAGAACAAATCTAGAACTAAGGAGAAATTTCCAGACAGTGAGAACAACTAAACAATGGAAAGATGCCCCCAGAAGTTGTGGCTGCTCCAAAAGTGGAGGTTTGAAGAAGAGATTGGACAATAGGACACTCCAGAATGTTACAGGGTTTCCTGCTTGAGCAAGAGTTTGGACTAGACAACCTCCAAGGTCCCTTTCAGCGCTGTTACTCTATTAAATTTTGGTGTAGAGAGCACAGCCCATAATCAACATTTCTCTACAGATGCACACAAAGAAATGGGAATAGAAAACATGCTAGCAAGGTCAAGTGGTAAAAAGGAGAGCCTGGGGTGATTATATTGTACCCCCAAACCCACCACCACAAAAGTAAGAAAATTTCTCTTGTTGCATTCTTTCCTAAACAATCTTCCTCAGCTCCTCAGATAATATAAATGCAAAAGGAAAGTTCCACATAAAGGCTCTCTCTATTTGATCAGCAGATGCCTTCAGAAGCATTGTGCACACAACATATACACTCTTCTTTCTGGACAACCTCTAATTGTCATAGCAACTGGACAAGAACTACCATTGCCCGCTGATTGATTGTGACCAATATGTTCCTCAGCATTTTGTTTCAGATTCCAATTTGATCCAGTTGCTGTCTTACAATCCTGGCTTATGCATATCTTCTGTTGGTAATATATGGAGACTGCCTACTGTTCCTACCACACAAATGTGTGCCCAGCCACCACCTTGCAAATATCAAGTGACAAGTTGGTGCAAATGTTAAATGGTCTTGGGCTCTGGAAGCCCAGCTACCCAAACATTATACCAACACCCAAGACCCCACTCCCCTTTAGGAAAATATGCCATTGCAAATATTTACAACAGCTGATTTAGAGTTATACAGTTTCCCTTCAGCCATAAACCAGAACAAATACTTAAAGATTTATTACATCCTTCCCTCCAGGGACTTAAGTAACTGTAGTTAAATAATAGAGCAGTTAAATAACACAGAGTCCCATTATTTTACTTCCAAGATTCCTGAGAGGCATATTGTTTTCCAAAAGGATTAAGGTCTAAAAACTAAACCTCTAAAAATATCCTTTGTCATTCTCAGTGAATAAATAAATGTAAAATTTTCTTTTATTTGCTACAGCCTTATGCTCTGTTGACTCTTGAGCCAATCTCAGAGTCTTCTAGGCTTACTAAT
The DNA here is from genome assembly GCF_049901735.1 of Notechis scutatus. Taxonomy (NCBI): domain Eukaryota; kingdom Metazoa; phylum Chordata; class Lepidosauria; order Squamata; family Elapidae; genus Notechis; species Notechis scutatus. The sequence continues at coordinate 53,566,853 of NC_142009.1, read as the reverse complement.
GGGTAATTTGTACATTCTCTTCTGCATTGAGGAAACCTCTTGAAACCAAGTCCTTGTGATGGCTTCCTCCGTAGCTGTAATAATCCCGAGACAATGGTCAACATTTTTACCACACCCAAATTTAGTGCATGTATATACATCTGATGTATAAGGTTATTGTTACAACTGACATTAGCATTAAATGCTGCAAGTGGCACAATATGACTGAAGCTGGTAAACTAGTGTACAGTGTTTCTATCTTACTAAATAGGATTGTGTGAAAATTTGGCCTTGCTTGATCAAAGTCATAATGGGTAATAGTAAACAATATCATGAGCCTATTTAGTGATGACCATGGTGTATAGAATACTATAGCTTTGGATTAAAAGGAGTAAATGGTAGAAGATGAGAATAAATTAGCTAATGAAAAGAAGAAAAATAGACCTGTTGTATAGAAGGATAAATGTAGGTTTGATTATAAAAGACTAAAATATATTGTATGTCAGAACATATGAATTATGACATCTAGATAGTCATATGATGGAGAATGTTTATCTGGCTGCTAAGAATTGACACTGACTTGATAGTACATAATCAATTTAATCAGGTGGTTGTGGGTTGGTGATAGTTTCATGTTATACACTAATGAGTATGAAAATGGAAGAATCTCATACCAGTTTTGGGGAAATTTGTGCACATTTTGAATAAAATTAAGAGGAATCAAAGTGATCAGTTGATTTGGCCTGAAACTTAAATTGGGGAATATGGAAGAAGTAGGTTATGAAATTGTACAGGGCTAATAGCAATGTGTCAAAGAGAAGAATTTAAATAAATGTTAGTGTTATTAAAAAATGATGAAAGTCAGTGGGAATAGGTGGGATAACTGAAAAACTGTTAAGGCCTCTTTATTTTATAAAATCTATCTTGAATTCAGGATTCAAGGGATAGCACTATTGTTCCCCTAAATAAAGAAAAACTCAGTGAAACTACAGGAAACTTAATTGCTTGAGAAGGTACATGGCAAATTTCTGATTAAAGGAGTACAAGAGCTGGCATTATGCAAAATATGAGAAACACAACACAGCTTTATGCCAGGGAAGGACTAGTCTGTGGATAAGATTTCAGTTCTTCAGCAGATCACTGAGAAATATAGAAATGTGAGAAAGATGATTTATTGCATGTTTGTTTTAAAAGCGCCTATGATAAAAATAGGTTTGGATTATGAAGTTGAAAGTTGGCTACTGAATGCAATTAGCATGGTATATGATGGTATAAAATGTGAGAAGAAATGGAATTGCAAAAGGGAGTAAGACAAGGATATGTATTGTCCACTTGATTTCATGTACTTATGGATAAATCTGTATAAAATATTTAAGGGTTGATATCAGGGAAATTTTAGCTGAAGGGCAATATGGCTGAATATGACGTGCTGTTGGCTGAAAACCCAAATCATTTGCAGTGAAAGATGATATAATAAAGCACAGATCTGAAAATTAATGTATCAATGTACAATGTATCACAGGTCAATGTAAGCTATATTTGACAAGGAAAGTGGAGTGAATAATTGCAGTCTATATTTAACTGGCAAAAACCTAAAGCAAATACATTAATTTGTACTTTGGCAGAATGTTTACTAAAGATGAGAAGTGGAGAAATTTTAAGATGTGCAAATACTGCAGAAAGACAGGGGGTGGCATGTGGTCTGTTACAAAAATGTACACTTGTCGAAGGAAGGAAAAATGGTTCTGTATAATAGTAATTGTACCCTCTTTATTATAAGGAAATGAGAGTTGGTTTGTTAGGCGAAATATAAAAGTAAGTTGAATGCAATGGGAACGGGGTACTTAAAGAATGTGCATGATAAAACAAGGGGAATGAAGGTTTAGTGAACGTAAATAGAAAGAAAAGTGAGTACAGTAACCAGCATAAAGAAGTGTATTATGTTCGATTTAATAATATAGAAAGAATTAATTATGTTTCAGCAGAACCAACATATAAAGGAAGAGTGAGTGGATCAAGAAGAAAGAAGAGACTTGAAAAAGTCAAACTTAAATGGAGTTGAGGTGAATCTCAAAGACAGGTAAGACATTTAAAGAGCAAGTGCATTGTACCCAGATACATATATGAAACTATGCATGAGTGTAATGGAAGTGAGGATGCTTTGCAGGAAAAGAAAGTTGAGGTGAGATATAACAATTTGTGTTGTTGTAAATTAGTTTTAGCTCTGTTTACTTAAAGGCCAATGAAAAACCATATTGTTTCCATGAAGTCCCCAGGACCAAATTTGATTCAAGAAAATTCTTACTTTTAAATCAGGGATACTAACAGACCAAAACCAAAATTGTGGGAACTAAATTAGCTTGACTCCAACTAATAATAAAGAATTGCCAATAATTTATCCAATGAGGAATTAATTTAGAAGGTCTATCTGTATTGCTGAATGTTCTGCACTTTGGGCTAGAACTAGTGATCCAGTGAAAACCCTAACTGCATTACAACATATCTGTATTCTTCTTTAACAACTATAAAGGAGGTAATTACTGTTCCAGGAAAAGGAAAAGAAAAACAAGCAATACAGGGTGAAGAGGAGGGAGGTCATATTAACAGCCTTCTGACAACAATGTGCTTCAGCTGACTCAAACATTCTCTCACACACAAACACATAAGCATACAGACCCAAACGCTGTGTGCTTCACTTGGTTTGAAATATAGCCTAGCATTTATCTTGGCTACATTAACAAGATCTGTTTTACCAATACATTTATATTTATGATGACTAAGGGCAGATTATAGCTGTTAAAGTTGGTCCTCCTGACATGAAAACACGACTTTGTCATTAATACATTTTGTAATATAAACTGTGATGTCAGGTCAGTGGAAAGGGTGAAAACTTTCCTAAAGTATGCGCACACCACTTTTTTTTCCCCAAGCAATTGAGCACTAATGGAATAACAAAAGGTCATAATAACAAACCATTACAGCTTTGGTCTTGGCAACCGAGCCCACAGAAGAATCTGCAAGAAACAGCCATCATTTCTCCAGTGTTATGGCATAAGGATGACAGAAATGGTACACAGATGTGAGTATAGCATGGCGGTAGCTATGTGAAAACTAAACGATCAATTAGTCTGTTGTTTACCAAAAGCCTTCTTAAATGATGCTAACCAGAGCTCAAGGCAAGAAAGAAGATCCCAGAGGCTGTCATAGGAAGCTCTCAGAGCATGAGTTCAGAGGCTAATATGACAGTTTTATTCAATCTAACATTTCAAATGAGATACCAGTGCAAGATGCAAGAAAGGAAGGGATTGAATGATGCTCCAATTTTCTTATCCCGTCTCACAAATTGTGAGTGTATGCAACATCTAAAGTTAAGGGCACAAAGGAAAAGCAACTTCACATATAGTTATCAGATTGGACATTTTGCAGCTAGATTTTGAATGATGCTACAAAATGTCTTTCCTATCTTACACTTTTCAAACACTTAATTGCCATTGGATAAGAGTCGGCGCACACTTTGGAGAGCCATGAGGTTCATAGTTTAGGAGGCTAAGGGCTGCAAAAGTGTTGGAACCATGGTTAGAAATACATGGCTTTCTTTTTTTTTAAATGTGTTTTTACATTTTTTAAAAAAAAATAATGAGGTGCTTATTTGAGGATTTAAACTACACTTCCCAGGGGCGGGCTGCTGGGGGTTCGTGAGAGCCCCTAGCTATGATTCTGTGCAGTTTGGAGAATCCCCAAATCCCACTCCTGGCTGGCCTTGCCCACCCTGCCCCGCCCCTCCAAGGAGTCCCCATGCGGCCCATTTTGGATGCAGGTAAGTGCAGGGCGCGCACGGAGGCTCGGGGAGGGTGAAAAACAGGCCTCCCGGAAGTTTGGGAAAACCAGAAATGGGCCTGTTTCCAGCTTCCAGAGAGCCTCCGGAGCCCTGGGAGGCCGTTTTCGCCCTCCCGGAGGTTCAAGGAAAGCCTCTGGAGCCCGGGGAGGACAAAAATGGCCCTCTCCTGGTGATGAAGGTGGCCGACTAGGCCATGCCCACCATGGCCATCCAGCAACCAGGCAGAGAATCTGTTGCTAAAAATTTTTGAAGCCCACCCCTGACACTTCCCGTATGTTTCCCAATTCAAAAGGATAGGGAAATATGCTTAATATTTAACTATTATGACTGGAAGAGGAACTGCGAGTGTCGTGTAATGCAGGTGACCAATTACTGCACTAAGATACATATTGGAAATGCAGCTGTTTCATCTAACGGATAATGCCTTCAATGATACTGATTTCAAAATAAATATATTCTGAATATGTAAACATAAACTATCAAAATATATACCGCATATTTCTGAATGGATTAAGATATAACTTGTAGCCCTTTGGCACAGTAAATAAGTTAGTCCTTTCTGTAGCCTTTTCCAATTACTTTCAGCTGTCTTGAAAATCAACTTTGCATTTTCATACTGTACTAAGAAATTCTAATACAATACAACTTGTGTAACATCAAAATATAAAGTATTCTATTATAAAATTAAAACGAAGCCAAATTATGTTCTGAAATAATTTATACAGAATCTATATGTTAACATTCTCCAAGCAATCGAGCACTTACAGGTGTGTGTTCCACAATACTGTAAATTCACATGACTGTTCCATGCACACTTTTTAAAAAATAATCAACCGGCTCAATATTGCTTTAAATATCAAATGGAAAATAATAAAAAAAACTGAGTTCACAGATTTCAAGTTGGTTCTACATTGATCCAAACAGATTAGAGCTAGTAAACATCATTGAGACTGAGAAAAGTATCAATAGTTTGTTTAACTACAGTATTTTTGTGTATGTCACATCTGCCTGAATTTACAAATATACTAAACCATATACCAAGAATTATACATAAAAATGGCTAGATTCATATAACATGCTAAGCTAAAATCAAATTCTTTTTAAAAGTAGTGTCTCATTTGACTCTCCTGGGTGGCTAGAATTAGAGCAGAAAACATTAAAAATGCTCTTAAAATATCTTGGCTAAATTTTAATTTATTTTCATGGCAACAACACTGTTGTCAAATAAGTGATGAGGTTGTAGGGGTAGAAATATTTTTTGCTATTTGGACATCTTGGAAAGAGAGTGGTAGAAGAATTATTTTCTTTTAACCATTTACCCAGCTGAGATTTACTATCCTGTCGTGCTATACTCTTCCCACACAGGCATAGAAAGCACTCTGCATTTGCCAGAAGAGGTATTGGGATGATTATGGAAGACTTTCCTCCACCCAAATTTATGGTGCCCCCCTGAAAAGTTTACTCTTGGTTATATTTATAATGGCTTAAAGGCTCTGTAAAAACCTAGACATTGACTCTGCTCTGTTAAGATCCTCAAACTTTATTACACAAAATGAGGATGGATGCTCTAATGTTAGAGAACAGATGACAGGAAGGGAGCTTGTGGGATCTTCTGTGTTATCATTAGACTTGTCAAGCAGTCAAAGAGTTATTAGTAGCTTAACAGGATTTTAAAAATGTTGATTAAGTAACTAATAAAACTAAATAGACCTGTATATTACCAAATCTCTGATACCATTGCCTTCTTGAGTTGGTGAAAAGAAGAGTAAATTAACTTGCAGTGGAATAAACAAAGCTACCACTTGCTGTTACAACTATTATATTTAATATATTCTTTTACATTGCTTATTAGATTAAACCACCAGAAGAAACGTAGATCTTAAAACATACACAAACGTTTACTGAATTAATTGATAAGATTTGCTGATTCTTAAGCCCTACTGTAGAGAAATATGGACATGTAATAAATTGATGCCTACATAGTTATTTTTAATCAGAGGTGGGAACTTGTTTACTTTCCTATTAAAAGGGCTATTGATATTCCACTCTGCTAAGAATGCTGTTCATCACTTGGCAATGTTGTAAGTAATAAATTGTAAGTAAATCCAGCAAAAGCAGCTTCAGGCATAGCAGCAGCCCCTGAACTTTACAATGAAACAAGCCTACAAGTTGGTTATTCAAGCAAAAGTTCTGTTATCCATAATCAGAACAAGCATTTGCTTAGATTATAAACAAACATTTATTTGTTGTTGTTGATATGGTCCTTCAAGTTAATCCTGATGTCTGGATTATTACAGAAACAAGTCCATATTGTTTTCTTGGCAACCTTTTTCTGAAGTGAAAATTGCCACTGCTTTCCTAGGCTGAGAGAGAGAGGGGGCAACTGGCTCAAAGTCACCCAGTTCATGCTTAAGACAGGATTAAAACTCATGGACTCATGGTTTCTAATCCAACACCTTTAACCAGGTAGCCCTCCCTTAACAACCACAATTGGGACCGGCAACTTCATCACTAGTATGATCACAATGAACTTATGTCTTGCCAAGCATAAAATAGTATGATCACAATGAACTTATGTCACTTTCATTCAATCATTAAGCAAGTCACATGACCATGGATCACAGCGTGGGGCGAAGGGATGACAGTTAGAACACAGGAAATCTCGAAAATGCCACCCCAATCGTAGCAATTTATTGACAAAAACATTCAAGCAAATATAATATATTCAGAAAAAACCAGCTCAACAGGAGATTACTTCACAATGAGAACACACACTTGAAAGTCCCATGCTAGGATGAGACATACGCAATCGAGAGTCTCATGGGAAAGTTTGGAAGTGAGAAAGCACAACTGGAACGTTCACTTTTCCTATTCTTCTAAACTTGAATAAAGGTGAATAGTTGCTAAACAAGGCAATTGGAAAGGAAGGACAATCTATACACCAAATTAGCTCTTCCAAAAAGGATGGGCAGATGGCAAAAAAAAAACCAACAACAACCAGCAGTCACTAGATAGCAGCAAAATATTACAGTATAGCTTTCTATATCTCTTTGCTGCCATCTAGTGGTTGTCCAACATGGCTGTGCTATCTAATACCTTTGATTCCATCCCATAACAGGTCAATTGACTTCATCTCCAAAATAATGCATCTCCAAGCAATAAAGATTCTTCATACCCTGAAGACATAATGTGCTGCTGTCAGCTCAACATAAGAAAATCGTATTTTAAAGCTCACCCCCCTCCGTTCTGGTAGCTTCCCAGCTTTGACACAACAATTTCTCTCACAACCTTCTTTGTTAGGATTCAGCTTCTTTAGCTTCTTTCAGATCCGCCCACAATATCTATGCCCAATTTTCAAAACCGGCTTCTCTTACAAGTTCTAAAAGGTAAGGGAGAAGGCCGCAAGGTCCCACTTTTTAGTTGCAGAACATTGGCCGTATAAGTACTATTCCTTTTAACAACATTTGAACATAATTAGAGTGCTGCTGTTCTATTTGAGTAAATCAAGGGGCGTTTTTGTACTTTTCTGCTTTACAAGAACTCTGAAATGTGTGTTTTTCTTTAGATGCAGCAGTCCTGCTTGTACTCATTGCAAAGTTCGGAAAATAATAAGGTGTGTATGTGTCTATTTGCCAGTTTCTTTTACACTTGTCAGTTTTTATCATGTTCCAGCTCTCTCTCTTTCAAACAAGAGACTTATTTTCTGATTAAGTTTGACAGTATCCAGCTAGCTGCATAATTATGGCAAGTCTGCTTCCCTCCATTCCTAACTATTTCTCCCTTAGGTTCTTCCCATGTGATTTCTTCGTCACCTTATTGACATTTCAGAGACGCCCAAATGAAACATGGGGAAAAGGGCAAGCCAACCATCCTTTGCCATTCCTGCCCCAGAACTTGACTGACAGGTGTTTCCCCCCTTGATGATGACATGCTGAAAAGGGATGGCAACAAAGGCAGAAGAGAAAATACATCACCTCATCTATAAGGAATAATAGTACACTTACAAATCAGAACAGTGCAGTGACTTGCAGCAGACACTAAAAAAAAAAAAAAGCAGAAAGATTGGAACTGGGACAGTCAAAATTAGAGTACCAGAATGGTTCCATTACTGACTCAAGGATGGAACTGAGTACTGAGGAAAGGCCCTGAGTATCTTAGAGAAATAATACATCAACAATATTGAACACAATACATCAACACTATTGATTTGATAGAAGACACGAGTAAGCTTTTCAAGGTCACACAAGAACCAATACAGCTTTTGCCATCTATTTGGGTTTCTTTGAATGCACATGCAGTCTTCCTAGTCCTCCACAGATAAATATCTTGACAGTTAAAATATATTAAATATTAAGTGAAATTTTGTAAGTGCTGAATTTTAGTGATTTCACAATCTACAATAGCTCCATGTAATGCATAGCAGTCAAACCACAAATGTTACAGATAACAGATCATCAGAGTTGGAAGGGACCCTACACCATTTCTGACAACTGGCAGTCCAATCTCTTCTTGAAAGTCGCAAGTGATGAAGCTCCCACAACTTCCGAGGGCAACCTGTTCCATTGGTTGATTGTTCTGTCAGAAAGTTTCTCCTTATTTCCCGGTTAAATCTCTCCTTGTTCAGTTTCCATCCATTATTCCTTGTCCAGCCTAGATCAGAAGTCATCAAAATTCTTCAGTGCATAGACTCCCTTCATAAAGTTTCAGATTGTTCTTTAACCCTCAAATATTTCCTACATGAAAATAATTTAATAAATATTTCTTTAACTAATAGTACCATGAATACCAATGATGACAATAAATAGCTACATCAACCCTTGGTGGTTGGTACTGACCACTTTGGAGAATCCTGCCCTCAGTTAGACCACAAGCAGGAACAATCCAACATAAACTCTGAAACAGATGTCATCCTAAACGAGTATTCTGCTACTTCCGAAGAATAAGATTCCTTCCTGAGTTCATCTGGTATAGATACTTTCTGGGAAACATTAGCATTCTAACTGCCCTTTTACTGTGTCCAAACCCTCAACCAAATAATGTCCAATCTACCAAGGCTACTACTTCACTTTGCAGGCTCGATTATAACACATTTTGTCCTGCTGCTAACCAGCTAAGACCAAGAAGTAATCAAATTGCAAGCTAAACAAAATCACGTCTAGCAATTCTCAGAGAAGAATGGTTACTGCAGAAACTTCAGCCACAGATGTGGAAAACTTATACATTTAAGTAAGCATGCAAAGAACTGTAATCTTACTTTCTGATGCAGTATCACATAGATTCACACCGTTTTTGGCATCACCGTGGTTTTAAAAATGTCATTTCACTTTTTAGAATTTCCAATGGTTCTTTTCTATCTGGGGTCAATATTATTTGGGTCAATACTTGTCAGCATGTACCTGAAGTTGTAAAGGACTATTCTGCAGAAATATGATCAACCACAGCAACATCTGGAGGAAGGGAGTGCCTATAAAGTCACGAGGACATCTCAAGCACCCAAAGCCTGCAGGGCACATGAAAACCAGGTGCCTGGCTTTAACTGCACTTCCACGGAGACTCTTGAACAAGTAAGAAGTAGTTATACCAAAAGGCAGGTTTGCCTACAACTGCTCATGATATGGACATATAGATCACCAGAAGTATCCATGCTTGCACAATAACATAATATTTGTAAATGGTTTCTTATTCTTAAAGCTTCTTAAAGAATTAATGCAACTAAACCTCCTGTCAGCAATTAAGATATTGAGGTGTACTATGTTTCCACATGGTTATGGACCACAATACAAAAACAATTTAACAAAATGCATCAGCAGCACCTCCCATCTTCCTTCCCACCCAGCCCAGTGCTCCTGTGCTTGCTTATATTTCTATTCATTCACTTCTATTCCATTTCTATTAATTGAACATTAGAATGCTGTATTTCAATATGTTAAAGATGCTTATTTACATAATTCACCACAAGGTGGCAATATTACCACTCTGTATAAATGAATTTTATCTGCAATTGTCAATACGTTTTTAACAAACTAAAACTAAAATTTTACATAAATTAATAAGTCATAAATTAAATATTTTTACTTATATCTGCATCAAAGAAAATCAGAAATCAATTTTTTTTCTATTTTTCTTTTTCTGTGAAGGATAGCGTTCATCTAAAGGTTTTTGGTACTGGTTGCTAGAAATCTGCCCTTGTTCTGTGACTGCTGAATTCTCACCAGAACTGTCTTTACAAGATCCATTTAGAAGGAAGTTAAGACATCTTTCTTGATTCAAGCACCAAAGGCAGCTTCCCAACTGATGCTACAATGTTTGAGTTAGATGCATTTCATCCTAACACTGATACCTTTAGGAAAGCACACAGGACCAACTCTGAGGGCTTCACATTTTGGGAGGTAGCAAAATCTTGTACATTTCTTAATGGACAAATGTTTAACAAACATGAGCTTGAGTTACCCACAGTAAAAGTGCCTAGAATTTATTTATTTATTTATTGCATCCATAAAGATTCTCTTCACTTCTGAAATATAAAATGTCTTTGCATGAAGCATTGCTGAAGGATTTTGTAAATGTGAAATATCTCCATGGCCACATTTTTAATCAATTAGTAGTTAATTTACAGAAATTAACCAGTTAATTTATTATTGTTCAATGACTAGCTTTAGGTTTTTTTAATCTTTCTGGAACAAAATATACCTTTAAAAATGAAATCCAATAAAGCTTGATCTAATAGCACTGTTTGTAAAATTCCCATATTTATTAGAAAATTTATATTGCCACCTATTCGCACATGGCGACTCAAGGTGGCTTACAGGGATAACTACAAGTTTAATCATGCTAACATAGAAGTACAGTGGGTATAAAAAGTCTGCACATACCTGTTAAAATGCCAGGTTTTAGAGATTTTAAAAAAGCAGACATAAATCATTTCAGATGTATGGAAATTCCTCCAGTAAAGAGTTTGCTTTTCAAATTTACAGATGTTAATTTTAGACTGCTCAAAATCTGTAGGCTTGTTTTTACAAACGGTCAGTCATTAGTCATTTAGCAATAAGCGATGCAAGAATGCTGAAGAGGATTTTCATTTGTCTTGGCTACACAGGTAATCCCTGGGTTACAAGCATTCCCTTAGCAAACATTCGAACTTACGCGATAAGTGCCCTCTAGCATTTATGAACAAAGCCCGAAACAACAAATCTTGACCGTTGTTTGCCCTTATGAACAAATGCAGAGGCTCTGCAACGTTTGTCCTGCATGTTGTTGGCCAAATGGAGCTTCTAAGGGGTGGATCTGCCCCTCAGAAGTTCCATTCTGCCCTCTGTGAGTCTCCCTCAGTCCATTGCAAGCCAAGATGGAGCTTCTGGGAGGCAGAGACTCCATTTTGGCCTGCAATTGATTTGGTGAGGCCTATGGAGGGCCGAACTGAGAGTCGGAGGACCAGATTTGCCTCTCAGAAGCTCCATTTTGGCCAACAACCTGCCAGACGAGGCCTGCAGAGGCCCGAACAGAACTACAGAGGGACATGCGCAGCTGAGAGGCTAGAGAGGAGACTGCTTGCTAGATCTTCATAAGGTAAGTGACTCAGCATGGCAGGTTGGGAGAGGGAAGCAATTTGGGGAGAATTAGGTATTTCAGAGGATTGGGGAGATCTTGGGTGGTCTTAGGCAGATTGCCTGTTCCATCAGTAGGCCCCCATGGCCTTCACCTCCCTGAAATACTTCAATGAGCTTCACACTCGATTAGCGAATGTGTGGGTGAAAAGAGGGAGTGATCCTGTTCAAGGTACGAGATTCACTCCCACGATTCCTCACATTATGAATGGAATGGGCAGGCTCCATTACCTTTGTAACTCGAGGACTATCGGTACAATAAAATGCCACATATTTTTAATTATATCCTTATATTTAGCATTTTTGGGAAATAAATAAACCCAAGAATATCCCAGAAATAGATATACATCCATTTCATCCATGTTTTTAAAAATAGCACTGTATTCTAATATGGAATATTTTATTTTCACTATCCCAACCTCAATATTCTTCAATCAGTAAGGCACAGACATACCTGTATTTCATTAAGAATACTGACTGAAAAATGTTCTAACTCTTATTTGTTATTCATGCAGTTTGCCCTTCATTCAAATTTTGCTTGAAGCAGTAAAGGAACATAACTGAATGTTTGAATTGTGATGATGATGTGTTGAGGTAGATTCTCAGTCATGACGACAGTGATGATTTGCCAACAAACTGGTGATGGCCCTTAATGACTACATGCAACTGCCTACAATGGATAAGTACCCAATTAAGAAGGAAGGAAAAAATGATCTTAAAAAATGAGTACATGATCAACATACAGAGAAATTACACTCCACTGCACAGGTGCCTCCCATCATGAGATTATCTTGTACACAGGATCCCCTACTTCAAATATTCCCGTTTCCTCAACTCCATATAGCCATCCAAAAGGAGGATTAGACTTATAGTCATGTTCTTCAGAAGGATTACACTTGCGATAACTGAAAATAAAGTAAAGAAATGGAAAAACAGAATCAGAAATTATTTTGGAATAAAATAGATCCTATACATTCCGGGATATAGATGAATAGTGAACTTCAATTTTGCAGCATTGGAGATAATGGATATTTATCAACAGTGATTATGATAGCACAATTGTCTATTAGAATGGAATGTTTTCAAGCAACGTATTCTGTCATGGTTTATAGCATTGGTCGCCAACCAGTGGGCCAGGGACCACTGGTGGTCCACGAAAAATTTTGGGTGGTCCTCAGAAAAATATCACCCCCAAAGCAATTAGTCTAGGCTGCGTGGGAACACAAGGCTGTGCCGCCCACATGGCCCGTGGGAAAACAAGGCTTGCATTGCTTGCATTGTGAACAACACAAGGTAGTGAGGGGGGGGGGGGGGAAGGGCAGAGGTGGGGAACTTGTCCCACGTGCCTCGCCTGGCCACTTCTTTTTTCTGGTTTTGGCTGCATGTAAGGAAAGCAGCAAAAGTCTTTCTTTCTCTCCCCCAAACTCTGCCAGAAATGAGTCTTTGGGACCCTGCAAGGCATCCTGCTCCAAGAAGCTGCGCCAGTGTAACAAGTCTCACAAAGACTCATTTCTGGCGGAGTTTGGGGGAAGAGAAAGAAAGACTTCTGCTTTCCTTGCATGAAGCCAAAAGTCTCTCTCTGTCTCTCCCCCTCAGAATGGAGCTGGAGATGATATTCTGCGATCCCAAATAAAGAATGATCCATCGGTAGGAAAATGGGGTGGGGAATTTTCCTGCATTTTTTTGGGGATTTTCCCAGGGTCTCTGGTCCTTGAGATTTAAAATTATGACTTTGGTGGTCCCTGAGGTCCAAAAGGTTGGTGACCCCTGGTTTATAGAGGCATTAGTGTCACAGCCATATAAAATGGAATTAAGCTAGAAACATTGCACAGAGGAAGCAGTTACTTAGTTTCTCTAAGTAAAACTGGATTTACAGTTTTGCATAAATTATTAGAAAAATTGGAGCTTTAATTGCCTGCTCAGAATTATAAGTCTAATAGATGCAGAAGCCCCTGCTTCAAAATCAGCAAGAGAAGAAGACAAGGAACTACGGTAGTAAAGGAAATGAAGAAAAAACTTCCAGTGGTTTCAGTTAATTAATAGAATAAAGTATTTCAAATTATAATAAATCGGGAATTGCTTTGAAGAAACTAATTTAATTTACTTATGAAAACTTGGATCTTGACAAATTGACTGATTTAAATGTATACCATGTGGATCTGTCTGCCTAACATTGTATGTGTGAGCTACAAAAGATTTATTGGAAAGAGAGCTTAAAGTGCTAAAGTATTTGAAGATGTTAAAACAGCAAGAACATTCCTTATCATATATGTGGTGCTGGTTTCTGTTTGTAAATTACTACTTCATGCTGAGTAACATTGTGAACTGGTACAGAGACATCCAAACATTTATAAGAAGGAGCATTCATAAACATTATCTGCTACCTTTTCAGGGCTTTTAGGACTTCCTTTTCACCCATGATCCCAGTATCTGGATCCACTGCTGTGAAAATGCACCTACAGACATATGGTGGTACATTTTAATTTCATTTAATAATAGGAATGTCTTTAAAAATGAAATTATTTGTTTTGTGTGGGAACATGAGATCAAAATACCATCATTCAAATCTCTTACCTTGGACATGACATTTTTCCTTTCAACTTAACAGTTCCAATTAATATGTCAACCCAAGAATCCTATAGCAAAGAAATTGAGTCCCATTCGATATTTTGTAATTGCATTATTTGACTATTTTCCAATAACATATGTCAGTTAAAGAGCAACATTTCTGCATGGTTTTCTTTATAGTCCAGTATACTCAACAAGATCATATTTAAAAACCTATTAAGTTTAACAGCTCAATAAAACTCTTTTGAGGCATATCTGCAATAACATAAATTAGAACTCAGATGGGGAAAAATAGCAATGCAAACACCTAGTTAAGATAGACCTGTAAGAACAAGTTTGAGCTAGTAGTTATTACACTGGGCTTGAAAGCCGGAGACTGTGAGTTCAAATCCTGCCTTAGCCATGAAAGCCAGTGGGTGACTTTGGGCCAGTCATTTTCTCTCAACACAATCCATATTACAGAGCTGTTGTTGTCAATAAAATAGGAGGAGGAAGTGTGTTGGATATGTTCACCGCTTTGTTTATAAAAATTATAGAGACTCGATACAAATAAATAGAATAAAATAATAATAATACTTACTTCTTCGTAAGGACTACAGCCTTTAATAACAATGTTTGGCCGGAAGATAGTTATTGAAGCTTTCTTTTCTAACCTTGTATTTAGATCATCCAAGGAAGCTTCAGAAATCAGCAAGAGTGGACTGCCTTCAGCTTAGGCAACCTTTAAAAATAAATACAAAAAACGTCTACAATTTATAATCATAAAGATTCGGATTTGTCTCAAAGTGCCACCATTGGTTGACAGAACAAAATGCAACCTTCAGTTGTGACCATTTCATTCCAAAGAACTTACTGCAATTTGATAAAACTACACTTTAATTTCATAAAATGCTTTTAATTAAAACATGACATATCTACTTCATATTTTAATTGTGAACATTCATAGATTGCACTAAGCCATTATATATTTAATTATGAACACTGTTGAACACTGATATCCTAACTGATAGGTTTCACATAAATTGCTAAATCATAAATCATAGTTTGCAACACACATGAAGTGTTGCTTCATTAAATCTCATGAGGTGATATTTATTTATGTATTTACGTATTTATTTAGTAGTAACATACTACCCATTTATTATTAGAAGTTTAAAAAATGCTTGCAAAGGGAAATAACTAAAGATATTTTCTAATCATGGTTATCAACTAGGTGTACTTAAAGTAGAAATGAAAATTATAAGCTTAAAATCAACAGGAAGTGAAATGGGTTTTTTTCTGCTTTCAATGTTGCAATTCATATCAATTCTTCAATCATTCTTCATCATGAAAATAATCCCTTTGCTATACTATCTTCCTGGCTGAATTAGTAAAACATATTTACCATCATAATGAAATAAGTCAAAACCATATCTTTTAAAAACCTTGTATTTTGGCTGTTGCTTAGTATGGAATAATGTGAGGATAAGATCACTTCCTCCGGACCTTGCAATTTTAGAATGAAATCTCACTGAAGCATTTTATATTAAGACATTTTCTTCCAATTACGAAGAATAATACGAATCATTTAATTTCTGTGGCTTAACTTTATACATTCAGTGCTTAAGTAACCACTTAAGTCTTATTAAAACTCAAATATATAAGAATCTATTCTGTTAGCAACATGCATGATAATTCAGTGAATTAATTCCCAAGTTATTCTACATATGCTGTAGAAAATAGTTAAAAGATATATAATATTTATTAAGAAGTCTCAATAAACAGGGACAATGAAGAGGAACAATCTTGGCTCCATTTCTCTTCTTTGATTACATTTTTTTAGTACAAAGAGGGTACAAATTCTGCAGATATAAGTTCTTCTCTGATTATACTTATGTTTTGTAATACATAAAGAAAGAGGTGTAATAATCCCAATACATTTAGCTAAATACAAATCATAATTATTTCAGTGGAGCATAATTCTAAGCATACCATATAATATAGGGATTAGGATAGGACTGGGAAGATCGAGGATGAAGTCAATCACAGAAAATTATTGGATGACTTTGAGCCATCCAATCTCAATTTAATCTCTCTCACAGAAGCTTGTATGTAAGCAACCTTGAATTACTGTAGAAGAAGGAGGGGGGAGAAGGGGGAGTGGAAACATTTCAACCACTACTATACTGTGTCTCCCCCAAAATAAGATTTGGTTTTATTTCCTTTTAGGGCTTGAAAATAAGTACTTGGACTTATTTTCGGGGAGGTCTTGTTTTTTATTTTAAGTGTAGGAAGTAGCGAGCGTGAGGGCCCACTGTAGTTGGAGCTACCGCTGGCCCTACCCTTTCCATCCCAGTATCTGTTTGCCCGAGGCTGCAATGGGCCAAGCTCTCCGTATGCCCTGGCCCTGCCTGCTGGCCTAGCTGCTGCCGGGACATTTCTCGGTGGGAATGGGTGCCGTGCTGGCTGTTAAGCAGCTGTCCATGTTGCTACTGGCCTCACGTGGGCTCTTTCCTTTCCTGGCAGGGCAGGTGGAGGCCTGGGCATGCCAGAGAGCTTGGCCCCGATTGAGGCCGCTTGCAAGCAGACAGTGGGATGGAGAGGGCAGGGCCGGGGATAGCTGCCGTATCACTTTTCGCCCAGAGCAAGACAAAGCTTTGTCTGCTTGTAAAGGGGATGCTTTGAAACGGAGCTAATCACTCCATTTCAAACAGTCTCCTTTGCAAACCCAAGAAGCTTTCAGTCTCTGTCATTTCTCCATCCAAGCGAAGTGTGTTTGGTCATGTGCTGTGCAGACAGTATATAGGTAATGGGAATTGAAATAGTTAAGTTAGAATTGGGAGCTGTCCCCTTAAGGGAATGCCTCATGGTAAATGTAGTTAAAGCATCCTGGGAAATGTAGTTCATGTCATGTGGTCACATGTATAATCCTGATTGGTCACTGAATTGACCCTTGGTTGGGTTGGGGGAGGTTCTTTTACTCTTGCCTGAACCCCAGCAGCGTGCTGGTGCCTTACCCCCTTGCTCCTTCGTTGTGGGATGAAAAGATCACTATTCTTTTACACTATGAAGACGACTATGCAAAGATTTGGACAATAAGATGAATCTCGACATAACTGTGAGTTATACCTTGAGGATACCTTGTGATTCCAATAAAGAAACTTAGTATGGAAGCCTTGGTAGAGTTGCCTCTGTCTTTAAATTCAGCCAGCCAATTAGAAGACAGAACAGGTCACATGTGGGGTGCTTGGAAACGAAGCAATTTGCTCCATTTCAAAGTGCCCCCTTTGCAAGCAGACAGGGCTTCTCCCTTTGGGCAAAAGTGTACATCAGAGCCAGGTAGAGGCAGAGGCGACCCCAACGTGCTGCCCACTCTGTCCCACCATCTCTTGGCTTGCCTGCAGCCATGCTGAACAAGCACCCACACGAGTGTTGGGATCACCTGCTTCCCTCATCCTCTATGCCTTGCCTCCGTCTGCTGCCAATGCCATCGCACAACCCTCCCGTGAGCCTCACATCAGTCAGGCAGCAGTGCAGCACTTCTGGATAACCTGTCTACTCCCCCCACTGCCTCCCTGCTCAATTTTATCAGTGTTTGCGCTGTTCAAGGGGCCGGCAGGCTACGGCTGCTGCCTGACACAGTTGGCCTCCACGCGCCTGCCGTCTCTCGTGCTGACCATGCCCATCCATCCCTGGGCTTATTTTCTGGGTAGGGCTTATATTAGGTCCATCCCAAAAAAGTCAGGCTAGAGCTTGCTTTTGGGGTGGGTCTTATCTTCAGAGAAACAAAGTAGAAGTATTTTTTGATACAGAAAGTTACGGAGTTTAAAACTAATGCAAATATTTAAAATACATTTCTGAGGGGAATTGTATTCCTACCTCATCTTTTGGTAGAAAAGCAGGCAAGACATCACCTGGCTTTCTTGTCACCATATTTGTTTCATAATGGACCAACCGATAATGCTCTCTGTTCAGGAAAGTAGTGATCCATTCAGCTGCTTCATCTCCACAGTCCCTGCCTTGAGTTTGGAGTCCAAATCGCCTAATAGAGCACAAGAGACATTTCTGCAATATCTTGGAAGCTAGACACTCAATACAGTTATTGTTGTTCCAGTATTTCATGTTCTTCCATGCTTCATCTTTCTGTATTCTGCTTGTATATAAAGCAGCTTAACTAGTAAACCATCCATGAACATTTAAGATTGCTCCACAAATGTAATTTTAATAATTTAATTTAATAGCTGCCTAAAATAACAGGAAAAAAGGATAGAAAGAAAGCCACATTCAAAGTATGATCCAGTAAAAACATAAAGACATTTACTGAAAAAAGCATTCATGAGTATTAATAAAAATCAGAGATAGAATAATTACCGATTTTTTTTCTTTTTATATTTTTCTCTTTTCCCCCCCCCCCCCCCCCTACCCCCCCCCCCCCCCCCCCCCCCCCCCCCCCCCCCCTTTTAGCTCTGAGTATCTTTCTATTATACAAGATAAATAGCACTAAGAAACAGAAAACAAGGTGAGTTGACTTTATAAGCTAACACAAACTCTTCCAAATATTGGGATACCTGTGCTTTGCTACCAAGCTATGTTGTCAGGTTTAGTTTTGGGGGAGGAAAATAAGGGGGGGGGGAATTCTGCCTCTGCCTATCAGCATCCATCAGTATTCATCTGGCTAGCATCCTGTCAGTGTGTGAGAGAGTTGAGGGCTGTTTGGAAACTGAAGCAGTATTTGCTGTGTGAGAAAGAAGGAGACAGCAAGGAGCCTAGGCGTGGTTTAGCTCAACTGTTCTGTACTAAAGCTGCTTGGTGCTGTGAAAGTAAAACTGAAACTGAAACTCCTCTCCTCTGCTCGTGTTTTGCATTTGGAAAAGATTTCCTTTCAGGTGGGGAGGGGGAGTAGAACTCCTTAGCATCAGAGCGTGTTAATAATAATATATGAAATACTAATGCTCTGATGGTTATTTCGAAAAATCATTTCTTAGTGAGCCAAGAGGAACATACGTTCCAAAATTCAAGTTTGTAGGCTTTACAATTCTGAAGATTTTGTGATGATGCGTGAGTGGTATTTCGCTTTTATATAGAGAGATGGAGAATGTGGAAATTAACATGCATGATTAAAAATACAAATTGGAAACGTAGCAAAAACAAAAGGACATTTCATAAACATTTTACTACAGGAATTTAGAAGTAGATCAGTTAAGGGCAGAACTCTTATCAAATACATTGTAAAAGGGAATAAAATTCATTGAAATTAATAAATTATTAATGATTAATGTAAATTACTAGTCATAACAATTGCAGAATTTTAATAGTTTGCTAAAATACATTCAATATAAAATACAATGCATTATTTTGTATAGTATTGAAATATAATATTGAGTTGTTCCCTTTTGTACTCTTGTTGGCGTTTTTTTTTAAAAATTATGAATCCGCAATATTATCAGGAAGATGCACTTTTAAAAACTGAGAGATTAATGAGGGCTGCAGTGAGCAAATAATGACAAAATGATGTCAGCAAGCAGGTGGAACTTGGTGCCTTTTCTGAGTTTGGGTGGTGTGGAGTTATTTTGAAGAAAGAGGTTTTAGGTTTAAGGGCTACATTTATCTCCTGAATCTGCCTTCCACTCTTATTTTCCACTGCACAATACTGGATTACTGTACCTCTATTATTCAGCAGAATACAATAAAATGATAGACTCTAGAGGGATTTTTTTAAAAAAGCTCCTAGAGCCTACACCCCAAATATTGTAGTCTCCATACTCTGGAGTATTGTTACTACCACCGGTCTCCAAATTCAGTTGTCACAGACTGCCTTTTTATTTAGAAGGCCTAAAAGGCTCTTGGGCCCACAGCAGTGGTGGTATTCAAATTTTTTTACTACCGGTTCTGTGGGCATGGCTTGGTGGGCGTGGTGTGGCTTGGTGGGCGTGGCAGGGGAAGGATACTGTAAAATCCCCATTTCCACCATACTCCAGGGGAAGGATATACTGCAAAATCTCCATTCCCTCTCCCACCTCACCCCACTAACCTGCTTTCCAGCTCTGTTCCCCTGTGCAGGGCAACAAAAGAAGACCCAGCCAATCAGCTGGGACTCGGGAAGCAGTGAATAGATGGGGACAGGGCCAACCAGAGGTGGTATTTACTGGTTCTCCAAACTACTCAAAATTTCCGCTACCAGTTCTTCAGAACCTGACAGAACTGGCTGAATACCACCTCTGGCCCACAGTATGATTGTTGGGCAACCAGCATTTTTTACTTTGTGTTATTCCATTTTCCCCCTCCCCCTCCCATTTTTCTTGATATGCTCCATACAAATCTGAGTGACTGGGGAAATATATGGAATGAAATCAATGGAAAGGATAAAATTTTATCAGAATAAAATTGAAAAACTTGTCAATCAGGAAGCAAGAAAAAAAATAAAAAATTTTAATACCTGCAATTCCAGATTGAATTTGTCTGTGGGAGCTCAAGAGGAATTTGCAGTGTCTTCATTCCTGGGGCATTCAGGATTAAATTGTCATCTTCACAGGATACACTAATTAGAATCATGCGAGGAATGTTCTTAGCCGATACCATTTGTCCATCTTTTTTTATCACAGTCCAAAATCTACATAAGAAAGAGCATATATTGTTTAAAAACACCTACATATGAAACTAATAAGCAACAGAAATATACTGCAGCCTTTAAAATCAACTAGACTCAGTGGTATGCTTGACCTGACTGGGGAATTCAGAGAGTCCACATGTATTAAAGTTGCTGTAGTTGAGTAACACTGCTCTAGACAAAGAATTAAAACAATAAATCTATTGTAAATCTTGCTAATGATACACTACTACTTGTAGTAGAAAAAAAAAAAAGAGAAGAGACCATGGCTTCAGGGAATTTTATCATTTTTTTTCTCCCCAGGAAGGTTGAGTTGGGTTGGGTTGTATTTGTTACATGTTCTCAATTAATGATTTTTCTATCCGTGGAGTGGGGGATTTTGATTTTCTTATCTGTCTACTATCCACCAACAGAATCAAACAACACCAAATGTGCTGTGGTGGGAAAACTTGGCTAAAAAATCTGTTTAAAAAAAACCTGGAAACAGTAGAAGCTGTCTGTAGAGAAATATTCCAGGGAAAAATCAAAGAGATGCAATTGGTAAAAATGCTGCTCCATTCAAAGCTAGCCACATCAGTCTAACCAGGACATATGCACCCCATCCTGTGCTTTCCAGTGCATGCAAACTGAAATGCATCATGAAGAAGACTCTGAAACAGAGGGTTTATTACTAAATATATTAAATATATTTATTAAATATATTACTTGACTATAAGGAAGAAAATGCAAATATTTCCAGTGGTCACTGTTTGTAAAGGATTGGGAAAAAATCCTGAAACAATGCTTTTGCTACGTTAAATCTACGGTAATTCTATACACAAAAAGCACAATAAAAGATATATTCTCACTCTCGGGTTTTGCAGCTAGCATTTCCATAACAACCAAGGCAGCATAACATTAAGAGAAATAATGGGCAAGCAAGATATTCTTCCTATTGAAAGAAAGTAGATTTCCTACTAGCCAATGCAATTGGGGATTCCTTCTGAAGAGGAGTAAGGCATCCCTCCACAAGTCAGGGGCAAGAAAGTAAAAGAGGGAAAGGTTTGAATTGTACTGTAAAGATACTTATAACAGCAATCAGGATTTCTTCCAAATACTGCAATTTTCTTTTCTTTGCCCTATGTTTACTATTTATTTTTATTTTGCCCAACTTTAAGATGGATGGACTCATATCTCAAAATTCTGGCTGGGAATCTGGGAGTTGAAGTCCACCCCTAAAATTACACAGGTTTGAAACAAACTGCCGTTAGGCTAACCTGCCATATTCCCAAACAAGTGAGAAACTTTTCTAATACAGTACATTACTTCATTTTGTCTTGTTTTTTAAACTAGATCCCCTCCCTCCCTCGGAGTAGTGGCAATCCCTTACCAAGGTCTTGATAAGTGTGGATGGGACGGGTGGGTGTTACTGATTTGCAAACGCACAAATGCTTAAAGATTACACAACACCGTTCCCCTCAACTTGGATAAACAAGCAAGCAATCCAGAACAATCCCAAAGGTGCTTTTCCAAGAGGCAATTGGACTTTCTGGTTTTTCTGGTTTGCTTCAGCTGAAGAAGCTTCTTGAATGAGAAGCCAAACGTCTTCAAAGAAAAAAAAAACCACAGAAAGTCTAGCGGCCTCTTGAAAAAGCACCTTTGGGACAACTATGATCTGGATCAGGGGTCTCCAACCTTGGCAACTTTAAGACTTGTGGACTTCAAGTCTTAAAGTTGCCACGGTTGGAGCCCCCTGATCTGGATGACTGAAAATCTCCACAGACAATCTCTCCGAGGTGCACTGGTTGGTGTACTCCAGCCCCAAAGAAGCGGCCCTTTGAAAATGGAGTCTGCGCCTCGAAGGGCCAGCTTACCGATCCCGCAGCTTTTCGCCCCGAAGGCCCAGCGAGGTCATCTCGGCTCGCTTCACAGCCACCCCCCGGCAGGATTTGACCGGGTAGATGAAGAGAGCAGCCACCGTCCCCACCAGTTTTAGCCGCGGGCGGCTGCTTAGACGGCTCCGCTGCCAACGCCAGGCCGCGATCCCGAAGAAGAGAGCAGTGGAAATCCAGGCGAGCAGAAACAGAGGCAGCGGCAGCCCTGAGGAAGGGGAAAGGGCGGCGGAGCCAGCCATAGGGGCGTCTGCGAGGGAGAAGCGATCCTGCTCGCTGGGAGTGGTTCTCGGTCAGTGACTCTTGCAGGGTGGCCGTCAACCTTCTTCTTTTCCCAATGGCGATGAAAAGCGGAAAAGGAGGGTCTCACTTCTGCTCTTTGCCCAAGCCATATAGGCCTCAGGTTAGAAGATAAGAGCTTCTCCTTGACCATATCTACACCGCTCTTCTCCTCCTTCATTAGAAGCTCAGGGCAGAACCAGCCTTGCAACCTCTGCCTTTTCTAGGCAGATGGTCATCTCGGTTCCAGGCAGAGATAAAATCAAGTGAACAAAGCAAAATAAGCCACAGGCGTTTGTTCAAGACAGCACTACACTGGTGGGTAGGCTGTCTTTTAAGAAAGGTTTGGGCACATTAAAAAAGGACTTTTCCAGGAGACAACTGGACTTTCTTGTTTTTTTGTTTTTTTCTTTGAAGACGCTTCACTTTTTATCCAAGAAGCTTCCTCAGTTCTGACAAGATAGTGGGAAATGGAATCCATCCTTCAGAGCTGAAGAAGTTTCTTGGATGAGAAGTGAAGCGTCTTCAAAGAAAAAAACAAGGAAGTCCAGTTGGCTCCTTGAAAAAACACCTTTGACCATGACCTGGATAACTGAGAATTTCTACAGACAATTAAAGGATGGTCACTGGGGACTAAATTTGCAGAAGAGTAAAGAAACTGGGAATGCATTGATCCTTGAAAAAAAAGAACCATGGGGTGGCATATAGTTTTTGTGGCATCTGTGACAAAAATTACAGTATAATACACACACACACACATACACACACGTATGTATGTATATATGGCATGGCCTACATGCATGTGGGATTACTTTACCAGCATCAAAAAGGCTGATTTTTCAATTTAGTATTTCCCAAAAAATATTTATTTTCAAGAATTTATACTAGCAATAATATAGAATCTATGACAATGTGGTTTTCAGTTTTCACCACAGATACGTATGATCCACCGACTACAGTTATCACAGATTTGAAGAGGCTAGATTGAACTTGATTGCTGGAATCAAGAAATAATGTAAATGTCAACTGTCGAGTCTGTCCATGGATGAGAGAAAAAGCAGACAATTTACTTAGGCCCAACACAATTTTTTTTGAATGACTACTATTGTCCAAAATTTAAAATACTCAAAAAGCCAGACAATGTTAGATTTTAAAGTGAAGGCTCTGCCAGGTGGTGGGCATAAAGACAAATATGATGACATATCCTGCTTGTGTCAGATGTTTGGTAACTTTAGTTTAAGATTAGATTACTGGAACACAGATTCCAAAACAATGTTAGGAAAAGTTAATCATTCAAAGTTATATCTTAAAAATGGACAAAGGTTGGAAAACATATCAAATCCTTAGCACGCTAGTCGGGAAGATATGAGCCAACAATAAGGTGCCTTGCAAGATAGTCTTGGGATTCCCATTTCCATAGAATAATGAGAGCATATCTGAAATAAAACTGGGGTTTTATGGCACTTACAGTGTACTTGGCCTCAATGTCTCAGAACTGATATTCTCCTTCCCTTTATCAGGGAGGGGAAAAAAGCACTATGCAATCTAAAACCATCTCTATCAATTGGACCGGACGGAATATGTGCCTACTTCTTAAAAAAGCTATCCACTGCCATAGCCAAACCTCTAAGCATAATCTTTGAAAAATCTGTCAGGACCAGCTCCTTGCCAAAACTATGGTCACAAGCCACGGTCATTTCCATCTTCAAAAAGGGAGAGCCCAGCCTAGTTGAAAATTACAGACCAATCTCTTTATGCTGCGTCACCTGTAAAGTCATAGATTCAATTATTAACCAATCCATTATCCTCCACTTAGAGACAAGCAACCTATTCTCTAATAAACAATTTGGTTTCAGAAAAAAACTATCCTGTAATCTGCAACTCTTACACTGCAAAAACATATGGACTACACAACTCGATCAGGGCAAAGCAATAGATGCAATCTACATAGACTTCTGTAAAGTCTTTGATTCAGTGGTGCACGACAAACTACTCCTAAAACTAAAATCTTATGGTATCTCTGGACAACTGCATAACTGGATAGAAGCATTCCTGTCACACAGACAACAAATGGTTAAAATTGGGAGCGTCCTATCAAATTCTGTACCTGTCAACAGTGGTGTCCCCCAAGGCAGTGTTCTAGGACCAACTCTCTTCATACTCTACATAAATGACCTCTGTGATCATATTAAGAGAAACTGTGCTCTCTTCGCTGATGATGTAAAGCTATTCAACACCACAGACAATACTGCTACCCTTCAAAAAGACCTCAACTATGTATCAGAATGGTCAAACAAATGGCAACTTCAAATCTCAACAAATAAATACTCTGTCTTACATATTGGCAAAAATAATCAGAAAATAAAATACAGGCTGAATAATCAAGACCTTGTTGATGATCCAAACTCTGTCAGGGATCTTGGAGTACTCATCTCAAATGATCTAAGTGCTAGAGCCCACTGTAACTACATAGCCAAAAAGGCATTAAGAGTTGTTAACCTAATCTTACGTAGCTTTTTCTCTGGTAATATTACACTACTAACTAGAGCATACAAAACATTTGCTAGAGCAATACTCGAATAAGCTCATCAGTCTGGAACCCACATTACGTATCTGATATTAACACAGTTGAGAAAGTCCAGAAATATTTCACAAGAAGAGTTCTCCACTCCTCTACTCGTTGCAGAATACCTTATGCCACCAGACTTGAAATTCTAGACCTAGAAAACCTAGAACTATGTTTATACTTATACCTATTATCTTATAAGCTTTTGACAAATCAAATCAAATCAATCAATCAATAAAGTAATGCCTGCAGCTTGGGTACAACTAAGGCTGATGTCCCATCTCACTAAAAAGGTTGTGTGAAAGTTTCAATTGACCAAAGCCAATTTGGGCGATTTTCCAATGGTGATGAAAGGTTTGCGCTAAATTGCCAAGTTCAGAGGTCAGTATCTATATAGCCCACTTGGTAATGATCATCACATATGGAAGATTGTAACTGGGAAGGTAAGAAGACTGCATGAATCAGGAGGGGAAAAAAGGGATGTGTACTTTTGTATTCACGATGCCATGTTGTTGATTGAGAATCCATTTTATTGGTATGTAATGTTACATATAAATGATATGATGGAAAACATCGAACACCAAGGTTAAGTTAAGTTCTGCAGGAAGAATATGGAGAGACAGAATGATGAAAGTGATCTCATGGTGACATGATGTAAACCCCATTGCTTTTGCATGTGGATCACAACAGTGCATGCAAGTGCTAAAGAGGCCAAGTTTGCTATACTGGGTGATGTCATGACATTCTGATAAAAGCAATGAATAGAATAGAATAACAAGAGTTGGAAGGGATCTTGGAGGTCTTCTAATTCAACCCCCTGCTCAGGCAGGAAAACAGTGAACAATTGCAAATTATACATAAATAAATGACAACTTGAGCACATAGATGAATTTCTGTTCTGATTGCTTATGGCAGGAAATGGACAGGCAGATTTTAAGATGAACAAGTGCTAAAAGGTAGTGAATAATAATTTGGTCTGTTTGAAGGAATGCTTATTGAAAGAAGTGAAAATATATGTACAGTGCATGAACATTTCTGCCTGCTTATATTAAAAATGAATATTTGACGGGAGAAATAAAAAATTGAATGGAATATTTCAGTTTGTGTAGTAAAAAAAAAGAGTTATAAAGGGTACTTACTACATACAGTATATATGGACTGAGTTCCGAAATGGATGAAAGTATTAAAGAAATATATTGAGGTGATTTAATAATAGGCAATGAAGCACAAAAGAAATGTATAAAGGAAAAGGGAGGACCAATAAAGATGTAGCTGAATGGAGTTGACATGAACAATTTGAACTCCTTGAACTTGAAAAGTGGCCAAGGATCTTGGGACTGGTTCAGCCAACTGCTCTTTAGATCCATGCCCTCCTGGCTTGTTAAAACAGCTCAGGAGATGTTGTGTGAGTAGGTTATAGCTGTGGCTAACCTCAATAAAATAATTAGTTTCATGTATGACAAAGTATCACTCTATCATTTTAGGGAAGCATAGGACAGCATAATTTGAAAAGCCTGGATTTTCCCTTTAAACTCCATGGTACATTTTGCTAATAGTAATATCAAGAATATATACTGCAGAATTAAGGAAGAACACGCCCTTAAAAAGTAACTGCATTCTTGTATCAAATCCATAATTCTATGATACATATAATTTAAGCTTAGTAATCACCCTAAATCAGATTATTATACAAAATAAGGTTATTAATACTTTTGCAAATATATTCTTTTAATAACTTCAGATAAATAATTACATGGAAAAACGCTTGTACATTTTATATTTTTATTTTTAAAAATCAAGAAATAATTCCTGTATCACTTGCAAAGTTTACATTCAGTAACTTGATAATATTCTTATAAGCAAGAGCATATATTACAAATGTTAATGATTTGATCTCTTAAAAATAAATCACATACAAATTATGATATAAAGTAAAGAAAGCTTATTGATATGTATTTTATCTATCTTTGTGCATAATATAAAAGGGATTAGGAAACATGAGGCCAATCCAAACTTGACATTATCGTATTATAACAAAATCATATTGAAATCAATGCAATTTAGTTCCAAGTAATAGTTAGAATAAGATATATAAAAATATTGACTGACAGTGATGAATTTGGAACTTAGAATTACAGAGTTTAAAAAAAAACACATTAAGGCTATTAAGTCCAAATCCTTGCCTGGTGCTGGAATCCAAATTAAACCATATCTGACAGATGGCTCTCTGCATGAACACATCAAGCAGATGAGAGCCCCACTTTCATTTCATTGGTTCCACTGTCAAACTAGTATTGATTCCTTCCTTCCTTCCTTCCTTCCTTCCTTCCTTCCTTCCTTCCTTCCTTCCTTCCTTCCTTCCTTCCTTCCTTCATTCATTGATTCATTCATTGATTGATTGATATAGCTACCCATCTCACACACAAAAAAAATTAACAATGAAACTATAAAACAGTAATATATTAAAAATAATTACTGAGAAAATTCTAAAAAACACGATTAAAGGTTAAGAGAAGGCAGCAGATATCAATAACAGTAGAGCCACCTAGGAATGTGTTTACAACACTTAATGGGAACCTGCCCCTCTATATCTTAAATCAGTTACTATTTAATTAAATCCACTAAGAGAAAGAACAGTCTTGATCTTCGTTCCACATGGCATCCTTTCAGGTATATGAATAGGGTTATTATATCCCCCCCCCTTTTCTTAAGGAAATCACACCCACCTTCTTCAATCTGTCTTCAAAAATCTTAGATTCTCATCCTATGATCACCTTTATTAAACTTCTCTGAACCTGTTTAAACTTCTCTGAAACTTTAAAGTGTGCTGCTCACTCACAGCACTGAGCCAGACAAAAAAAAGAGTGGATCCCATGATTTGGAAATTATATGTCAGCTTGATGTAGTCTAAAATTGCATTTCTCTTCTTTGCAGCACATCACATTGATGGCTCATACTTTGTTTTACCTCTCATAAGCTTTCCATAATCATTATGTATTAATTACTATAAAGAGTTGAACTAGAACATATGTTTTTGACTCAATTCTAGAAAGCAGTAAATCATTTATTTATCACCAATACAACTGCATTTAAAATGTTACAGAAAGTATTACTAGATGAAAGATAGAAAATTTTCATTAGAAAGATAACAGCTTCAAAAAATATATTGAAAAGATGTCAAGAATGCATTTCCATTTGGAAATTTCTATCACCACATTATCTTGTAGACATGATCTCCAACCTTAAGTGTTCCTGTTTTATCAACTCCAAAGTACCATCCAAACAAAGGGCTTGATTTGTATATATGCTTTTCAGAAGGCTCACACAAGCGGTAACTATTAGAAAAAATAATACGGTCATAATGAATTACTCACAAAATAGTTAATCAGATAACATTTTATTATAACAAACTAACAAACATAAGTTTCCTACATGCCTGAAATTCCAAATTGTTACAAAATTCCACAATCACATAGTAACAACTATTTTGAAAGCTTAAAATTAAAGCTGAAACATAAACATAATTGTTTGGACTATTGTTAAACTGAATTCAGTGGGACTTCAGTATAACATACATCCTTAAAACTTGCACTGTACTTGAAATCATATTTCCATTTCTTTAAATTGAATAATATTTATTTCAATTATTAAGATTAAGAATATTAAAGAGGGAAACTAAGTAAGACAACTGAAACACTGAAGATGCACTACCTATCCTGGGACACGTATATTCGCCTTCATTCATGAAATGCCTAATTTTATTAATGGACTCTGGGGTAGTAAAAATTCACAAAACAAGGAAATTTTGCTATTGCATTTGTTCCAGTTTATCCAACCTGCTTCCTCCAGGCATACTGGGAATATAACTGCCAGCCAGGAAGCTGCGATCTCCTCTCATTTGGAGGGTACCAGTTTGTGGAAGGCTGTTCTCAATAACATTTTAGCCCTCCCAAACATGCAAAGACATTTGAAAAAAACCACAATCATGCACATTTTGTGTGCATATGTGTGTGTGCGTGCACGCACGCCTTCAAATCAGTCTTAGTTCCTGGCAACTGCCTGGAGAAATTCCCGCAGGGGCGGCAACATTTTTTGGAATTGGTTTGCCATTGCCTCCATTCTAGGGCTGAAAGTGTGTAACTGGACCAAGATCACCTAACTGCTTTGGGGCTAAGATGGGACTAGAATTCACAGCCTCCCAGTTTCTAGCCTAATACCTAAACTACACCAAACTGGCTTTCATTAATTGTACTGAAGATGCCAAAATATTTTATTACCTTTTCAAAGTATTAAGAGGTTCTTTTCTGTCTATGATGCCGGTATCTGGATCAACTGTTGTAACAATACACCTACAATGAAAAAAGAGGAATGAGGTAACAACAGCCTTAAATTATTTCCAGCCATGAAATACAATAACAAAAAAGGCATACCTGGGACAGGCCACTGCCCCTCTCATTTGTGCACTTCCAATAATAATATCATTCCAGGTGTCCTACAAAAATATAATGGTTTGAGTATTTTATTTCTTATATAATCCAAGGCAATTCAACTTGCTCATATGAATTTTGCATCATGAGCTTTCTGACATGAATGTAAATGTTATAAAAGAGACCAATAAATAATACTTCTAAGTGATGTATTTCATAGATGAAAGTCAGATTATGTTCCCTCTTTTGAGTTTTAACTATTCAATGTTATAGAATTTTATATATAGTCTGAAAATAAAGTGATACACCTGATAGTAACTTAATATTTGTACTGTACATTATAACTACTTACACTTCTATCTGCAAAACATTAGTCAAGCTTTGCTACTTACACAACCTGAAATTCTGTTTCGTAAATGGTGTTTGCTTACCAATTTGAGGCAATTTCATTTGGAACATACCTGCAGAAAGTATGGGGACAGTTCCTACCTTTTTCAATCCTCTGCACCAGGTCCCCGATTCTCAGGAAGTCTCCTAACCCAGGGTTCCCTAACCCCTGGGCTGTGGCCCACTACTGGGCGGTGGCCTGTTTGAAACTGCGCTGCGCAAGCGATGGGTGAGTACACGTGTGCAGCTCCACTTGCGCAAGTGGCAGGCGCTTGGGCTTACGTGTAAAGCTCCATTTGTGCTCGCACTGAGTGCCTGCCATTCACACAGAACCATCCTCTCTCCCCCTCCCCTGCCAGGCTGCCAAGCCAGAAAGCTTGGGGACTGTTGTCCTAACTTTCCAGAGGTGGATTTTTGATGAAGGACCTTGGGAAAATAGAGGAACCAAGAAAAAAGCCATGCCGGATCAGAAGACTTCTACAAGTCTGCCAGCAAAGAAGCAGACTTTGAAATTATATATTTGTCTATACATAAGTGAAAGAAAACACAGTATGATGAATATGCCTGGTTGATGTAGGAATCTCACCATTAATGCTGTGGTAATTTCTCCAAATATTCCTTTTTGCTACATATTAAGATGACAATATTATTTTTTGAATGAATACAAAAACTAACCTTTAACCTAATCTAAGGCTTTAGAAACCTGGAACTCTAGCTTTCCTCACAAGTTCTTTGGTTTTCTCCCAAAAAAGGGATGCTTCATGTATTTTTTAGGCGTTTATTATTCAGTATAAGTAAATTAGGCATCTTACTGCATGGCTACATTGTGCATTTTATGTTTTAATACTGATATGCAGGTATGATTTCACCTTGAACCTAGAAATCCATTGTGATCAAATAAAGAGCAGATTGATTATTTCCACTTGCCAGGGGAAATAATTGACATAAGAAATTTTTGTTGAAGAAAATGATTTAAAAAATATTCTATTCAGCAAGGTTAGCTTTATTATTTTTACCCACAGTAGATAACCTCATCCCTTCAATAAATTTAGGAATATATTAAAGAAAGAAAAGCTTCCTTTCACTGCAAAGACAACTGGCAATAGTATAAACTTTTCCCCAATTTAGTGCCTGCTGTCAGGTTTCCAAGTAATGAAATCCATGTTAAGAGAAAAATAACAAAGTGCATCTTCAAAAAGATTTCTTTTATTTAGGAAAACATCAAATTGGCAAAGTCCATGGTAATTCCGGATCTGGCCCAACCCGGAATTACCCCATAATATTAGAATTTAGAAACAACCCCCCAAAGTCACATTCTCCAATAGAAGTAATTCAACGTTGCTTGATGTCATAAATCTCCACCTGAGGGGGAGGGGGGCAGGCTACAGCTCATTTCCTACAGGAAAGGAGATCACCTAACCCAAACACCTCTCTTTATCTCCACTCCTCCCACCTTAGGAATGTGTCAAGCC
Organism: Notechis scutatus; assembly: GCF_049901735.1. Lineage (NCBI taxonomy): Eukaryota > Metazoa > Chordata > Lepidosauria > Squamata > Elapidae > Notechis > Notechis scutatus. The sequence goes on along the minus strand of NC_142009.1, from coordinate 53,535,276 downwards.
CACAACTTCTCCCCCCCATGACTACCACAGGGAAAATAAGAAAAAGAATATACACTAAGACAAACTAAAATGGCTAACTTATGACAATTTCAGGCTTGACACCTGCATTTTCTAAACGTCCAGCCAACTTCCTGGCTGACTCATGTGAGAAGTACAAGTTTAAAAATGTTTTATTAAACAGTTACATGCAAAATTATTCTATATGTAAACTAAAAAGTTACGCCCTACCTTACCTCCTCATTAGGACCACAACCAGTGACCAAAATGCTTGGCCTGAAGTTACGTATTTGAACTTTCTTCTCCAGTCTGGAATTAAGCTCTTCCAAAGAAGCTTCAGAGAGGAGCATGATAGGGCTACAGTCAGAATAGGCAATCTGGAGAAGTACATTCCATAAACGAACAATGTCAAAACGTTTACACAAAATACAAAGAGATAGTCTGTACCACAAAAAGAAGCAGCCCTGAAATAACTGTCTGTAGGGGGAGGGGGCGTCCTTGTTTAACAAGCACTTGTTCAACAATCATTCAAGGTTATGATAGCTTTGAACAAATGATAGTTAAGGTAAGTCCTTGGAGTTCCTGCTACTGCAGGAACTATGATCCAGGCATGTGGCTCAACATTATGTCGCAGTGAGCTATGGTCACATGATTCTAATTTCCACTGTTCCCTGACAGCTTCCCATAAGCTAAATCAAATGGGGAAGGCAGCAGAAAGTCAGATGTCGCTGTCATGTGAGGTCCTTGCTTAAGGACAATCAGAACTCCCATCACTTAGCAGCATAGTCATATCACATTGTGGTTTAGCAATGGTAATTCCAATCCCAATTGCCATGGCTAACCAAGGACTATTTGTGATATCTGGTAGCCTCATTAAATGATGTGTTAAAATATCTGATCACAGCCATTTGCTGAAGAAAAAGTAGATTGGTCACATGATAATCAAATATATTCAGGTTTTACAACAAAGAACCCACCCAGCCACTACTTGGAAACTGATTACGAAGGCTGCTCTCCTTGCAAAGGGATCTCCCACACAGTGGTACTTTAAAAAAACATTTATTCCACTATATTTGTCTTTTAGTATCAATCACCATTCCTATGCAGAAGAAAAAAAATGACATCTTTAAGTGAAACTCAATTGCCTTTTTCTTGGCAGCATTATGCAAATAGTCTAGTATCATCTTCTTACAGGATGTTTTTGACTTTGCAGTCCTCCCTATTGCCCTGGTTCTGTCTGGTGATCTTTCACCAAATACTAACTACTGTACGTCCAATTCTGTATAGAGTTTGGAGATTAGCTGTGTTTGCATGTCCATAAATAAATGAATATGCCTAATAAATACACCGTTAAATACTCTCAAAATGTTTTTGAGTACATAATAAAAGAGAATATCGGTTGAAAAACAGATCCACTTATACTGTAACACGTACCACTGACCATTGAAAGCACAAAGCTCACCTTATCAGTGGGACGGAAAGGTTCCATTAAATCTTTTGAATTCCTTGGAACCATATTTGGTTCAAAGCAAACCAAGCGGTATGGTTCTGACTTTAGGTAGGCTGTAATCCATTGAGCGGCATCTTCACCACAATCTCTGCCTTGAACATCAAAGCCAAATAGCCTAAAAGAATTGTGAACAGCATTAATAAGATCTCTTCTAGAACTACCATTACATTTAATAGAATCACAGGGTTGAAAGTGACCATAAATGTAAATTAGTCCAACTGCCCGCTCAGTGCAGGATTCACTAGAGATTCTCTGAAAATGACCACCCAGTTTCTATTAGAAGACCTCTAACAAGAGTAGCCACTCTTCTTTCCATTGGCTGGCAGTTCATATAGTCAGAAAGTTCCTCCTAATGTCTAATCGAAGCCTCCTTTCCTTATAGTTTTAACCCACTGGTTCTCATCCTGGTTGTTTTAATTTATTGATTCTGGAACAGCAGATATAAGTCTACTCTCTCTCTTCTAACTTTCAAATATTTGTCAAACTTTCAGGTATTTGAAGACTAATCCTCAAAGAACTTACTTCTCAGATTCTTCGCCATTTTGTTGGCCTTTCTCTGAACTTACTTCAATTTATCTCTTGTCTCTTTTGAACTGTGCTGACAGAATTGAACAATTTTCATTTAACATTCATAGGCATGATGGTCTCAGAACAGTCCCGCCACCCTTATATGACTGCATTTTGAGTGATTGGGAATCTATTTATTCCACTTGTTAATTCATTTATTACTGTGATCAAGGAATTGCCCTTTACATTTCCTCTGCTAGTTTCCCCAGAAAGGCAGTACAGTAATTCTCCCTCGCACTCGAGGAACATATCTGAAACCTGATGAAAACTCAAGTGAAGACCAATGTTTTCTCCTCTCCTCCAGAAGGCTCAGAAAATCCTTGGAAGGAAGAGGAAATGTTAATTCAAATACTGGCATCCATCAGCATTTTCCCCTCTCCTCCAGAAGACTCAGAAAGGTTCCAGAGGGGGTGGGAAAATGCTAGCAAAGTTTATGTATTTTCCTTCTTCCCCCAAAAATAAACTTAAGTTCCATAAATAAAATTCCATTTTCTTTAAATAACTTTCCCTCTTCTCTCAAAGTTCTTACCATCTTTCAAGTCCATTAGTAATTTCATGAAATAACTCCAGTAAATCTCTTATATTCCAGTTTAAAAGGGTAGCATTTAAAAAACCAGTATTTCTATTTCTTTAAACTGTAATTGTTAAATCCACCTTAGAAATCATTTCAGTTTATCTCCAGAAGGATTTTGTCCATCTTGCTGTAACTTTTGGCTCCAGTAAAGAGTGAAAAAGTCCAAGCACTTCACAATCCATGAACCAAATATTTTCTTTAAAGTAGCCATCTTGTGTTCTACTATCAATTGTTGTGCAAATCATGTGTAAACAAGACAGATTTTCCCACGCAGGAGCTCTTACTAATTAACTTCAAAGTCTAACTTGATTTCACAAAGTATTTATAAAAGTTTTATAGAAACAATTCCTGAAATCACCTCACTGCTGTATTTAAAACAAATTATGAAAAATAAAGATCTTACAAAGCTGAAAAAATGTGATGCTGTTTCTTTTTAAATGGATTGAAGAGAATTCCACACAGCAACTAGTAGCTTGTGATTTCCAGGGTTTTTAAATCTTAAAGGAGCAATGAAAAAGGTAAAATTGTAGAATCTTGAGTCCTGAAAGGCTGCATTTAAGGCTCAAAGCATGATGGAGCCAACAATTCCAGCAACTGCAGTCTGTTGCAAAAATGATGGTTTCTATTGTCTACTCACAAAAAACAACTGTCTGAAGTACATATGGGCAATCTCCAAATTTGTTTCTTCCAGATAAAGTTTTGGCAGTCCAGACCTCATTTGCAGCTACTTATTTGAGCCATAATTCCCTCACAAACATTGGTTCTCATGCCTCACCAGAAACATTCTCTGAACAATCTTTAAGTAAAGTAAATTATGTTTCTTACTAGTATGATTGATGCATGTATATATGAATGAGGAGAAGGGCATGGAGAAGGGGGCAGAAACTACATCCTTATAAGATTCAAATATAAGTTGAATATGATAAACTGTTGTTGGAGTGAAAAAGGAAGATACTGCCAGAAAATCTACAGCAGTTCTGCTGATAGATGGAAGTTCATCCATCTTGGTTCTGAAATGTAAAAAACTAAATGCAGGAGCAATAATGTGACCTGCCCCTCCAGTGATAAATTACATTCACTCAGGCACTATAGCAATAGGAATATTATGTGGAGAAAGTTATGAATGGACAAAAATACAGGAGTTAAGTTTGATTAAAAGATTTGATGCCCTGTGTTAGTCTATGTTGATTTTCTTTTCGGCAGAATCTCATCTGCCATCATCAGGCTTCTGTATTGTGTTCATCTGTGAGTCAGACTTTCACAGCCGTTTCAATTTTAAATTTGGGGCTAGCCTACTGCTGTGCCAGAATGGTTTTTTCTTCATCCTGATTGGTTGGGAGTCTTGGTCTGTGTTTATTGGTCTTGGAGTTTGCTGTGTTCTGCTTGATTGGTGTTTCTAATATCTTCTGTCTGTTTTGTGGCTTTTTTTGTCTTGATTGGCTGGCAACATTGTGTTTCCTGTATTGGAGGCTTTTAGTGTGGCTTGGCTCCGGCTTGGCTTATGTTGACTTTTGAATCAATGTAGTTGTTAGCATCTCCATGAGGGACACAGATCCTAAACTGGTTTATTGAAGTCAGTTAGCCCAAGACTAATGTAAGGGTCAAACAATTGAGGTACCAGATATGTGTAACTAGCATCTCTTTAAGCATTTTCTAGAAGCAATCATGGGGATACTAGACTGGTTTAGAAATGCAGAACTGTGAAGACTTTTGCTGTAATGGGCCAAATCCATTGTGTGCCAAGCCTCACGTGAGCAACCTCAATGGTTCCGGTGCATGCTAGGTCTCACGTAGGCTGAAAACAGACACCAGGAACAAGACCATAAAACACGTCACAAGGGCAGTTAACTGAAATGCAGTTTGGTTTGCTAGTTTAAATTTACCATGGCATGGTTATTGGAAGATGCGATGCATCCACTAACATTCCTACGCATGTAACATAATGATTGGATAAACTCACCCCCTTTGTGTGTTCCCAATAAAAGGAGTTCCCCAAACCCTGATCGGGGCAGCTCACCCAAGATAGAACTTGCGTTAGTGTCTTTCTTGATGCATTCGACCACCCAGTGGGCAGCCTTCCAAATGCGGAGCAAAACCGCAATTGGTGACCCCGACGTGATCCACTAAAAGGAACGGGTGCGTCTCTCTTCGACTGCCTATCTCACCCGGCCGGGCGAGCCAGTTGCAACTCAGGGAAGCCGTCTCGTGTCACGGATCCCTCCCCAGGAATCTTCATCAAAGAAGACATCCTCCTTTCAGGTGAGTATGGGCGGAAAATTCTCCAAAGGGCAGATGGCACATTTGCAGGAATTGGAAGAATTAACGAAGAGTTCAATTCGTATTTTTGGGAGTCAGGGCAAAATGCTCCTGATTCCAACTAAAAAGGACCTTATCACCCTTTTGACTTACATTTACATACAATATCCGGCTTATCCGGATAAAGGGTCCTTGAAAGTCTCCACATGGCAACGTTTGGGTGATTATTTTCATGATAACCCCAGGGCTCCACCAAAAATTCTGACCACGTGGAGGACAGTCATGGAATGCTTAACAATCCATGGCTCAGCGCTGACTAAAGCCCCCTGGGGATCCTCCTCCTCCCTATGCAGCTGAAACCAAGACAAAGGACGCTTTCCCATTAAAAACTCCCCCCACTGCTCCTGAACCCATGAGTTCTCCTAACTTAAATTCAGCGGAGGATCAAACACCCATGGGAGCATTCGCACAAGCCATGGTGCAGGGACGCAGAGAAGGCTCTCTTACTCTAGAGGAAGTCTCTCTCTGTCCCTTTGATGCCGAGTTCGTAGAGAAGCTTCAGAAAGCCATTCATAGGCAAATCTCTAATGAAGAAGCTTCTGTTAAAACTGGCTGTTGAAAATGCAAATGAGGATTGCAAGAGGATTCTATAGCCTCTATCTGCGGGGGGCTTCCCTCCGGACTATATGTTTGAAAGTAAACAAGAAAGCAGCAAGGAAAAAGAAATGGGAGGGCAACCCCTAGTGGGCTGGCCTTTCCAGAGAACACAGATTGATTTCACCGGAGTACTAACTCCATACGCATATCTGGGCTATAAAATGCTTTCTGCTACTGCCTATCCTTCACTTCCCTCTTTGTCTCTACCTTCTCAACCCACCTTGGTTCAACTTCAGCAATATCTGGGTACCATAAATTGGGCCAGACCTTTCCTGTCTTTAACCACTGATATTCTCTCTCCATTGTTTGAAGCCCTTACCTGGGGAAAAAGCCTGCTGACATAATATCCTTGCAGCAACCTCAACTTCAAGCAATAACTCTCATAGAAGAGAATATCCGAAAAATATGGGTAGACAGAGCTGCTGCCAATACTCCTTTAGATATGGTCATTTTGGCCACCCCGAGGCTTATGACCGCAGCAGTAACTCAAAAGGACCAAAAACTCCACATCATAGAGTGGATCCATCTTTCCCATACGCCACGATGCTCCATCACTTCCAAATCAGCTCAATTGGCTCAATTGATCATAAAAGGTAGGAGTCGTGCAAAATTACTTATGGGAATAGATGTCTCCACACTTTTCATCCCTTTTTCACTGCAAATATGGGAACCTCTATTCCAGAACTCCCAAGAAATCCAGTTTGCTTTAGCTGACTGGCCTGGACTAGTTTCCTGCCACCCGCCCGCTGATCCACGTTTTCAAATCATTCGGACAATACCCATCTCTTTCTCCTCTCCCATCAGCAAAAGGCCTTTGGTCAACGCCTTGACTATTTTTGCTGATGGCAGTAGGGAAAGAGGAGCATGTGCTTGGCAAAGGAATGGGGTGTGGCACACTAAAACCACCCCTGTGCAAACATCACCACAAAGGGCTGAACTTGCTGCAACCATATTAGTCTTCCAGAATTTTAACGAACCCATCAACTTGATCTTAGACAGCCTATATGTTACTCAAATAGTCTCTACTATCCATGACTCTTACCTCTCTCCTGCAATTGATAAAAACCTCCTCTCTCTTTTTGTTACATTACAACACCTTGTTGCACAGCGTCAACATCCTTTCTTTGTAGCACACATTCGTAGCCACCAACCCTTCCCAGGAATCCTCCAGGAAGGCAATGATGTGGCGGATCAAGCAGCTGCAGGCATCATGACATCACACACATTGACTCCTTGGGAGAGTCATTCTTATTTCCATCAAAACACCAAAGCTCTCATGAAACATTTCAACCTCACGATGGCTGAAGCCTCAGCCATTAGGCAGCAATGCCCCACCTGTAGTCAACAAGCCCATTCCATTCCCTTAGGGGTAAATCCCCGCGGGTTGAAAGCCTGCGAAATATGGCAAATGGATGTTACTCAATTTCCTTCATTTGCCCCCTGGAAGTATCTGCATGTTACAATTGATACTTATTCAGGGTTCATAATGGCAACTCCGCAAAGAGGAGAAGCCTCCAAACATGTCATCAATCATTGCATTCGCACTTTTGCATCGTTGGGACGCCCAAATGAAATAAAAACAGATACTGCATACACTAGAGAGGGCTAACTTAATGCTAAAAACAGCATTAGAACGACATTTGATCAAAGGGAAAAGAACCCCTGGCCTCCCGGCGATGCAAGACACTCTTAATCTCTGTCTTTATACCCTCAACTTCCTCAACCTCTCTGGCACCCCTGCTATGACAGCAGCGGACGGCATTTTTCCTCCCCCTCCCCTGATTCTCCCAAACCACAGGTATACTACCGCCAATTGCCAGACCCTACTTGGAAGGGTCCTGCTGCTCTCCTCACCTGGGGTCGTGGCTACGCAGCTATCCAGCTTCCAGATCGTGTCCTGTGGGTTCCTGGACGGCACATCAGACCATACCACCCCAAAGTAGAAAAGTCACCACCTGCAGACATATCAACATGATTCGTCTCGTTGCCTTGCCAACCCTCTTCCTCTTTCTTGCTGCACATGCCTCCAAGGTCTCCATTCCATCTCGAGTAACATACTTCACGCCAGGTACTCCCTCCTGCTGACCTGCACTGCATCTGGGGACATCTTTCCCCTTACCTCAGATGGTCAACGCTCCCTAAGCCGTGGCCCCACATCTCCAGCAATGCTTCCTTCCAGATCAACACTTTTGAACATCCCCCTCGAACTACACTCCTCATACTTCGCCCCACTGCCACCACCTATTATTGCTCCGGTCGACGGCTCTATGATTCCATAAGCAACATTTATGAATCCTGGACAGTCCTTAGACCCCGCTCATCTCGTCATTATCACAGACATTCGCAAGTCAGCCTGACATTTATGCTCAGGCCACCCCTTTCTACATCGAATTAAGAGATCGCAGAACTCTGCCAGCGCATCAGATGGTTGCACCCCTGCCTGACCAAAACCACGCAGGCAGGATCCACTCAAATAACTCTCATCTACCATACCCAACAACCGCAGAAGTGCCTTCCTACGGGAAAAACTTGCCAAAACAATGGGACCATGTACCATCTATGCAAGATGAACTCAAAAACCATTTGCTATGATCCCAAGGCAGCTGTACGTCTCAACGTCACCTTATGGGCAGGACTTCCAAAAACCTCTGGCAGATCCGATCCTGAAGGGGAAGGAAAACTTTATTACCTAAACACACCACCGTGCTCAAGGACGGTACTAACCCAATTGTTTTAATCTTTGATGTTTGTGTTGCTTGTTCTAAACCAGGGGGACATTCATGTGGGTCGGATGACTGAAATCAACGTACGCCCACAATCATAAATACTTGTGTCATACACCCATTAACTGGGTCATGGGGAACCCCAACCACTGGACCCCTTGTGGAGGTTCCGTTGAGTGCTCGGGTTGGTCTTGTGTCTGTGATTATACCGGGAGGGTACTCAGGTTGCAATCATCTGTCACATTTCAAACGAATATCAGGGTCTACCACAGACAATAAGGTAGAAATCACTATCTCCAGGCAACACCCTGCCTTGGAAACTTATGGTATAGGGATTGATGGCACAGGAATAGACCCAAATACTTACATTACCATAAAAACTGAAATAATTTATGAAGGCGAGGAAACATCATTAGGCTGGTCAGTATATAATAATTTAAGGAAATTAGAAAAAGCCCTGATACCAGCATTATTGCAAAAACTTGTTCATGGATATGGCAGAAAAAATTGCAAAACAACTTGCAGTAACCAATTGTTTTGTCTGTGGGGAACCACCACAGGAGAACAATGGCCATGGCAAGCCTTAGAAGCCTCGCCATCTCTGTTTAATAACATGTCTTCTGTAGGAAACATAACAGCTAGAATAGCTTCCGATCCACTTATCTGGACAATTACCACTAACTTAATTGGTAGAAACTGTTTTTCCGAAATGGATCCACTCCAGTAGGACACCTCCTTTGCTTAGGTACATGGGATAACTCCTACCAGACTTGGACAGCACCTGACAATGCTACCACCACACCTGCCAAATTCAACACTTCCCTCCTACCTTATCTCTATGACACAACATCCTCTCAAATTTGGACAGCTCCAAATAACATGTATTGGATTTGTGGTAACCTAGCCTATCCGTCCCTTCCAGCAGATTGGCAAGGGTCATGTGTATTGGGGTGGATAAGACCTTCCTTTTTCCTCCTACCGATCTCCATCAAGCAAGAACTGGGCATCCCTGTGTATGATACATTATCCCACAAGAAAAGAGACACCGATAATACCTTTGCAGGTTTCCCCTGTCAATCAGAATATGAAGGGGACACCTGGACCTCAGAAAGAATCGTCTGCACCTTCAGCATTGCTAGTTGGGCCCAAGATGGCTCCTGGGGTACAGAACCCCATATACATGATTAATAGAATTATGCGTTTACAAGCTGTTTTAGATTTAGCAGGACAACGTATAGACAAGGCTCTAAACACTCTAGCAACTGCTACAGACAAATTACGCACAGCTGTCTACCAAAATCGTTTAGCTTTAGACTACATACTAGCCAAAGAAGGAGGGGTATGTGGTAGGTTCAATCTTACGAACTGTTGTCTTCAAATTGACAAAGTTGGCAAAGTAGTAGCACAATTAACAACTGAGATGCGACAATTAACCTACAATCCTAATCAAGTATGGCAAGGTATTGATTTTAAGAATATTTTTAGTTCTTGGTTCCCTAAACTACCAAGATTACAAGCCATAGTAGCTCTCATAGGTATGATTGCTGCAGGATGCGTTATTCTTCCATGTGTATTACCAATATTTGTTCGTACCATCTCCAATAGTCTGTCTTTATTAGCTGAAAAGCGTGCCATTGCACAGGTTAATGCCCTCTGGGAAAAAGAACCTCTGTACAAAGTCATGCCCTCAGAAGACCCTGATGCGTGCGCTCGCACAAGTTTTTGCATGGGTAGTGATGAAGATCCAGAAGAAATTCCTCCATATAAAACTAAAACAGAGGAGATGCTGTAATGGGCCAAATCCATTGTGTGCCAAGCCTCACGTGAGCAACCTCAATGGTTCGGTGCATGCTAGGTCTCACGTAGGCTGAAAACAGACACCAGGAACAAGACCATAAAACACGTCACAAGGGCAGTTAACTGAAATGCAGTTTGGTTTGCTAGTTTAAATTTACCATGGCATGGTTATTGGAAGATGCGATGCATCCACTAACATTCCTACGCATGTAACATAATGATTGGATAAACTCACCCCTTTGTGTGTTCCCAAAAAAGGAGTTCCCCAAACCCTGATCGGGGCAGCTCACCCAAGATAGAACTTGCGTTAGTGTCTTTCTTGATGCATTCGACCACCCAGTGGGCAGCCTTCCAAATGCGGAGCAAAACCGCAGACTTTTAATTTTGTACTTTTTCTAACTACCGGTATAAGTCACTTTTTCCCTGTTGCTTGAGAAATTGAAAAAACATAAAAGAAAAAGTACCTGCAATCCCGTATTGGATTTTTTGTTGACAATTTGACTGGAATATGACAGTCCTTCATTTCTGGAGCACTCAGGGTCAAATAGCCATTTTGATTGGTGATAGAGACCAATACTAGTCGAGGCTCTTGTCGAGCAGTCACCATGTGTCCATCTTCCTTTATCACAAGCCAACATCTAAGTTAAAAACATATCAAAATATTCTAAATGCTGAAAATCAATCCAACCTTTCAAAAGGTAACTTATGCTAAAATGTGAACACTAGACTAGTAATTTAGCATTGCCTTTCATTAATTTCCATTCTATTTCCAATGAATGAAAGAAAAAGTTCTACTTTAAGGACTCAGGTAACTTTAAATTATTCTGGACTCTGTAAAAAAACAGTGTAAATGCAATTGCTTCCCACCAGAGACATATTAGATAGGTGAGAATAGAGCACATTTCTTAAGAAAGGACTGGCACTAGCAGCCTAGTGGGGTCTTCTGGTTCTTCCCGCTCATGACTTATGGGTTGCTTTTCAGCCATGTTCTACAGTTCTGAGGGAGAAGCAAATGAAAAAAGGCTCTTAACTAGGTCTTTTGGAAGCTATCCAGAGAGTATCTGTTGGCCAGGAAATGCATTGAAGCTAAATTAAAAAGAAGAAAATCCATCTAGCAGAGCATTTGCGTCTGAGTAAGTAAGAAAAGGGGAAAGAAAATCTTGGACAAACATAAGAAACTGGCATTGCAATTAAGCATTCAAGAAATTAGATTGTTATCCTTGTTTGGATTGTAAACAATAAACTTGGTCGAATTTCTAGAAGACATCCCATATTTTTCTATTATCTTTGCTTTGTTAATTGCAAGAGGCTTAATATCAAAAAGGGAAAAGAAATTTGAATGCAACTTTCCAGAAGTAATTTTGATTTTTGTATGTGCATTTACATGTTATTTTTAAAAAAATCTGTATCTATACATGCATAGGCATCTGCAGTGTTTGAAGCTCTTGAACTATCCTAATTTAATCCTTATCAAATCAGTAAGGTATATTATGGAGTATCCTTATTCACCCTATCAGAATAAAAAACACAAAATTGAATCATAAAAAGGGGGCATTTAAGTATTAAATCCAACCCCTTGCTTTCTGCAAAAATTCTACAATTCATTAGTCTACAGCAAGCTATGCATAAGATTCCCATCACATAACTGAGGATAATTCCCTTAAAGTCACTCATAATTTGAAGTATAGGAGCATTCACTGAAACAGTAAATCTATTATTCTAATACTGTTTTAATTCTGATTCAATGTTCTTTCATCTAAAGTTTTTATGATATGATCACTATGTCTCAGCCACATATAATTTAGAGATATCTAAACATAACTAGTTTCCACTTACACACTTCTCAAGTATTTATATTATTACATATTTTTTAAGTTCTTCCAAACCACTTTTAAAACAATTGAAAGGCATTTCAAACAATCAGTCATAATGGCCTCCGGTGAGGGTTTATTTTCAAGTAGCGGTGCTTGTGCACACAAGCTGGAAGTGCTGTCAAAACATGTTCTCACTTTACCTATGCAAATCCGCTTCAGCCTTGCCAAAATAAAGTAATAACTTGGATTAGTGTCACAAACATTATAGTAAACTTCAATCTTAAAATGCAATCATCTCATTTTTTTCTTGCTTAGCAACCATATCCCCATTGAAATCATTGGTTTGATTTGCACAGGAGTGGTGGTGGTGGTGGTTTGGCGGTGTTGCAAAAATTCATGTACCATTTTAGGAAATCACAGTATACAAAGTTTGAAGATTCATTTTAATTGGTTTTTGTTTACCTGGTAAATACAACAAAGAAATACAACAAGGGGCAGGAAAATACAGAGAGGTCACCAAGAAAAGAGGCTTGTCTAAAATTGCCAATTTTATCCCAACAAATCAAAGCCCTGCCTGGAAGAACCAATAACTGATGCACAAACACACACCAAGAAAAGGAGAAAAATATGTGGGTCACTTCAAACGTGATGGTTTGGATTAATGCCTGACTAAAAATTCAGCCTCCGAGGTTTTTAAACCAGGGGTTGCGACTTCACGTGTTGCCTAATGCAGCCAGTTCTGAAAACGTGATCCGAAATTCAGAGCAGCTACACCAATGCCAGGAACCTGCTGGAAACAATGCTGCATTAGGCAGTAAGAGCTGCTCCTTTCCCAGTCAAAACGGCAGACTTGGACAGCTCTTGGCATATTTACCTCGTGCCCCATCCCCACCCTGACCCCGCACCCCTACCTGTCGCGCAGATCTCCGTCCCGGAGCCCCAACTTCGTTACTTCGGCCTGCTGCACGGCTACGCCCCTGCAAGACTTGATCGGGTAGATGAAAAGCCCGGACACCGTGCCCACCTGCTTCAACCGCAGCGGCCTTCGGCGGTCCCTCCTTCGCCAGTACCAAGCCGCGGCCATTCCCAGCGTAACCAGCACAGCCAGAGAGGCTGAGGCGGAGAGCGGGCTCAGCCCGAACTTCGTTAGCGAAAACGAACGGGAGCCCGTCATGGCGACGCTGTAAAAAAAAGTAAAAAAAAAAAAAAAGCGCCGTAGCGGGCGGGGGGGGAGATTTGGAGAGGCGCTCGTTTGGGACAGGCGGAGCTATTCGTCTCTTCCACACTCCCGAGGCCCGAGAGCGGGGCTGGAGGTCGGCTGAAGAAGCCTATAGGGCAGGCAGAGAGGCTGGGTTAACTTAACGGCTGGGTCTCTTCAACGGGAAAGGCTTTGTTGCTCCTTGGCTGGCCGGGCCCTGAGCACATCTGGGATTTTAAGGCATGTGGCACCTAAAGCCAACCTCAGAACGCCTGTCGTTTAATAGAAGGCAGGCTAGGACCACGTTAAACACAATATTGTGCACTAGAATTTAAAATGAAAACAGTTGAATGCAAATGGACGGCTGAATTTCTAATGAGTTCAGTGAAGGGAAATGACCTTCACAGTCCCTTTATTCTGCATGAAAATTTGACGGGTTGGTTTTGATCCTCCTGCTAGCTGCCTTCAGGTCGGTAATCAGATATGTTCGTGCAGTGTGCACAATCTCAAAAGTAGCGTAAAAGCAACTTAGATCAGAGTCCAGGTCAGCATTTTCTCCTGTAAACACAATGCTATATATGACATTAATCTAGGTATTTTCTCCACAACTGGTCTAAAACTCTAAAGCATACTGGACAGGCGGGAAGAAAAAGCTGGCTTTCTGAATTGTTAATGTCTTTTGTGGCTCATATTGGTGGTATGCCAACATACCACTCCTCTTACACCCAGAATTCATTCTTTCTCAACAACTGATTGCAAGAAACATGCACAAATGATGGTATTGTAATAAGGAACAACAATGCTGCGTTGCTTAATATTATTTCTGCAGCAGTACAGGTTAGCACAAAACTCTCCATTTCTTCTCTTTCTCCTTTTTATGTTAATCAATTTACAAGATTAACATTTAACTGGAAGGCAAAATGAACCAGATTAAATTCTAAAGCAGGGCTTCTCAAACTGTGTTTTCCTGTGAGTTACAAGCAAGTGCAAGGAGACACAATGTTTATTGGGCATGTGCAAATAAAACAGGATTCCAGCCAGAATTTAATTCTAATCTCTGGACAATGAAGCTGCACAAGCCAACTCCGGGACATGATCTTATAGATTGTGGAAGCTCAGTGACATTTATGAAGGAGTTATTCACCCTTTTGCCACAAACAGGTAGTGTGGGAATATTTTTCTCAATGAATAAATGATCAAGTATCATTCATTTGCTCAATTAGGTTCTTTTTATCCAATTTTAGGACTTGCATCATCATAGTTGAGCTCATATTTATGCAAAAACATTGAAAATTTCAAAGAATTCACACAATTTTTTTAAAAAAGAATTTTTATTTTTAGACAAACATACACAAACAAAACATAAAACCATTTTCCAGTTATCCACATACAGTGTGTCGGGTTAGAAATCTTGTGCATCCTCTCCATAGTCCTCACAGTTTGTATAAGTTCTCATATTATCAATCTATTATATATGTATACATTATTACCATTGCTAATCATTTATTTGACTAAACTATTATTCCATCATTTTATATGATATTCCAAATGTTCATATTTATATATTTGTGCTGTGTCCCAGCCAGTTCATGCCACGTGGCCACATCTGTAATCCTGATTGGCCACTAAATTGACCCTCGAGGAGTTGAGGGAGGTTTCCTCCATTCTTGCCTGCACTCATGGACTGATGACAGCTTTCTTTCTATCGCTACGTGATGGGTTAGGAAAATAACCATTTTTTTTACTTTTCTGTCCTGTTTCATGCACAGAGGTGGATTTGTGGCCGTGCAGATGCAGATAGATAATTCCACAAAACATCCATAACAAAGTACATTTATTGGTACATCAGGTATCTTCATAACTCACATTTGTGACGAAGCTCTTCTATAATGACCAATCCTTTGTATATCAGCATTGCAGGTTAAAAATGGTTATTTTCCTAACCCATCACGTAGCGATAGAAAGAAAGCTGTTATCAGTCCATGAGTGCAGGCAAGAATGGAGGAAACCTCCCTCGACCCCTCGAGGGTCAATTTAGTGACCAATCAGGATTGCAGACGTAGCCACGTGACATGAACTACATTTCCCAGGATACCTTCAACTACGTTTCGCATGATGCATTCCCTTAAGGGGACAACTCACAATTCCTACGTAACTATCCAACTCCCATAGACTGGCTGGAACAGCACAGTATTCAAAATTTTAAGTTAATTTATATTATAACAATTCATTACATCATCCTAAGTCCATCCAATAGTAGTACATTTTTATATTATGTTCTGTATAATTCTATTATCATTGTATTGTAAAATTTTCTAACATATTCATTACCATATTTTTTTGTTTAACCATTGATAAAATAAATCCTATATCTTATAAAATTGTTCATCTTCTTGTTCTCTAATTTTGAATGTCAATTTACTCATTTCGGCAGATTCAATTATTTTTTAATAACTTCCTTCTGCATTGGTTTTCTCATTTTTCCAATTTTTAGCAAATACAATTCTAGCTGCTGTTAATACATTTACAATCTAATGTTTCAATTCCTTACTGTATGTTTCCAGTAAGATCCCAATAAAACTATCTCTGGTTTAAAGTCTGTATGTTTTTTTGTCATTTTTTTCCAACCATGTATGGATTTTAGTCCAATATCTTTTTGCTTCTGCACATGTCTACCACATATGGTAATATGAACCCGGTATCTGATGACATTTCCAACATTTTTCAGATTTATTCTTAAACATTCTTGCTATTCTCGTCGGGGGTAAGTGCCACAGGATTCACACAATTTTAAGTACCATATATATGTAGGTGTGTGTTTGTGTCTCTATGTATGAATGTGTGTGTGTGTGTGCTTTCCCTCCTTCCTGAATGTCATTTTATTTTATTATTTTATTTTATTTTGGTCATCAAGAGCCTTTATCAAGTGCACACAAATGATGTTTGTTTATTTGTTTTACAATTAATGGAATTTATCCTTGGATTAGTATATATTTAAAGCCAGTTTATTTCGATAGGATTTATTTCAAAATATATATTCATAGGAATAATTTCATGTTGCATAATGTTACTTTGCATAATTGCAGCATGATTTTAAATAACCTAAGAAAATTAACTGCCTCGTTTAGCTACAGTCTTTAACAAATATAACCTAACTTCCACTATTGATGATATTTGTTGTATAATTAAGTTTTGATTAGCTTCCATTAAAGTATTTCAAAATCTGCCTAATTAAAAATCAGTAAATGTAAAATGCAGGTATATTCAATAAGTAGGATTATTTCTATTTGTTGAATGACTTAGCTATTCTACTACATTAAAAATTACAGTCCAGTAATAATTTTATGAAGGGCTGTGAGGATTACATCCAAGATTTGAGACAGTCATTTGAAATCCTGAAGCCTGTTTCTACATCCTTACAGTTCTGTATGCATCCCGGGAAAATGAAAAGCAAAAAAGAAATATTTTTGTTCCTTTCAAGACAGCTGCAAAGAAGGAAGAAGGCGTCTGCTTTCCTTGGTGATATGAGGTCATAAAGGGTTGCCTGCAGTAGGGAAGATACTTCTGACATCACAAAGGGGGCCTTAGCAACAATTGAAGCATAAATACAACAATAATTGCCTTGTGAGCTCAGAGTGCCTTTGGCTGGCTATGTGGGTGTGATCTCTGCTTGTCTTTTTGACACCTGAGATTTCAAGTGCCCAGAAGATTATTTCCAGCTCTCCATGAGCCCAGACTCCTGAGCTGGAATTTGAGGTTTCTGCTTTCCGAGAAGCATCTTTTTCAAGTCCTTTCATCCAAACTGGTGGAACTCCTCAAGCTAATGTTCCCTCTGGAAGTATTGCAAGTAAGTTTTTCCTTTGTTTGGGGAGACAATCCCCAGATGAAAAGATCCACAGCTTTGAATCGGAATTGACTTTCTCTTATAGTTATTTTTAGGGCTCCAACTGGTGGTGGTTGTGACATAGAAAATACTGTTAGTACCTATGCTGATTCACCAACTATTTCTATACAGAAATAATTTTATTTTGGTAACTTCCCAGCTGTGTTCAAGACATATTAAATATGATGTTGGCTTAAATATGACAATACTAAATAAAAATATGAGCAGCATACTTTCTGCTGTTGTACTGGTTACCAAATGGGCTCTGGGAAACATAAAAAATGGAATGGAGCCCTGATTTATGATATCTACATTTCATCTTTCTTTTAGGAATCAACTTTTGCATCTGTTCAAGTTTTATAAGCCTGCAAGACAACCTAAGCTGCACATATCATAGTTGAGTGTGGATTTGATCCAAAATGTTTCTAATTTAACTCCATCATTATCACTGTTATAGTAATACAGCTCTTTCACCTGTTTTTATCTATAGGCATTGCTGATGGAGTGTTTTAATGGCTTGAATTTTAACTTTGTGCTTGCTATTTTATGCCTTATTGGAAATTGTGGAGGAAACAGTTTGGGGTAATTCTATTGCATTCCTGTAAATTGTCTTGCAATCTGGATTGATGAAGACAGTATATATAACTTTGCGGATACAGAGATGTTTTTTAAGAGTGGGTGGGATGCTGTACTTTTTAAAAAAGGAATTCTTCAAGGACTACATTTTTATAGTAAGCAGGGGCAAAATTTTCTTTGGGGGGACCGTCTTGCTGTTGATTTTTTAAAAGGGGGGAAATCAACCCATTTGAGGTTTTTGAGAAATTAAAACTTGATTATGAGGAAAAATATGGAAGTAATTTTGTTGCCCCAAAATGATGTTTTGGAAGGTTTAATGACATCACTTGAAATTACAGGCGCATGGCTGGGATATCCTGGGGAAAGCAGGTGGATTTTTTAAAATACATCTAGATTTTGTTTTTAGGATTAATCAGGGAAAAAATATCCCACATCCTGAGACCCAAAAGAGAAGTGCTTGTTAAAGAAGCCACAAGAGCTGAAGCAGCATGGGAGACTGGAAAGCTTACATCAACACAGTCCTGAAAGACAAGAATATTGAAGATGTAGCAATTGTTGGACATTCTGACAATAAGTCTGTATGGGCATCTAAACCAGGAGGTCTGTTGGCAGCCATTTCTCCTCAGGAAGTTGGGCTGATCACTGGGCAGGATAGAAAATCTTTCCTACAAACTGGGATCACCATTGCTGGAAAAAAGTGCAGTGTAATCCGTGACAACTTGCTAGTAGAGAAAGATGCTGTCATGGACACCAGAACCAAAGGTGGTGACAGTAGGTCCATCTGCATTGGGAAATCTTCCAAAGCTCTTATCTTTCTCATGGGCAAAAAGGGGGTCCATGGAGGAGCCCTGAATAAGAAGGTGCATGATATGATAGCGAGCATGAAGGCAAAAGGCAGCTAGATATAGGGATTTGCCTGAATCACTTTTCTCCTGAAAGGAGGACATGGGGAAAGTATTGGTCCTTGAAATAAAAGCATTTGATGAACACCTTGCCTATTTCTTTGAACTATGAATTGGGATAGGAATTGTTCTGGATCACCTATTCCAATTTGAAGGGGTAGGGGTAGGCAAAGAGATGATACAGGTGGGAGGAGTGATTCCCAAATATAAAATACATGAACTGCTAAGCAGGACACTAATTGGCACAATGTTTAAAAAACACTTTGGCCTGAACAAGTCCTCACTGGAATGAATACAACCAGCATATCTTAAGAGTGACACCAAGTAAACACCAAGGAATCTGGAATTTGTCTTGAAGAGTCAAAAGAGCCAGATTCAGACTTGGATTCAAGATTAGTTTGAGCTTACATGGTATTTGGCCACAATTTTTTAATTAGAATCATTCCAGCCTCATTCAAAGGTCTGAGATAGGCCCACAACCAGGAACCAGGAAAAAGTGACTTAAGAAACTTGATTGAAAAACTTATGATGGTTGACTCCCCCAGTGGTTCATTTTATGTATGATACTATAACCCCACTATTGAATCATATCACTATTCGGCATTTGTTTCATTTTGCTTTTTGAAGAAAAAGAAAAAAGTACATGAAACATTTTGTTAACTTCTGCTTAAGCTCAAACATGCTAATTTAATATTCTTTAAGAATATTCAAGCGTATTATTCCAAACCCTGAAATTCACTTTCTTCAATTCCTTTTTTTTTTAAAGTAACTGGTTTAGCAGCTGGCATTGATTCCTCCAAATTATCAATCCATCATGGAAGTTCAGAAAGTGATTATACTTTTGCTATAGAAATTCCAATATGGAATATCCAGTGAAATTTAGTTGTCTTGCCTTTCCTTTGCCTTACTGCAAAGTTTAAAGGGATTCTTGCATTTGTGCTTGATGCAAATCTATGCAAGAAGTTTATTATAATAAAAATGTAATTATAACAAACTGCAGATTACAAATTGGAAACCTCCAAACCCATTTTGGCAGATGCTTTTGGTCTTTCAATTTGATCATTAACAAGGGGGTTGTCCCAAAGGTGTTTTTCTAGAAGGCAACTGGACTTTCTTGGAGGTTTTTTCCTGAAACCTTTTGCTTCTTAGAACTATTTCCTAGCAATTATACTTTCCCTTCCCTTCTAAGGAGTAGTATAATTTTTAAAAAGGTTTGCTATGTTTTTCAAGGAATTTGGGCAGAAGGGATTCTTGTGCAATTAAATTAAAGAAAATGACAACAAAAATTTATTCCCCACCCCCCTATAAACAAGCAGTGGGACAGGACAATAGAAATCTTATTTTATGGAAATAAATGACAAAAAAATATCTATACTACCATTTATCATCTCCAGGGGAAAAGCTCAGTGAGTCATACACTTTAGCTGAACTCAGTGCAATTCTGCAAGTAATTGGCCAATCATAGAATTAAAAATAGAACCATTAATAATAAATACTTGGAGAAGAAAACAGTTCTGCAAAGATAATTGGTTTCACTTGCAGTTCTTGGGAAATCATTTTAGCAAGTATGACCCATTCTCAGCATAATCGGTTGTACAAAATTACAGAGGGAATGGTGTGCAACTAGAGGTGGCCTTCACTGGCTGTGCCTGAACCATGTATTATCCTAATTTTGTTATGCTCTACGTAGCCTTTCCTATCAGGTGGACTCAGCATGGCATGGCTGGCAAAGCTCTTGGAGTATGGGGCTTGGAAAATTAATTTAGTTAGGGCATGAGCAGGAGGCTGTGGAATCCAGATACTCCAACTGACAAACACAGTTCTCACCACAAAGGAAGGAGAAGGGTCGGACGTCTGAAATGGCAGGAGAATGGCTATGAAGGGACTGGTAGGTAGAGGAAGACTTGACAGTGGTCCTAAGCTCTAATCCAGCATGGGGACTATGCCATTTTACCAATTTGGTAAATGAGGATGGGAAAACAATTCTGGAGGTATAGTTTCAATTAAACAATAACAACAACCTTATCACAACAGCACTCTCTGTGCCAGACAAACATTTCTGCTTTTAATTGTTTTTGTAGAAACCCAGAGGGTTTTGATGAGTTAACTTATGTTTCCCTTATCTTTTAGATAATAAAAGGGGCAGTAGCAAGGATATCAACAATCCTGTTTTCTCCCCATGGTAGGAGCTCTATTTTTGGAAATATTGCTTGACTACCATAAAAGCAAGCCTCTTCAACAAGAAGCTTAAAATAGAATTTTTCAAACTGTTTTTAAAATGTATATTTTAATTGATTTTGTTTGGGGTGTATTTTTTGTAAACTCTGCATATCCAAAGGAATTAGAAAGTACAGACATTTATTGATGTAACAACTTAAATCTATGTACTATTTTGTAAAAAGTTTTTCTCATTCGCAATAGAATTTGAATTTTTCACAGTAGAGGGTGCTGAAGAGCAGGGTAGAAATTTGAGTTATCATAATAGAAATAGCTGCATCTCATGCACGTTCCATTTAAGTTTAACTTAAGATTTCACATTGATTTCTACTTTGAAAAAAAAAGTATCTTTAATATGTCTTACTTCCCAGATATATAACCTGTAACATTTATAAAGCAAACAAAGGCATCCATAAGGGGGAATGGGCCAAATAACAAATTAATGCCTTGCGATACAAACTATGTAGCTCAGAACTATGCTCCATCCATCTGATGAATGAACAACATCTATAAAGCTGCTGTGAGAAACTAAACATTACAGCCATAGAAGACTGATGGTTTTGCCGTACAAGATTAATGTCATCAGTCTGCTAAAACAGTTACCCAGGCATGGATTCCTCTTGTTCAGTCTTTCAATTAAAATCTGCTTTTTCCAGCCAGGTTAATGCTTTCAAAACCTGAATGACTTTAATGATATCTGTTCAAAGATACCCTTCATCAATCCTTGGAACTCTAAAATATAACCTAATCTCCTTTTCATTCAACATTAATTCCTTCTAAATCTATCCACACACAGTTCTCCATATCCTTTATCTGTTACCTCCTATCACTTCTGCCTTTGGTTGGGTCATCCGGCTCTCAGCCTTCTTATCCTTTCTAGGCTAATCCCACTACCTGCCCCACAAGTGAGACTCCGATTCCCCCACTTTCTATTTCTATCTTTTTGGGATATTTCCAAGTCAAGCCCATCTCCTCCTTTCCTCACCCATCAGGAAATGGAGAACACCTCTTGAGATATGTGGATTTCATGGCTGTAAATGAACAGACTATCCCTAGATAATTATTTGATTATCCATGCAACATTTGGAATGAATCTGTATATTCCATTGCAATGGATCATTCTAAGAAACAGAATGTTATTGATAATGGCAGAAGTGTACTTGTTCTTGTCCTTTCTTTTGGGTGGGACTCTTGAGATTGTAAGCTTGAGGAAGGGAGACTGCCTCATTTCTTATGGATCTTATATCAATAATTGTGGGAATCTTTTTGAATAAAGACGAGGAAGAGGGAAGGAAAGTAGACTAACATCATTCAACACAGCCATGTATTCAAATTAATTGGTTAAATGTATTTAATTTTTCTTTGTAAATAATTTTGTTAATATATGTTTATTAACAACCTAAAACACAATACAGCCTTAAAACAGTTATACAAAATAAAATCTGAAACATATACTGAAAGCAGAGGCAAGCAAAAAAAAAAGAAGAAGAAGCATGGAAATGAATGTTATTTAAGCCAAAGCAGATCATTTGGGAATAGAAAGACTGGAACCTTTCCACTACACAGATGAGAAAACTATTCCATCCAGGCTGTTAGCCCAGATTCATACTTTTCCAGTGAGATGTATATCTGATTACTTATTATTGGTTTCTGGACCATCTCAGAAAGATAGATTTTATGAAATAGTGTAATAAAAATATCTGTCCTACATAGGCAGGCAACATAAAATCCTACACAGGACATTTGGGCTGCTGCTGCAACAACTCCAGAACTTGAACAACGAAGCAGAGCTATCCATGGCATGCATATACATTTGACATTTCCTTGGAAATTTGGGGTGAATTGAAGTCTCTGTAGAGAGAAGCTTTCTCCCCCTTTGCTTAGAAACTATGCCTTAGATCTTCTGTAAGTAGATTTCCAAACAGTGTAATTACTTTGGACTGGTGATTCAGTGTTGGCCTGTTGAGTCTCTTGTATCACTAGAAGGTCTAGAGAAATGCAATCTATTCCAATAGCTTAGGGTCTCTCAACTTTAGCAACTTTAAGATGAGGGGACTTCAACTCCCAGAATTCTCAAGTGGAGCATCTTACAGACATACAAATGAGAAAGAATAAAGGCATGAGTCGCCTAGAAGGGTAAGCATACCTTTCACCACTACATTAAAGCAATAAGAATATAAGCTGCTTTAGAAAAACAAATGCCCGTCTATGTCCCCTATAAAAAAGTAGTTTGCCCAGAATCTCTGCTGAATGGTGAAAACCGAACCTACAGTCTACAGTATCTCTTCTCAATTCATGT
Source organism: Notechis scutatus (assembly GCF_049901735.1). Classification (NCBI taxonomy): domain Eukaryota; kingdom Metazoa; phylum Chordata; class Lepidosauria; order Squamata; family Elapidae; genus Notechis; species Notechis scutatus. The sequence continues at coordinate 53,512,306 of NC_142009.1, read as the reverse complement.
GGACTTTGAAACTGCTAGAGTTGAGGGGACTATAGACCAGACACACACTGAAGGACTCCACATTCTGATCTTTCAGTACCATTCTCCTGATTTGCTCCGTCTCTGCTACACAATCTTTCCTCAGTCTTCCTCCTCACTACCCTACTTGATTTTTAAAAAAAATACATTGGTGACAGACAGTTTATTCCAGACAGTGAAACTGCAAATTTCTGTACTTCATAAGGAGAGTTTAAGCCTATATTGGGTACTATATGAAAGATTCACGAACCATATCTGTCTTAATATTTTTGGGGGGAGCAATTAGTTTCTCTTTTGGAGTCCACATTCTTCTTCAACTCTTCTCAGTTGGTCTGCTTCTCACAATACTCCTCTGGCTAAACATACAGATGCTATGCTATTATAATCTTTCCTAGCATGACATTTTGGAGAAGCTTGTAGTGCTTGTATGTCAGATCATCGGCCAGCATTTTGATGGCAATGTGGTCTTGTCAAAAAAGCAATTACTTCTCTTCTCTTTCCTTAACTTCTCTCCTTTTGCCTTCTCTCTCTCCTATCATCCTTTATCTTTTCCTTTTTTCATTATTTTTTGAATGGACTGAATCCCAAGGGGGTTTATATATGTTTAAATCTGACCCAGTTAATTAGTTTTATACCTTTGGCATTACTTATTCGTTTTAATTGATTGGTATTAAAGCACTTAGAGAATCATAAAAACAGCTAAATGTTTTTTTTACAAAAAATGCAAAACTGGATCCATTTTCCTCCTTCTTGCTTTGGGGGCATTTACAGAAGATGAAGCATATATAAGCAAAGAAGAAATTGCTGTCCTCCTCAGTTGCGTTGTTGTCATTGTTGTCTTCGTCATCCTTGTCCTCCTCAAAAAGTAGTCAGATCTATCGCACTGATGTACTCATCGAAACAGCCAAGCCAAATGGTGAAGTGTAGGCTCTGGCCAAACCCTGCAGGCCAAGGATCAGATAGCTGCATCCTTTCTGCAACACTTTGCCCACATTCTGAAAGTAGTGAAAGAACATTATTAGCATGAGGAAACAATTCCCCCCAAAATACTACAGTTTAACAAATATTATTACAGCACAAAAGATGCCAGTTCAGCTCAGACGGCACAATTCTCTCAGATTCCTAAAATTTCCACTGGTTGGGGAGAATATGGTTGGATCGACACTTAGCCAAGAAGTTAATTGTGTCAACTTGATTCAATCATTGTCTTTAGGCCAACGTATTTAACATCAGGATAAAATCAGGGTTATAGCTTGAACTGCTTTCATGTTGGCTTGGTCCAAATGTGACTTTAAATGCCTGAGCCATTGTTCATCATTCTCATGAAGTGCCGTTGTTATGTGTTTCATTTCTTTAAAAATCTTAAAGATTTTTCTTTCTTTTTCTTCCATGCCTTCTTTTCAACTCAAATGGTTTCAGAGCAAATTACCAATAATGTAACCCAAGCAGTAAATCAACAAAACCATAAAAAAAGGATAAAGAAAGACAGATTAAAAAAAAAACCATAGAGGAATAAATGCCAATTTCCATCTGATCTTTTCCCCAGAAAATTTCAGTACAAAAAAAAATAGGCACGATGCTCTAGGGCTAAATCTCATAAGTGAATATTGTGGTGGTTTACATTTTGAAGCAGTTTTGAAAGGCTATGCAGCCACAGGATCCTGGTGCTTTTGCCAGAATGATGAAATAGTCTTACATTGCAAGCTCTAGTTGTGCATGCAATATTGTGACACGTGGAAAAGTGGTGAGGCTTGCTGTGATGCTTTCATTAGTCTGATCCTCTTCTTTTGCCTCCCCTAACCCTATTGATCCAAACAATAGCTGGAAGGGGGGAAAGCAACAATACAAAGTTATTTTAATATACACATCCAGATGCCACGCACACACACACGCAAAGCATTGATTCCCCATTCCAAAATATCACACTGCTATATTAATAAAGCTGGAGGGAGGTAGGGTGAGGATTTCTTCTCCCCATTCCAGTCAAGGTGATCGGTACCAATTTACAGGCTGGTGAGATTAAAACCTGAACAGAGCAAAATGATCTTTCCCTTTCCTTCTGAATCTTAAAAAAAGAAAGAATTGCTAAATATTCTGTCACTCATCTACTTTTAATCTATGCAAATATTAACGTGTTGTTTTATTGTGCATTTAATGGAACAATTTCCTTAAAAGAGAGAGGTAAATAGAAGAACCAAAGCTGGCACAAGGGACAAAGTTAATCACCAGCCAAGGAAGGAACCCCCTGTTTTTCATCCTGACACTTAGTATTGCTGCTGTTGGACTGTGATGGCTGGGAAGGAGCCATGGCAAGTTCCAAGAAAGGAAAATCCACAACCTCTGCCTCCCTTGTTTCTGCTCTCTGAGTAAAGGAGTGGATAAGGCTCAGGAACAAAGGGTGAACATTGGTGATAGAATAACATGGAGTTAATGTTACGATACAACCTCTTCTGAATGGTAAATGGCTTTGCAAAAGCATATTTATCATGATTAACTTGGTTGACACAATTTTCTGAGCTTTGCCAGAACACTGAACTATAAATCAATCAATAACAACAGGCTGGCTTTTCCTGTAACATCAGGCTACATAAAAATTGGTTGCTCAATTTGTGGTGTGAATACTGCCATAGTGAGATTCTTCTTTAGGAAGGAAGTGTTAAGAAAATCAGCTGTACACACCAACGGAGCAAAAGGTGCTGGCCCTTACTTTTTTTTTTTTTATTTCTGCAATTGGGAGATTAATAAAACGAAAATGTCTGTTTTGCCTTGTTATAGTGCTAGTCCTTTTACAGCAATTTGATAGAAACTTTCTATATTTTTCTTGTACACAGACAAGCCTTAAGGTCAGCAGGATAAAACAAAAGAGAGGGCATCGTAAAACAATAGTACAGGAAATGTCCTGATAGGCTTCAGTGGTCAGGAAATTGAGATATTGGCAACAATCAAGGACAGTGCTAGACATCACCTGTACTCACGGCATTTAACAATCCTTGCAATGCTTAAATAGCAAAGATTCAACGAAAGCATGTTTACTGTTACGTAAAGGTGTGTCTGACTTTTTATCTTACACTGTTAGATAGTAGTGGAAGGACCCAGGAATGATAAGAATGTATGAGAAAAACAATAGAAAAGCTGGGAGGGAAATTTAAGGGTAAAGGAACAAGAAGAAAGAAAAATATTGAGGTAGGTTTATCCTTTTTAAAAAATGTAAGACAGCCATGGGTCAACATAACAATATCAGTACTGCAGCAATGATAGAAAAAAGGGGGAAAGAAGATGGTTTTCTTTTTAACACTATAATAACACAATAGGTAGCGAGATGACAGAATATATATCATATAAAAGGTGTGATATATAAGATGTAAAAGTATACAATTTCCACAACACAAAACTTATTTAGACAAAACTGCCATTATTACTTTAAAAAAATAACCTTGACATGTAGATTTCGATTCCTATCAGCTAAGCCAACAGCAAGAGATTATGGGAGCTATAATTCAGAAGGCCCAAAAGATAATGTCTGGATCTTTCTTTTAAAGTAAGATTGATGTGAAAATACATAAGACCTGAAACATTCACAAAACATCTCACTTCCTCCAGTATAATCATCTAATCATACATCAGATGGTTCCAGTTGATGGTGCAAATAACACAATGGAGAAATCCAGGAGATACTTGAAATGGAATCCAAGCCATTGCCTTTAGCCTAAAAGGTACAAGATCAAACAGCCTGGTGGTCAGGTTCAAAAAAAGCAGCCACAAGTAATTGCAAGATCATCATGAACCATCTCCTTTACTGTGACTTAGTTATTAGCTTATGGACTGTTCTCTGTTACAAGAATGTATACAGGAAATTGAGGCACTTGATTACAGGTAATATAAATAGTTTCGGTGAATGAATTTTCTGAATAGGATCCAGTTATAGAACAAACCTAGAATTAAGAAGGAATGTTCTGACAGAGAGAACAATTAACCAATGGAATGGGTTGCCTTCAAAAGTTGTGGGTACTCAATCACTGCAGGTTTTTAAGAAGAGATTGGATAGCCATTTGTCCAGAATGGTACAGGATCTCCAGCTTGTGTAGGGGGTTGCTTGCCTCTCTTTTTCTAGAGTAGGGATAGAAAGCTATTCTATCCAATACTCCCATTATTGTTCAAATTGAGCTAGTTAATGTAGTTCAGCAATACCTTGAATATTTTGCAATACCCAGAGATTATTGAAAATCTCCTGGTTAAGTGCCAATTGTAGGTCCTAACAGAAACAACACAACTTCATTCTGATATTGCTGTGATTAATAAAGCTAGGAGTATGAACTAGATATTCAAGAGAAAGGATAGGGGGATAACATTATATTCTGATACATAGCATAAAACCCTGTACTGAGAATGAATTATAAACTAAATATATTTCTTTCTCTAGATTCTGATTGGTGGGTCTACAATACTAAGTACAGCTTATATTCAAAAATTTGCCTGCCTTTGGATTAGAGTACTGTATGCAAATATCTCCATACCTCTTTAAAATAGGAGTCCCATTTGCACATCATGGGTGTCAGGGGAATCTAAACATGCTGTGCAGAACTCTAAACAGTACAAATAACTTGTTTAATTAATCCAAGGGGAGGTAAAATTTAATCATACACAATCTTTTCAGGGCTAACTAACTCCATCTCCAGATTAATTAATCTTCTTGTATTGTGTGAACTACTTCATGACCGTTAACATTCCTCCATCCTAACACAATATCCTAGTGTTTCTTATATATTTTTTTCCTCAGGATTCTTTTCCATTTTTAAAAATGATGGTGGACCAAAAGAGTTTTTGTTTGTATGGGTTTTATTTATCGTTATTCACTGTACCTAAAATAATGCATTCACTGCGGCTACTTCTTCTAATGATTGTTCAATGGGATTTTATTATATTATTCTTCAACATAAGCTGGCAAATAATTTTGATTTGGCAGACTCCTAATAGGAACTTGGAGAACGCCCAGGGGTCTCAGGATCATACTTTAAGGAATTTCTAGAAGCCCTTCTGCCTTGACAGTTTTCAACCCACACAACAGATAAAAGGGGGAAGCGGTGGTTGAGGGTATTTGCCCTCTCCAAATAGAAAGATTAAAAGAGCAGGAACTTGGGTAGCAAATATGTCAGCTGTCCAATATCCTATCAATAGCTTGGAGAATTTAAAATAATGGTTGTGATATGGCAGATCAAGCTGTCTATGATCCTTGCTATTGGTAAACAAAGGTGAATCTGTTGAATTGAGAAGATGAGTGGGTTTTCTCCATTGTACAAACTCAACTATGATAAACTGACTTTCAAGGAATACTAAAATATAGGCAGAGATATCCTCCAAATGGTTCAACTTGTCATTATCTTTTCTTCTGTTCAAAATAGAGGAATCTTAAGACTTCATTGATCGATATAAAAGCTGATCACATGTAAGTCACAATTGCCACTTTCTTCAATCTAGCAGCTCAAGTAAGTGACTGAAGCTTCAGAAGCAATTGTGTGCCACAGGAAATACTTGATCACAGCCCAAACAATGAAGCCCTGATCTCAGCAAGGAGCAAAGTAGTGTTCTAAGAAATGGCATGCCTTTCTTTTGTGGTTACTTCCATACAGAGTACAGCAAAAGTTTTGAAGCAGGACACGAATATTTTATCAAGAGCATGAGCATACAAAACCACAGAACTCAAATATTTTTTCTTTTGGTGGTTACAATTGCTAAATCAGATGATCTGCATACAACAAGCCTATTATCTCCACTATGTGAGTCAAAATATTGAATTTAACTGATCACTACAACAAAGTGGGCAATCCCAGGTTGCATGAATCCCCGGGTTGCATGAATCCCCGGGTTGCATGAATCCCCAGTCCCATTTATTTTGCAGCCCTCGGGGTTTCTGAAATCACAAGCTCTGGCATGATTTTCAAGTAGAAAATGAACATTCCAAGTAATGCATCCATAGGAAGCAGAAGTCTGAAGCAGACAAATTCCTCAAAGAACAATTCAAGAAATCTGTAGTAGCTTAATATAACTGAATGGCAAAGAAACACCTGCTTCTCTAAACGAAAATAAGAAAAAATATTGGAAAACTCTGGGTCACCCACTTGCCATCATGGCCTTGTCAACTGTACTCTCAGAAAATGCTAATGCAGCCCCCAGTTATCAAAAACTGTCCTTCACAAATTGCAGTGATCATGGACAACCCTATATATGTTATGAAAGCTTTTTCAGCCTAGTGCTCTGTAAACCCTCAAAATCTTGGCCATAGTAGCTGAGACAGGCTGAGTGGAATAACTATCTGAAAGATAGCAAGTTGTCCAAAGATGCCTTAAAATTGTTCTCTCGTTGCTTCTATTTCACTGGATGATGATCAGGGTGGGAAAACATGTGGTCTTCTAGGTAGTGTTGGAACGCAATTCATATCATTTCTTAACCATTGGTTATGCTGATTAGACCTAAAGGACATTACACTTCAACAACATTTGCTATATTACACAAGGATCATCACTAGCTCCAGACTCAAATTTCTAGCCCCAGCCAAGAAGTTAAATGGGCGATCTCAAGCCTTCATTATCTCTCAGCCTGTTTTATAGACCTTAAGCCAGGGGTCCCCAAACTTAGCAACTTTAAGACTTGTTGACTTCAAGCATAGCTGGCTGGAGAATTCTGGGAGTTGAAGTCCACAAGTCTTAAAGTTGCCAAGTTTGGAGGCCTCTGCCTTAAGCCTTCAAGGGACTGTAAGGGATAACAAGACAGGAATAAACTGCCCTAAATTTTTTGGATACAAGGAACCATATGAATGGAAAAATTAAATAAACAGCAGGAATAACATGTGAAATGGCGTCTCAAGATGTAATAAGTTAATGCTGATAAGTTGCCATCTAGAAGCTGTTCTGAAAAGAAATGTTGTCTGTTTTCCTGCTATTGTGGGAGGAAGATGCACACTTTTTGCTAACCGAAGCACTGACAAAATTAAGATGCCAAGAAAAAAGCAACAGAAAGATAAAAAAAACATCTGCTGTCATATGGATTTGCTTAGAATCTTTTCCATACAGAAATGACACATCCCTCCCTAGATCTCTAGGTAAACATCAACTTCACTTTCACACTGATCAAAATAGTTTCTTTTGAAGAGAAAAAAAAATGCCAGCCAACTCCCACGCTATATAACAAACTCTTTTGTTTTTCAGAGATCATCCTCATTCTGTTTCAGGGCTCCACAGAGTATCTAAAACATCTCATATGCAGATTCAGATAAATAAAGCCGCATATTTATTTAGACTTTACCATCTCTATACTGCAATACACTTTATGTAGTTCACTGCAAAAAGAAAAATTAGGTTCCCATATCTAGATTCCCATATTTAGACTGTACACATCTATTCCTTGGGTCTACTACCCTTGCATTCTTTTGGAAGAATAATTTATTTTGCAATTCTTTTTCATTCCTGATTTACCTATGGTTATTCTACCGGTATTTTCACTTATTTTACTTTTTTCTTCCGTGTTGCGTGATTTTCCCTGCACTCACCTCTGTTCTTCCATAATTACCATTCACTGAAGCATAATATGCATCAGCATCTGATGCATTTTTATTTTCATATATATCGACTACAACACCTTCTGATAATACTTCCATTCCTAATTAAATCTACATCTGTTATTCACATGCCTAGTCTTTTAAAGCATCTGAATTGCAAAGATTTTAATGCAGGAGTAAACAATTCCTTGACACGTTTTGGTTTTCATTTATTATGGCACAAAATTTCATAGGCTACAGCCCACTTTATTATATCGGTGGAGACTTCTCTTTCTCTCTCTCTCTCTCTCTCTCTCTCTCTCTCTCTCTCTCTCTCGTCAATACGTTTGTCTGTGTGAAAGGTAACTGCGTGAAAGGTAACTTTCTGTCATGCACACTCTCAGGGCAGATCTGCATTTTATGCCTGGCCCGTTAAGAATACTGCACAAGCCATTCACCCCTTCCTGCCTACAGCCTTTTGAAAATGAATTCTGCAGGCATATAGAATAGAATAGAATAGAATAGAATAGAATAGAATAGAATAGAATAGAATAGAATAGAATAGAATAGAATAGAATTCTTTATTGGCCAAGTGTGATTGGACACACAAGGAATTTGTCTTTTGTGCATAAGCTCTCAGTGTTCTGCTGCTTCAATTCAAAACTACACTGCTCAAAAAAATAAAGGGAACACAAAAATAAGACATCCTAGATCTGAATGAATGAAATATTCTTATTAAATACTTTGTTCATTATATAGTTGAATGTTCTGACAACAAAATCACACAAAAATTATCAATGGAAATCAAATTTATCAACCCATGGAGGTCTGGATTTGGAGTTACACTCAAAATTAAAGTGGAAACAAACACTACAGGCTGATCCAACTTTGATGTAATGTCCTTAAAACAAGTCAGAATGAGGCTCAGTAGTGGCCTCCACGTGCCTGTATGACCTCCCTACAACACCTGGGCATGCTCCTGATGAGGTGGTGGATGGTCTCCTGAGGGATCTCCTCCCACACCTGGACTAAAGCATTCCCCAACTCCTGGACAGTCTGTGGTGCAACATGGCGTTGCTGGATGGAGCGAGACATGATGTCCCAGATGTGCTCAATTGGATTCAGGTCTGGGGAATGGGCGGGCCAGTCCATAGCATCAATGCCTTCGTATTGCAGGAACTGCTGACACACTCCAGCCACATGGGGTCTAGCATTGTCTTGCATTAGGAGGAACCCAGGGCCAACCGCACCAACGTATGGTCTCACAAGGGATCTGAGGATCTCATCTCGGTACCTAATGGCAGTCAGGCTACCTCTGGCGAGCACATGGAGGGCTGTGCAGCCTCCTAAAGAAATGCCATCCCACACCATTACTGACCCACTGCCAAACCGGTCATGCTGGAGGATGTTGCAGGCAGCAGAATGTTCTCCACGGCGTCTCCAGACCCTGTCACATCTGTCACATGTGCTCAGTGTGAACCTGCTTTCATCTGTGAAGAGCACAGGGCGCCAGTGGCGAATTTGCCAATCTTGGTGTTCTCTGGCAAATGCCAAACGTTCTGCACGGTGTTGGGCTGTAAACACCCCACCTGTGGATGTCGGGCCCTCATACCACCCTCATGGAGTCTGTTTCTGACGGTTTGAGCAGCCACATGCACATTTGTGGCCCGCTGGAGGTCATTTTGCAGGGCTCTGGCAGTGCTCCTCCTGTCCCTCCTTGCACAAAGGCAGAGGTAGCGGTCCTGATGCTGGGTTGTTGCCCTCCCACGGCCTCCTCCACGTCTCCTGATGTACTGGCCTGTCTCCTCGTAGCGCCTCCATGCTCTGGACACTACACTGACAGACACAGCAAACCTTCTTGCCACAGCTCGCATTGATGTGCCATCCTGGATGAGCTGCACTACCTGAGCCACTTGTGTGGGCTGTAGACTCCGTCTCATGCTACCACTAGAATGAAAGCACCGCCAGCATTCAAAAGTGACCAAACCATCAGCCAGAAAGCATAGGAACTGAGAAGTGGTCTGTGGTCACCACCTGCAGAACCACTACTTTATTGGGGTTGTCTTGCTAACTGCCTATGCTTTCCACCTGTTGTCTATTCCATTTGCACAACAGCATGTGAAATTGATTGTCAATCAGTGTTGCTACCTAAGTGGACAGTTTGATTTCACAGAAGTGTGATTGACTTGGAGTTACATTGTGTTGTTTAAGTGTTCCCTTTCTTTTTTTGAGCAGCGTATTTTCCAACCTGACCTTTCTTAAGCCTTTCAGAGCAGATGGTAGCCAACACTTAGTCCTGTTCTAATAGGAGCCCCACCCATGATTAGCGGCAGTTGCTTGGCATACTCCAGTGGTCACTAGAGACTACCAGGTTGCTATGTCCTCTCCCAGTCAGCAGTCTCCATCTTTTGATTTTATAATCTTCTAGTTGATCCAGTAATGGGTTTTAGTGAATGAACAATCCTCAATCCCAGAAGCTCAGGCTCCTTTCAACCCTTATATCCCCCAGTGGCATCCTTTCCATTTCTGACCCAGGTGAAGCCTGATTCTTTTGCTTTCCTCCCCCTGCTCACAGGACTGCCAAACTTCCCTTCCCTTTATTTTTCAAATAATGTTGCTACTTAGCTATTCTAAAACTGGATTGCCAATTTGTGCTTTCCACAAAGTTTCCATGCACCCACAGGAAGAAAAAAAAAACCACCCAACCTTTTCCTTGTTATTGTATCATTTAAAACTGAGGTATAAATATGACATATGAGAGTGGGGAGAAAAGGAATCCACATAAGTGGCAAAAGAAATAATGTGGGGAGGGGAATGAAGGCATCTATGTAGGGAAACAACTGAGAAAGCAAAGACAAGGCATGGGGAATAATGGAAAGAAAGGCAGCCGCTGATAGATACAGTGAAATCTGCCTTTCCTTCCTGGGTGGAAGGGTAAGAAGCAGGAAATGATCAGTCAGGTCTTGCAGTGGCTCCCTGGTACCCTATATTCCTTTGGCCTGAAGTCTTTTACAGGTGGACCTCACTCAGTGACTGCCCTGCCGAATGACTGTTCAAAGTTACACAGCTGGCCGGAAAATTCTAGGAGTTGAAGTCCACAAGTCTTAAAGTTGCCAAGTTTGGGGACCCCTGTTCTATATAGTGGCCTTCACTGAATCAAGGAAGGAGTAGTTATGATGGGAAGATCATAATAATGTCAATAATTTCTAAATTACAGAGTCCATTGCAGTAAACAGGATTGAGGATTTAATTCAGTGACAACCTTTTCTCCTTGTTTCTGAAATAGAGATTATATTCTAGAATGGCCCTAAAACAGTTTCTAAAAAACTCAGCCATCATTTCACTTGTTACCATCCTACAAACACATAAGGCAGGGAAGGGGAAAGAGGGGTAAAAAATGTTAGAAGCGAATAAGCCTTCATCCATGTTGGTACTGATCCAGATCGAACCATCACCCTTTTCTTTTTGCATGTGCCCAAAATAGGACTCAAGACATGACAACTGCAATCCAAGCCATCCAATGACCACTCTTTCCTACAGAGATTAAAATGTTTGCTACAACCGAGCAAATTATCCATTATTATATATATTGCAGATCTGCCAGGAGTATGTGTAAGTTTGCCATTGGCAGAGGCTGGCTCAGTGGCATTACAAGATGACCAGCTTAATGTGGAAGATGCTGCCAGTTAACAATCCTGAAAGGGGAAAAACATTAAATTTCAGCATCCGATGACTTTTCAAAGGCTATTTAAACTTCACAGTCTTTTTCCTTTACAAAGTAACAAACAAAAGGCAGGAAATCCTTTCACTTGAACTCCCCTGTGGAACATCCGCTTGGAAAGTGAACAGAAACTCTGACCTGCCACACCTTACACACACACACACACAGAGAGAGAGCTTCCTCACAAAGCTTCTTTCAAAGGACGCCCTGTCCAAGACAGCCTCAGTCCCAGCTCCCTGGAAGGCTCCACTCATTTGCCTCCTATCTGAAGTTGAGGAGGGGGCTTGTTGGTCGGGACTGCAGTCCAACCCATCCAGTGACCACTCTTCCGATACTTAAGGTGCATGGTCCCAAATCTTCCCACTCCTCCAGCGGCTCTCGGAATAGGAAAGTTCTCCTAAAACCCTTGCATTCCGCGAAAGAGGAAAGTAACTGGTCTCTGAATTCACTTTGGCCTTTAAACTCTGATAACGGAAAGGGGAGGATCTGTCTCTAAACCAACTCCTGTAAGCACTACAAAACCTGCACTTTCGTTATTTACCCCACCCCCTTTTCTCTTAATCCCCCTTTTTCTCGGGGCAGTGTCTCGATCCTCAGCCATCCAAGTAGAGTTGTTTGGAAGTCGAGTCATGGCAACGGGGCTTCTTTTCTCGTTGGATCGAAATGTTTCGCTGCTTGTTCCGCTCCTCGGAGAAGCGAAACGTTTCGAACACCCACACCAGAAGCCCAGTTGCCCTGGCACAACTTCCAGATTGGATCAGATGACATGGCAGCAGGGTTCCAATATCTAAGAGGCTGCCACAAAGAAGTTGGGCCCAACTTATTCTCCAAAGCGCCGGAAGGCAGGACAAGAAGCAATGGTTAGAAACTAATCAAGGAGAGAAGCAACTTAGAACTAAGGAGAAATTTCCTGACAATTAGAACAATTAATCAATGGAACAAGTTGCCTCCAGAAGTTTCAACACTGGAAGTTTTGAAGAAGAGATTGGACAACCATTTGTCTGAAATGGTATAGAGTTTCCTGCCTGAGCAAGGGGTTGGACTAGAAGACCTCCAAGGTCCCTCCCGACTCTGTTATTCTGTTCTGTTCTGTTCTGTTCATCCGCCCCAGCGGTGAGGGCCAACGCTAAGGCTCCCCGAGCACCCGAAGTCCCGCGTGTTACCTTGCCGTATTTCTTAAGTCTCCTCTTGCGCGCCTTACTTGCGCGCTCCGTTTTCCTTAGCGGCGGCGGCGGCGGCGGCGGCTGCTCGCCGTCCCAAGCGAGAGGCTGGTAGTTGTCCGGGAGGGCGGCAAAGGCCACTGTTTTGGAGGCGCAGCCAGACAACTCCTCTTCTTCAGGCTGGCCTTCGGCAGCCGTCGGGGTTTCCACTTCCCGCCGTTCCTCCTCTGCGAGGATGGAGACCTTGTCCTCCGCGGGGTTGCGCCGCCGGCGGAATTTGGCCCTCAGAGAGCCCGCCACGGGCATCGCGCTGAGGGAGAAAGGCGAGGACGCTTTCGAAGCCTTCCTTCCCCTGTACCCCCCCGAAACAGGCCGCAGAAGTTCCCTTCGCAACTGAGCCCGACAACAGGTGGAGCTCCAACAGGCGAGCGCGGGCCTCTGCCGGGTATCGCCTCAGGAGACAGGGAGAGGCGAATGAGGAGGGCCCTTCTCCCTGGGCAGGGATTTTGCCAGCACCACTCCAGAGTTCAACGTCCAGCCTCGCGTTGCACTGTTGACACTGCCAGCCAGCACAGCCTTGGCGGCTCCTCCGGGCTTCCAGCGCCTGACCGTGCGCAGGAATCCAGCGCTGGGATTTGTATGATCAGGCCAGGAAGGAAAGGCTGGGCCTTTTTTTTTTTTTTTTAAAGGCAGAAATGTCCGGTAGCTGAAACCTTTTTTCATCGGATACTAAAGGAATTTGCTTTGGAATAGGAAGAGTTGTGGTTCCAATTGCCCTCCTACTCCCCCCCCTCTTCCTTTTGAACCTTTGACTATGTAATCTGGTTTCAACTTTCTAATAGAACAAGTAAAACTAGAATTAATAAGATTAGGTAATTAAAAGTTAAGAATCCACTTCTGCAGTTATAAAGGCCTACTTGAAAATAACCCAGTTTCTCAATGCAGTTCAGAAACGAGAGAAGTTAAGTTCTTATGTCTGGGGACAGCAGCTAAACCTTCCTAGGTGATCATGAAAGCCCCAATTCACAAAGCATTAGGTCGGCTTACAGTGAGGCTTTAGAAATATTTAATGGCTTATTTTGCAGAAGCTGCTGCTTTGAAGTCCTTTTTCAGTCAAGATGGCTCTATGGAGCCAAGTCAAGAAATACAGTGTCACAGTTACTGCTATTTCATTGCCATTTCCCTTCGCTATTAGTTTTATCTCTTGTAAGTATCTGTGGTGCATGTAAATCGTATATATTTTGCTATATTTTCCTGCCTCTAATAAGTAATCTTATTGATCTCATCAAAATGAAATGAAATCCAGTTAATATTTAAAATATGAAGAACCTCATGAGCAACTTTTAATCTTTTGATTTTCTGGCAAAATGGAAGTACTGATTTTTTTTTTAATTTCTTAAGTTTGATTTCTTAAGTACCAGATAAGCTCCTGATATTTGCTTTATTGGAAAATTTATTGAGTGAAAGCAATAAAATTGTTTATTGCTTTTGTTCAACATATTTACCTGTCCAGTTTAACCTACATTTTTACTGTTTTGGTGACTTGTCATCCAAGTACTAAACAAGACCATTTAACTTCTATATTGAGGAATGTGCTAAGACTTTCATGTTTTAGTCATTTGTCCATGTTACATGGATTTGATGACAGTTCAAATCAAGGGTTTAAAATATTCTCAACCAGGTTTACTCCTGTTAAGTCTCCTCTTCTGAAAATATCAAGAAATCCAATTATCTTTTACAAGTCAACAACCTTTTATAAACAGTTCTTGATTGACTTGATTTTGACAAATTTTGTCCTGACAAAATTAAGTTAATTACAGAGAGAAAGAGAAAAGAAAGTATATTTATGAAACAGGAGGTCCTCTTAACAGGAGGTTAGTAATTGTACAATGGCTAAACTAGACCTGCAATTAATCCACATTCTATTTATTATGCAACAGGCAGGCTAGGGAAGCCTGAGCAGCCATTCCCACCACTTTCTATTTACATAACAAACAAACCAAGAGGCTGGTTAATTTAATTCATATAATCAACACTCAAGCTTAATTTAGCTCTCATAAAAGAACTCAGGGGAGTAAAAGAAAAAAAAAAAGATTTAGAATAAATACCACCATTCTTTTTCAAATTTCTACAGTGGGCTTTCCATGCAGACCACATTGTTTTATAATCATGTTGCCTGTCTGAATTCCCAATAGTCATCCGGCAATAACAAAATTCAGAGTTTGAGATATATCAGTGCACAGTATCTATAAGAAATTTGTAGCACTGTGCTATGAACAAACTTTCGTGGCTTTAGGGTTCTATCTTATATTGTATGCTATGATTCCTTCTTTAGTTATATCCTGCTTGCAGAAGTTGATTCACAACTTTCTGATTTCTTCAGACAGTTACCATAGGAATTCAATACAGTAGATCAAGTACAGTATTATCCCATGCCTCAATGTCCAACTGCATTAGAATTTCCAAATACTAAAAAGAATCAAGAATTACACATTTCCCCCTCAAAGCAATCATCAAAAAGTGCCACAAGGAGCAGTTCAGTTTCTGATGCTCATTGCAAGAAAATGTCTACCTACTGTATATTCTGAGGTTGAATGAAAATACAGACCTGATCTCTTGACTTAAAATTGCTTAAAAGAACAGTAGGCATCCGGCATCTGCAGGTGAACTACAAGTTCATTCTGCATAGCCCTGAGTGTGCCATTTGATGGGACCCAGGATACCTGTACCGGTAGTCCTTGACTTATTATCATTTTAGTGACCAAAGTTATGACAACACTGAGAAAAGTCATTTACAAATGGTCTTCACTCTTATGGCCATTGCACGTTGCAGCATCCCTGCAGTCACATGATCAAAATTTGGGCACTTGGCAACCAGCATGCATTTCCAACAGTTGAATGTCTTGAGGGTCACATGATCACCATTTACAAACTGCCCAGGGACAAAGTTAATGGAAGTTAGATTCACTTAATGACTGCATGATTCACTTAACAGCTGCAGCAAAAAAGATCATATACAACAGGGCAAAGCTGACTTAACAATTGTCTTACTTAGCAATGGAAATTTAGTGCTCACTTATGGTTGTAAGTTAAAGACTACCCATATTGAACAAATCAAGCTGGAGATCTTTCTCAAGATGCAAATGATTAGGCTCAAATTCTCATTTTTGGACAAGTTTTTATTTATTTATATGTCACATTTTGATCTGCCCATCTCCCCCAGAGAGGGTTTATGCAAAGGCTTCCCTGGCAAATTTATAAGGTTGGAAGAAAGAAAATGTCTACCCAGCACTAAGGTGGATGCATTCAATTACAGTGGTGATGGGTGCATCAGTGGAGGACCTGAATAACCAGGGTGAGAGCAGAAAATCTAAGTGGTCACTGAATTAATGGAACTTTATATATTTCATAAACTTTTTAAATATATTTTTCCTAGGGTCCATTTTCCACATTCACTTGCCTACTCATGGAAAATAGCTGTCATTTGCAGAGATTCATCTAAAAGTATTATGATATGAAAGGAGACCCGTCTCTCAAAATGAGAGTGGTTACCCTAGGGTGCTGATGCCTTATCTGATGTGCGAAGCAACTAGAAGATAAAATCTTCAACTATTTGTGAAGTCTTTCTAAGCAATTAAACCTCTATCTATCCAAAGCTCAATGGTCTTGTTTTCCCAAACAGGCAAATTATTTAACCCAAATGTCTTGATTCAGCTTTATAGCTATAATTATTCAAAAAGTTGCTTTATATCATTTTGTAGCACTCAAGGCATGCTACACTGAGATGCTGTGGAACTTACAGTCACAAAAACTAAACTAGTGAGGTAAATCTAGTTAAATGTAATTTTAAAAATGAAGCCTTTTATAATCACTGAATTAGTGGCTATTTGAAACCCACATTATCTCTCCATACAAATCTTTTGTTTGGCTATGTGGATCTCTTGTTTGCACTGAATGTTCATTAATGCCTGAAAGCCGTGTCAGGAACAGTTATTAGCAACTTTGGTCTGAAAATATAAAGAATTTAGACTATATTGTTTGCACCTACATTTAAACCCAGTGGGAACTTTTTGTAGGACTTCTACATGATTCTAAATGAAGCATCTGATTATAATTAAATTACAATCTCCTACATACATTTCAGAAGTTTTGAGGCAGAACTATATTACAACTTGGTTTGGGTTCATCAAACTGAAAAAAACCACTCACTGGTGTGTATACTATAGCTATTCTACTGGCATGGGTTTCCACATTGTACTAAGCTAAAACCAGCCAAATAACATTAAAATTTAACATTATGTGCAAGGCAAAACAATTTGGGGCTATGGATTGTAAGGAATGTGGCTTTGGTGATCAAAAACGCCTATACACACATCCATACTAAGGCATAAAGCTGATGTAGATTATTCCACATTCATTTTTCACCACTGAAAAAATCACCATTGTTTTTTATTTCTATTGTTAAACTTCCAAGTATACTTTGATAATATGGTATACAAATGTGCTATATAAATCTTTTAAAAGGAAGTTTAATTAATGTAAGAACTGGACTTACAAAACCGAATTACTTCTAAAAATAAAAAGTAATACATTCAGGCTAATTTTATATAGCTGTTTGGAAATTAAAAAGGAAATTTTGATAACTCTGCAAGTCTCATCATATAACTGAAGTGGCATGGGAGATTTGCAATCAGTGGATGGATGGATGGATATTCACAAATCTCTAAACTTCTCCTGATGCAAAATATGAAACCATTACGTCTTCCCTCCCCTTTCTCACAATTCCTTTGTGAACTACATCCAGTACAGATTGCTAGATAAAGAATAAGGCGACATATTTGATAGTATGGAGATCTGTTCAAGTAAGTTTTTAATAGAGTGCACCAGTGAATGTGAATTAGGATGACTTTCATTAAAAAAAGTTTAAAGGAATACCAGATAAAAAGGAACACAGTTCTTTCTTGCCAAAACATCATCTGTTTCCTAAGGCAGTACATGTTCATTGCTGAGCAGAACTGTTACAGAAGAGCTACATCACAGTACAGTACAGCATCTCAAGTCCATCTGTCAGAAGCCATTTTCAAATGGCACATTTAGCTACACTTACAGCCTTCTAAATTCAGGTTACAGAGTTTACCACATTTTTTTTTTGCTTTTAAATAAAGTGATAATTTGGGGTGATTTTTCTAATCTTTATAGGAGTGTGCAGATGGGGTCATATGTTGAAGTTACAGAAATTACAACATTAAATAACATCGCACAACCAACTGCTATGATTAATTCAGTACAAGATAATCAATATTAAAAATGTACCATGTTCTAATGGTTTTGCAGTTTGAATCACTAATTATGAAGGGGTTTTCTTGTCTAGGCAACTGCCTGCATACAGCTGCACTTCATAGGTGTAATGATTTATAATAAATACAAGAAAGTGGGCAAAATATCCAAAACTCAAAAATACATGGGAACAAAATTTATACAATCACATCAAACAATGTAATAAACAATTTAGGCTTAAAAGTATATGAAGATCCATGTATTCTTTGGGGGGAATTATTCTAAAAACCAGTTAATTCCTGAGGTGGCATTTAACATTAATTATAATTTCACAATTCTTGTGCTATGAAAATCTCAATATGAAGGTAATATTTTCACAAATTGGGAATTGTAGTCTTCTGAAGGTAGCAAACAGTATTTCATACTACAATATAGATATACGATGTATATTTTTACTCTAGTGAATCATTGGACCCAAGGATCTAAGGACATTTAAGATTTCAAATAAACGTAATCCAACATTTTACTTTATTCCTTAGTGTGTTTCAGAAACCCATTTTCTTCACTGTTAAGTGCCAACACTGTAAACATGTTTGCATTTTTTTTTCTCAACTAAACACTATTTCTTAAGGGATGGTAAGAGTGAAAAGGGGAAAAAGAAGGAATCGGGTGTAGACTACCTGCCAACTTTCTTTTATTGAATTTATATGTGGTTTGTTACAAAGTAAAATTGATTAAGCTACATTTCTGAAAACCATTTTTGTGCATTTTTTTAAAACTATGGAGAGTTTTTAAAAGAAAAAAATGCACGGTAGAGGTAAGATTTATAAAAACCACCAAAAATGAGGGGGGGGGGGGGGAGAAGACTAGGAAGAAATTTTAAACTCAAAGTAAACATACTTCTGTGCTGATGTCTAAACAACTATACAAGGTCTGTATTTAAGCCTTCTTACTATACAACTTTGTGAACATAAAATGAACAGAATGCTCCATGTACTTACCTGTTTTTTTAATGTAGGTCATACAGAATTAAATTTTACAATTCAGAATAACTATGTATAACCTTATTGCGATAGGGACAATCTCTACATGGGGAGTTTCACAGGCCAATCGTATTAGGCATAACCAGTACATTCAAAACATAAGCTTGAATCTTCCCTGATCCCAGAAATGTTATTTCTCTCTACAGCTTAAGCTCATTTGCTATTTTGGATGCAATGTTTTTAAAGGCAATAGAAGTTCCCGATATTCGCTTGAAGCGGACTCCGTTGAGTGAAAGGCGTGGCAATTTGCATACTTCCATCTCCCACTGAACAAGGCTATCTTGTCGTGCATCTCCATGAACACAGAAGAGCAGGAATCTTTCTTTTTGCTCGTAGTCACAGTTGTTAGCATCTAATACTTTTCGAATTTCTCTCATCATATCGTTTGGGTCCATGGAACTCGTTGTTTTCATACTCCAGGTGAACCTCAAAGACCGTGGCTTGGAATCTTTGCCATCTTCTTTTTCTCTTTCTTTTGGTTCCCCAGAAGTACTCCTGAAAAGATAAATAATATTTATACCCAAACAAAGGATTGGGTCAAAATATCATTTCAATTACAATCTTGTTGCTAAAAATATCAGTGTAACTCCAAAGGAGACTACTCAGCTGTTGCCAATTTAGCCTTCTTTAGACTGGCCATCTGAACTCTGTACAGGGCTTTGAAAATACACAAAACAGAAGAGAAAAAAAAAACATGCTTAAAAAGCAGCAGGAAAAGGCAGCTACCCTGTTGTTCTCTAGAAATTTATGTGTACACCTCTTTATTACGGGAGTGTATTTTGCCAATTTAAAGATGTAGATCTAAAAAGCAAAATTAATAATTTTGGATGCTTTTCATTTTTCTCTTTGACAATTAAGTCTTAAACAAATAGTTTGCTCCAACTACTTAATTAAGTAATTCTTGTTATATTACTTTTGGAGGGAAGGAGGGGGAAATCTGCATCCAACAACTACAAGGAATTGTTTTGTGCTATAAAAAAACCCAGAAATAACACTAGCACAAGCAGCATGGTGTTCTTTGCATCTTCCAAACAAATCAGAAGCATTTGTAAACTAAGCATTCAGTAGGATAATTGACAGGAAAAAAAATCTCCCCAATATTCAGTGTACTTTAGGCATCAATTGACATACTACATTTATTGATTTATTTAAAATATTTATACAGCCACCCATCTTATATCAAACTCTAGGCGGCTCCCACTCTTCCCCAAAAACATGATATTTTATGAATTTTATGTTCTGGAGTACTTTGTCAATTGGGATATGTAAGAAACACAACTGTTAATCAATATCAGAATTGTTACTCAATATACCATGTCTGTGTAGACTCCTGGATACTGGGTTAATATGCCTTGGATAAACAAAGGAGCTTCCTGCCCTTTTGAAAGCAGCTCACCTCAACACCAAGCACATGACAAGCCACCCCCATAACAAAATAGCAAAAGAGAAAGTGGATTTGGCAAGGATCTGAGCGGAAGAAAGAAAGAGAAGATTCCAGGGTGGATGCAGAAGCACTTGTTCGTTTCTTAAGATCTTTTTATCTTCTGCTGAGTATTGCTTAAGCATAAACAAGGCATCAACTGAATTTGACAGCATTTTTCCATTAAGTTATGGTGTTTATCATGTTAAGAGCTCTTTTGTCTCTGGTGGTGCTGATATGTCTGCACGCACAACCTGAAAGACTGAACACTGTTAGCATAATCTGTAGCACATGCAAGGATTAAAGCTAGAATTATTCCAGTTGTCTCATACTATTTTTACAGATACAAATAGGAACTCTATCCTTATTCATGTGGCTAAGAGTTATTGCCACTTATATGCACTTTACTGCATTGGGTTAATGACCACAGCAGGAGGAATTCTGAACTCAATAGCTTAAGGCAGAGATTAGCAACATGAAAGTTTATGTATTAAATGTGTCAAGGGCCACCGTCCATGAAGCATTAGGAAGTATACAGCATTCATATACCTTGCAAACACCTTGATGTGAAAAAGCAACTCTTAATAAAACCTCCAATCAAACACACTGTTACTAAGAAAGGAGTGCTTGCTCAAATTCTAAGAGCAATTTCATGCACAGACTGTTCAACATGCAGTGCAACTGAGGTGGCAACATAGGGTGTGCATGTCTTGCCTCATACTCTACAAGAAACATAAATTAATGCATGCAATTTGGTTGGGGTGTAGGTGCACTTCCAAATCATCATTCTGCACAGTAGACAGACTATTTATATATAAATATCTACGTGGCCCTTGGCATAAATCAGGGGTGCACAACTTTCTGGGGCCAAGAGTCGCATTTGCTTTTGGGAATTGCAGTCCAAAATATGGTGGCTACCGAAAGGAGCAGATGGAATATCTTTATTTTAATTCAAAATGAATTACCATTATAGTGACTGTGTTAATCAATAGTTAATATGATTATTCCTTGTGTATTTAATATTACTTTACGGTTTATTAACAATTCTACAATGTGATGACATTTGAACACCAAACTACCATGGTTTTTGGAGGTAACATGCAACCTTGGGGATCTTCAATTGTGCATCCCTGGCCAAATCTAGAAGTCCAAGTAGGATCTATGGAATCTAATTCAAAGGTATTCATTTAATGATTAAAAATAATATTGGTCCAGATTATGTTTCTGTATATGCCTGTGTTAAGCCAAAATGCTGAACATTAATAATTTTGCTTAGTATTTGCAGAAAAGCAGCAAGTATGGCCAGAGTGCTGATTGATTTAGATGATTAGGCCCTCAGCTTGTTCTTGCAAAGACAATGTAGAGCAACACTCTGACCTTGGAAAGCCTTAGAAGGAATTCAGCAGCCCACACTAGGAACTGCTGTATAAGAAACTGCAGACAATTGCTGCTTTTATAATAAATTATTTAAAATAATAGGAATTAAAGAAGAAGTAAGAAACTGAACTCAGATGTAATATTTGAAAGATACAAGTTACTTGGAGATTTTGCCATTTTACATATTAGTTTAAAAGCTTTCAGAACCATGAGATTTTGAGCACAAAGGGACCCAGCAGTGAAGTATTAATAGTGGCTCCTCACCTTGAGGTGTCAGTTCTGCCACTGGTTTCGCCTTCACTTGGATCCCTCAAAACAAAGTTAATGTTAAGATTTTAATAAATGAAGGTTAAAAATAAATGAGTCAAGAAAACCTGTATCCAGAACAACATTTAAATTACTGATTAACAAATATTCAGCATAAAATTGTCATTTACTAAGATTTTATTAAACTTTTCCACAGCTGCAGCTTTTCATATGCAACTCCAATTTATTTTTACTAGAGTGGTCAACTTTAGTTCCTTCATTCCCATTCCTATCCCTTACATCAAAGTTTCCCAAACCTAGGTAAATTACCCCAAATTGGGTGTTTTTTCTTTGGATAACGATATACAAACTCATTATCAATCATAACAGGCACATTGAAAGAAGGGCTTTCTGAGAAGTGGTTTTGGGTAATAAAAAAGTTTGGGAAGCACTGTATCAGTGTTTCTCAATTTAACAACTTTTAAGATGTCTGGACTTCAAATTCCTAAAATTCCCCAGCCAGCATGGGAATTCTAGAAATTGACATCTAAACATTTTAAAGTTGTCAAGGTTAAAAAATACTGCCTTACATTATGGCTAAAAATAACCATCTGCTGACATATTCATAAACCAAAGTTTTGACTATGCTCTTGTTTTATTCTACCCATTTCTCACAAAGCATAGCATTGTTTAGAGCACTACAGCATTCAAGACCCAGGAATGATTATTTTTAATTATGCCTCTAACATTTGCTATGTCATGACTTCATACCACAACACTGCAGTTCATTTGATAATGATATTAGGAATATATTTGCCTGCAACTTTAGGGTATTAATACCTGAAAATTTCCATATTAAATGTATATCTTCCAGCTTCAATAGCTCCTATTTAGGAACTTTCTATATTGTTATATATTGTGAATTTTAATTTTATATTCAACTATTTTTATCTCGAGTCAGTTATACTGAACAGAGCACCCATTTATGTAAATGTGTTAATGTACACATTATTATTTCAATCAATATTATCACTGAGTACAGGTAATCCTCGATTTATAACAAAAATTGAGCCCAAAATTTATGTTGCTAAGTGAGAAATTTGTTACGGCTTTCCTTGCCACATTTTTAAGTGAATCACTGCAGTTGTTAAGTTAGTAACATGGCTGAATCCCCATTGACTTTGCTTGTCAGAAAGTTGCAAAAGGGGATCACAAGAACCCAAGACACTGCAGCCGCCCTAAATATGAACCAGCTGTCAAATATCCGAATGTAAATCACATGACCATGGGGATGCTCAATGGTGATAAGCGTGAAAAATGATAATAAATCATATTTTTCAATGCTTTTGTAACTTTGAATGGTCATTAAATGAACTGTTGTAAATCAGGGACTATCTGTATTTATAACCCTGTCTGTGTTACAGTTGCATAGCATGTGACCAATCAAATGAAATGTAGCATATGCTTGGTACTTTCCAGCAAACAATACATAGCTTCAAGATTATTGGTTCCAAAGTTATCTAAATCAGTAAACAGTTGGTTTATTTGCAAATTAATGAGAAGTTTAATTTTGGTTAGTCTATCTTGGCTCCCTTCTATTGGTCGTAGATTATTACATTTTGACAGGCACCATTTTTAACATGATTTAGGGGGCTTCTATAGATAACCACTGGATCGCTTTCAGCTTAATAGGTCACAAACTTTGCATGCTTGATATATGCAGAAAGTTCCATATATAAGTTAGGGCACATTTTAGATAAATTATTCTCTATGATATCAAATCATTAATATGCTATGTGATCTAATGCTATGTCTAACAGATACTCCGGATGCCACCAATCATTTGAACACTAAAGAACACTTGTTAGTGAAATGTGTTTCTCAATCTATTATACATGAGAAATTAAAAGGCTAGGTTAACAAATATTGCAATCATAACAATTCCAAACAAAGACCTTGAAGCTATTTTACAAATATCTAGATACCTCAGGAAGCTTAAATGTGAAGTATGAAATGTAAACGTGAAGTGCTATGGACCAAGTTCTGTACTGAAGTGATCAAAGAATGTATTTCAGAAGTGAAAAGTGCTGTATTAAAAATAGAATATATATGGTACAAAAAAACAATCAGTGTAGAACTCCCTCTACAACTTAAGGCATTTAAACAATATTCATAATGTATGCATTTGGAAAGTAGTGTCTCAAGATGACACCTTGTTTTGAAAATACAAATTAATAAAAAGTGAAATTACTTTTAACTTTCAGAATGTTTAATTAGATAATAATTGATTTGGGATTTAAAATCTACTCACAAAGTATATTTTGTAGCCTACAAGTTTTACAGTGACTCCATTCATTAATTTAAATTTACATTGTCTGCTTTTCAGGAGAAAAGATTCCATTTAGCTAGTGCTTACAGTAGACAGTAAAGCATTTTGTCCTGTGTATGAGAGATAAGGCTTACAAAGATGATGGCTACGTTTTCAATGTCTAGAATTTTACTTAAAATACAAAGAATCTGGAAAATCAATTTAAAAATGTTAAAATAAGTAATCATGAATACCAGATTCATGCAGTGTGGACATGCCGAAACAGAGATGCTCACCACAATTCCTGTTGTTGAAATGACATCCATGTAGGAATCTTGTGGTAGAATTGGCTTTTAATGTCTAAAATGCTAGCATGCCTATTAGCATTTTCACATACATTGGCCAATACCATACTAAACTTTACATGTCATGCAAGATATCCAAGTTTCTTTAGTAATGGCATCAACACTAAAATCATAATTATTGCATTCCAAATCTTGTGAACATTTGGGCTTCAATGGGGCTTCTAAGGAGTTGTAAAACCAGCACCTGAATAAAACCTGCTTAGTTTTAACAGTAATTAGCCTCTTATTGCACAGTTTGTTAATAATCTGGAAATGAAAACAATGGTTCTTACTAACCTCATGGACAAATTTGGAAGTTATCTTGCTTATAATGCCAGTTGATGTTCCCCTTCTGGTTTGAGCAAATGTCCCTGTTTCGTGCGAGGGTGAAGCAGGGGGCCCATTGTAAGTGGCATTGCGCCTCTCCCGTAACTGCTCGCCATGGAAAGTGCTTCGGCTTGAACTCCCCGAGGAAATCGGGTTCTATCTGGAGTGGTAGTGCTTATACTGTGAGCGGACGGGAAGCAGCAGGAGCTCTCTGAGTTGCACTACTGAAGAGGGAGAAGAAAGTTTGAAAAGCAAAAGCAAAAGAAAGAAGCAAGCCAAGGGAGGCTTACATTATGACTGGCCCCTCTCTCAAACTTATCCTGGACTAAAGCTGAGGCTGAAATTGATGTCTGTGTTACAGTTGCATAGCATGTGACCAATCAAATGAAATGTAGCATATGCTTGGTACTTTCCAGCAAACAATACATAGCTTCAAGATTATTGGTTCCAAAGTTATCTAAATCAGTAAACAGTTGGTTTATTTGCAAATTAATGAGAAGTTTAATTTTGGTTAGTCTATCTTGGCTCCCTTCTATTGGTCGTAGATTATTACCGTATTTGCCGGCGTATAAGACGACTTTTTTGCCCTGAAAAACATGCCTCCAAGTGGGGGGGTCGTCTTATACGCCGGGTATATTCTTCGCCTTGTTGGTGAGGAGGCTCGCTTCTCCCTCTCCTTGAGGTCATAGCAGGCGCTGGCGAATTGCAAAGGGTTCCTCGTAAATTAGCTGCAGATCTCAGAGCGGGGACTTTGCATTCAGTTGTAGCCTTGAGCGTCGGGTTACCCGTAGCTCTGCCAGGGAGGGATTACGCCCCGCAATCCGGCCGGCTCCCTCTCGCTGAGGTGGGGCGGAGGTGGGATGTGGGTCCCTACTACCGCTAAGGCTCAGCTAGAGGTAGCGCAGCTCTTGACCCGGCTTGCTCGGTTTCTTCCTTCCGTTTGTTTTGCTTCGCTGGCGATTTCACCTTTTGTGGAGCTGGGCGAAGGGACTGATCGGACCCCGCCTCTGGGGCTTAGACGTTACCCAGAATCAACCTGGTTTTCAGGCGCGTCCTTGGATGGACTCGGGAAAGGCAGGTGGAGAGGCTAGAAAGAAAAAGGATCTGGAACTCCTTCTTTCCTGCCAGATCCCTGGCAAGCAGCGTTGGGTAAGACCAGGCAGGGCCTGGCGTTTTCCGAAAGGACTTGCCTGTTGAGTGACATCAGCTTCTGAACTAAAGCCCACTATGTCAGATACAATAAAGCAGAATGGGTGTCTTTTTCTCTTTAAAGACGAAACAGAGGTTGGGGGTGGGAAGAGAAGAAGGGGAGCGATCATGTTAAAATGACAACTTTCTAGATCCAGTCCCGAAGGGGGAAAGGAAAAAAAAACACAAACGCCTAATTTCCTTAATTTCACTGCAATTTCTCCTCTTTCTCACATCCCACATTTGCTGCGGGGAGCAATGTCACCTTTTTACTCTGGTATCGATGGAAAAGCAGGTTTGGCAGCGGTATCAAGTAAAAGACAAGTGAAAGGCTGAGGAGGATTGACATCAAGATCAACTTATCTTCATTATGGGCAGCTTTGCAGGGTAGTTCATATTTCAGTTCATATTTCAGTTCATATTTTAGCAAGCATAATTTAATGATAGTGGCTGGCAAGTCAAATCTTAGATGCATTGCTAAAATGGGATCTGCGAATGTGGGGTTTTCAGAAAGCTAAAGGAAGGGGAGTGTGGGTGTGAAAATTTGGATATAATTAATCATGGCTAGTTTAAAATGCAACATTGCCACAATTAATATCAGAGTGAAAATTATGCTTCTGCAGGCCCTATTTGTGTCTTTCCGGCTTAGCTGAAATAGAATTCTTTTAATAAAGTTGCCTGTCCATGACAAGTCATGGTAAATGGGTAATTTGAAATTTAGGCACACACACACATTTTATAAAACTATGAACTATACCTGCTCTGAATCGGAAAATTACTTATGTTCTATTATTTGGCATACTTTCACAGCCTTGTGAGTTTTCCTGCATGTCATAAGCATTTGAATATAAATTAACATGTTGAAATCAAATCTGATGTTCTTTTACCTTTTATTTGGTATGTGGAAGGTGTGCGGAAGAGGGGGTAGTCTTATACGGCGAGTATATAACAAACTCTATATTTTGAGTGGAAATGTTGGGGGGTCGTCTTATACGCCCAGTCGTCTTATACGCCGGCAAATACGGTACATTTTGACAGGCACCATTTTTAACATGATTCAGGGGGCTTCTATAGATAACCACTGGATCGCTTTCAGCTTAATAGGTCACAAACTTTGCATGCTTGATATATGCAGAAAGTTCCATATATAAGTTAGGGCACATTTTAGATAAATTATTCTCTATGATATCAAATCATTAATATGCTATGTGATCTAATGCTATGTCTAACAGATACTCCGGATGCCACCAATCATTTGAACACTAAAGAACACTTGTTAGTGAAATGTGTTTCTCAATCTATTATACATGAGAAATCAAAAGGCTAGGTTAACAAATATTGCAATCATAACAATTCCAAACAAAGACCTTGAAGCTATTTTACAAATATCTAGATACCTCAGGAAGCTTAAATGTGAAGTATGAAATATAAACGTGAAGTGCTATGGACCAAGTTCTGTACTGAAGTGATCAAAGAATGTATTTCAGAAGTGAAAAGTGCTGTATTAAAAATAGAATATATATGGTACAAAAAAACAATCAGTGTAGAACTCCCTCTACAACTTAAGGCATTTAAACAATATTCATAATGTATGCATTTGGAAAGTAGCGTCTCAAGATGACACCTTGTTTTGAAAATACAAATTAATAAAAAGTGAAATTACTTTTAACTTTCAGAATGTTTAATTAGATAATAATTGATTTGGGATTTAAAATCTACTCACAAAGTATATTTTGTAGCCTACAAGTTTTACAGTGACTACATTCATTAATTTAAATTTACATTGTCTGCTTTTCAGGAGAAAAGATTCCATTTAGCTAGTGCTTACAGTAGACAGTAAAGCATTTTGTCCTGTGTATGAGAGATAAGGCTTACAAAGATGATGGCTACGTTTTCAATGTCTAGAATTTTACTTAAAATACAAAGAATCTGGAAAATCAATTTAAAAATGTTAAAATAAGTAATCATGAATACCAGATTCATGCAGTGTGGACATGCCGAAACAGAGATGCTCACCACAATTCCTGTTGTTGAAATGACATCCATGTAGGAATCTTGTGGTAGAATTGGCTTTTAATGTCTAAAATGCTAGCATGCCTATTAGCATTTTCACATACATTGGCCAATACCATACTAAACTTTACATGTCATGCAAGATATCCAAGTTTCTTTAGTAATGGCATCAACACTAAAATCATAATTATTGCATTCCAAATCTTGTGAACATTTGGGCTTCAATGGGGCTTCTAAGGAGTTGTAAAACCAGCACCTGAATAAAACCTGCTTAGTTTTAACAGTAATTAGCCTCTTATTGCACAGTTTGTTAATAATCTGGAAATGAAAACAATGGTTCTTACTAACCTGCGGACAAATTTGGAAGTTATCTTGCTTATAATGCCAGTTGATGTTCCCCTTCTGGTTTGAGCAAATGTCCCTGTTTCGTGCGAGGGTGAAGCAGGGGGCCCATTGTAAGTGGCATTGCGCCTCTCCCGTAACTGCTCGCCATGGAAAGTGCTTCGGCTTGAACTCCCCCGAGGAAATCGGGTTCTATCTGGAGTGGTAGTGCTTATACTGTGAGCGGACGGGGAAGCAGCAGGAGCTCTCTGAGTTGCACTACTGAAGAGGGAGAAGAAAGTTTGAAAAGCAAAAGCAAAAGAAAGAAGCAAGCCAAGGGAGGCTTACATTATGACTGGCCCCTCTCTCAAACTTATCCTGGACTAAAGCTGAGGCTGAAATTGATATGTGTTCTCAATTTATTACAAAGCTTATGCTGGATTGCTTATTTAAAAACAACACTTACTGAAAAAGTAAGTTTAGAAATACTTTTGAAAAAGTACATGGTCATATTTACAAGGTATTGGTTTCACAAGCATGGAGTCCATTTGAAAATAGGAAATTATTCAAATTCCTAAGTATCCTTTAAAACAGGGGTCCCCAACCACCGGTCCGTGGACCGGTACCGGTCCGTGGAACAAGTCCTACCGGGCCGCTGGTTTGCTGGGCGCCGCCATCTTTTTTTGATGAAAAAGTGCTTCCAGTGAGCTTTCCGGTGAAAGCCTTTTCGCGTTTTTGATGAAAAGCGGTGAGGTCACCGGAAGCACTTTTTCATCAAAAAAAGATGGCGGCGCCCAGCTGATGCCGGTACCGGGCTGCGGCGCCCAGCAGATGCCGGTACCGGGCCGCAGCATAAAAAAGGTTGGGGATCACTGCTTTAAAATATAGCATTTCCTGGCTTGTTTTGTCTCTTAGAACTGCTTGTAATTAAAACAGTGGTAAAACCAGTAGCAAAAGTGCTGTAATGTTAAAAATACACACAGAAAAAAAAACCTACTTCTTTTATCCTCCCTTTAGATTTTCATTTTCCAGCTTACTGACTCCTCTGCATTCTTCCTTCAATAACTGGTTTCACATTTATTTCATGAACTGCTTTCCACTCTAATCTCACCCTCATCACATGATATATTAGGCACTTCAACCCCAAGTAGGTTTGCAACAGAAATTTCAGAGCAACACTGTGTTGCCTATGGCATCATTTCTAATAATTTAATAATGACTTCTGATCAGGAAAATAATTACTATATTTTTGAAATACCTTGGTCGATAAGTTTCAGTGCCATCTTTGATAGTTGGAAGTGCAACTTTTATAGGATGACCAGAGGCTGACATTGACTTCTGATGTCGAGGTCGTGCAGATATGGCAGAAGGGACCACAGAGCCAGCAGAAGGAGTACTACTTGCAGACATTTCTGTTAGGCTTTTATTATAGGGAGGAAGAGGTTTAGAGGAGCATCTTGAAATAAGGTATTCTCTAGCAAAGTAGTTGCATGTAAAATTTCCAAAGAAAGGTTATATCTTTTTCTCCCCAAAAAACAAGGTTAAAGCCTAGCATAAACACCAGCTTTTAACAAGAAATGCAGCAAATGTTTATACTGGCTCAAGAAATAAGGCAGCTACCTTACAGCAAATATGGCTGTGTAACCTTCATCTTGCTCTTCCCCTCAAAAAAAAAAGAAAAAGAAAAAAGAAAGGAATCTTTTCACCAGTGACATCCATTTATCTATCTATCAAGGGAAAAACATAGTATTTTTAGATTTGGTGATGGAAGAGGTAGAAGCATATTAAATTAAGATCCACTGAGCAGATTTAGAAAAGTACACCAATAAAGGAGAATCATTTCCTACCCAAACTAATGTTATCTGCTGTCTAATTAGGAAAAACAATTATGGTTGACTCCCTTGATCAACCAGAATAAATGCTTTGCACTCTTTGGCACAGCTTAGGTCTATCATGTCATTCAGACCCTGACCACTACTAAACTATTAGCAGTGTTTCAAATTAAACTGTTAGTCATTCTGAAAAAAGCCACATCTAGACTTCATTGCAAATGTAATCAACTGATTTCTGAGCACCCAAAAATAATTGTTTATTCAGGGGGATCTTTTTTCTACCTATGTTTTTATAATTTCAGTATTTAAGAAAATTATGTTTTTCTTCTAGCTCTATCCTGATGAGTTTGTACAACATCCAGAATTCCCAGCTAATATAGGATTTTAACAGTGTGATGGTTAGTAATTCTGGAAGTTGTAAACCCAAAATCTCTGAAAGAGAACCAAGTTGAGGAAGGATGCCCTATATAGCACCTATAAAAATCTTTGTTTTGTTTTGCTTTTGAAATTAACTATTCTCAAAAGCCAACATATAATCCTTCCTAGGACTGAAGGAAGGAGTGTGTGGTTAATTGTCATAGTATAAGGAGGAAAGGTTAATATTTTATTAAGTTTTTATTTAATCAGTGAAGATTGCACCAGTTTCAAGAAGTTATAATACCTCTGCCTGAATTCATGGCTCATTCAGAAAGTGTAGGACCCACTTATCTTCCTTGCCGTGTTTGCTCTCATTATTTTATTTTTTCCCCTGTCTCCTTATTTGAAGTTCTTTCTGGTAGTTGCAATTTCCACAAGCCACTAAATGAAAAAAATGTGTCAATCCCATGGAGCTATTAGACTAGCTTTAAATAGGAAAAGCAAGAGGTTTTGCACTTTGGTCTGTTTAGAACACCCAAGGGTGGAGGAGAGAGATAGAGACAATTAGTAGAAACATAATTAAGGAATGCATGTGTAGAGGAAATGAACAAGGGAGGATACAACGCCTCTATGGAGGAATGACAAGAAGCGTGTATATAATCTTTGCAGGTTTAGCATTCCAGCTAAGTTAGGGGAGAATGTTTTGAAAAAGCAGCAATTTAATTTTTGCTGGCATTTTCCAAGCTGACCTGTGCATTCATTCAGTTGACAGCTTTCAGCAAGGACAACAAAGGGACCAACAGCAATTACAGCCCACAGTTACAGTGTTAATCATTGATGTATGGCTTATGTATTTATAATGCTCATGTAGCAGCAGTTATACATAGACGTTCATAGACCAAATGAGTTCCACTGTTAGTTCTGCTCAGGAATAATGGAAGTAACATCAGAACAAGGCTATTTGAGGTTAATTGGGCTTCTCTTAGTTTCCATTTTCCTACAGAACCTGCTTAAATGATTTGTTTCCAAGCATCCCACATTATGTTGAAAGTGAATAATTAGGAGATCTTTGATTCTGGGGAGATGAGGTTTGGTACCTGTTGTCTTTCCCATTCTGAATGGCAGAATAGCGGTCTGTAGAACGTTCACAGACATAGGTGTTCCTCCGTGTCATGCTAGTTCCAGAAAACATATTGTTCTAGAGGAGAAGTGGACACAGATTTACACTTAACTAATGGTAGGATGAAAAAGCCCAAGTTTATAGTACATTATCATGCTCATAGATAAGAGAAATGCCCTCTGGTTTCGAACCAGTATAGAAGCGGCCGGCCGCCTACCTCCTCCTCCTGCCCGCGTTGGGCACCCGCCGCCGGGCCAGGGGGGCACCCCCACCCTCCGCCCCACCCGCCCCACCCCCCCCCAACCGCCCTCTTACTTCTGTTTAAGAAATCAAAGGCTTTCGCATTATATAAAAAGAACAAGCTCTCATTATTAAGATTTCAAATGCAAAGTGATAGTAATGATGAACAGTGTCCTGAAGGGAAATAAATTCCTCATCGTCTCTGGCAATAGCTACTGCAATTATCTCCTAATAATAGGCCTCAATAACTATTCACAGTTTTATTAGCCTCTACATATAAGGTATAGTTTAAATTCAGAGTAGAATGCAACATCAGCACAAATGATGGCGCAAACCACAGCAAACAGTTGATCTGGTGGCCAGGGTTTAGGTAGTTATGCTGGGGAAGAGGAGGAAATTCTCCAATTCAAAAATGGGTCTGAACAAGGTCCAAAAGGCCCGATATCTTTCCTTGGGTACAAGGGCCTGAGTGCATATCTATTATGTTAGTGGGGATATGCATGAGAACTGTAATGTAATGTTAACACCTAGATTAACACTAGACCAACAATCAAGAAATAAACAATACCCTAATCAAGGAACCACCAATGCAGAAAAACAAGCTAACAGTAAACAAAACCTAATCAAGGAACCACAAAGTCCACTCTCACCAACACTGACAGGGCAAACCACTAGTATATAAAATGAAAACAAAACCCATTCTCTTCTAGCATTGATGACGTTGCCTAGTTTGATAATGAAATGTCTGGGGAGAAAAAACTAAGCTCAGAGAGCACCAAGAAGTCCACAAGGTAAAGACTGCTCACTTCTAAGTCATATGTCTAAGTCATAATTGTAGCATTTCAGCACACAATATCCTGCTACAGCTATCAACTGTTCTGCATTACTACAAACAAAACATGTAAGTACTTCTGAAAAGAAATAGCATCTCACTATTGTAGTTCCAATACAAGTAAACTTAAATTGCCACCACAATGGCTGATGATGCTATAAATCACAATACAGGTATTTTAATATCAAGAAATGATAGTATAAAATTATGCTATATGAATAGGTTTTTTCCCCATATTCTAATTATGCTATCTGCCAAATACAAAGCAATAAGGCATTGCTTATTTGATTCAAAATAAAGGAGTCTGCAGAGTTGTCTGGAAGGTAAATTGGAAGGATGGGAAGGTGAGATCTTGAGCAACAAGGACAATGAGAGACCAGGTTCCAATCGGTAATCAGAACTTTTCTTCCATGGGTATGGTCTTCTTTTCAGGATTAGTTGAGAGATGCCAAAATATAACTTCACCTGCAAATCCTTCAATAATCCAAATGACACAATTATTTTTGCTACTTGGTTATTGTTGCTACTTTGGTTTAGAAGTCTTGCTTGCTTAATTTTATGTTACCATCAAAGCATTCACATAAAATATTAAACTCAACAATAATTATAAAGATCTGTTATGTGCTACAGAGATCTGACAGAACAAGTGAATAAAAAAAAAATCACTTACACTTGGAACCACTGTTGATTTTTTCCTTTCAGGGCCTACTAATGGACTTGCTGTCACCTCACTTTTGGACCCAACTGTTGTGCTGCTCAATTTTCGTGACATTTCTTTATCCCATTCTTCTTTATATTCACTCTCTACACTGTTTGCTTGAGCTCTTTTCGAATATGAGACAGCAGGAGGGATGGATGGGCCAACTATGAAACCAAGAAAACATCAATGAGATCATGTATTACCTTCAGTCAGTTTGATATTCACATTTGCTGAAAAACAGTTAATATTTTAGGACATATTTATGTAGAAATATTAAAAATTCAAACAGGTTCACAAATTTATAAGTGCCACTATGCTCGTACCCTTAACCCATCTTCATTCTTTTTTCTTTTCTGCAGTTCCCATGGCAAGTATGATTGAGAAAGAAAACATTTGCACACCCAAAGTTTGATACCACGTGTTAAATTTTATGTTTAAACTATCTCCTGAGATACAAAGTTAAACATGGAATCTTCCTGCAAATGTGAACAAGTACTTACTTTTTTCTGTAAGAAAGTAGTAACCTTACAGATTCAAAATAAAGGAACAGTGAATATGGCAATATTTGGATACATTTTCTTTGGCAGAAATAATGGTTTCCAAATGCTTCCTATAACCAGAAGAGAAGCTATTTTTGGATTTTTTTTTCCTTCCTTGTCGAACTCTTCTAGCTCAATGATTGCCTAAGTCTCACTGATCCCCTTAGAAATTTTCAATAATATTCAAGTCTGAAGACTAGGAAAGTGAAACTTTAGTCCATATCACTACAGAACTCATGGCTGAAAAAAGGTGGATATTTCAGCAACCAAAATGTTAATTCCAATTATAAAGCACTTATAGAAAGAAAGATAAAAGTTTAGTAATGCCCCTGGCTTGAGTATTATTGAAAAATCTGTGGAAAAAGCCCAAACGAGAAGTACATGCCAGGAGAAATGATGAATATAGAACAGTTTGCTTTCTTCAGAGTTAAAATAGCTACAGACATAAAAAGAAATGCAAATGAAAACTACATCTCCCCAGTAACCCAAATTATATTTATACAGACAGCTCACATGATAAAAGCACAATGATGTGTTAAGCAATGTTCAGAAAGGTGTTGTTGCCAAGCCCCCAGGAAAGAGAACACAACTTAAAATTATATTCTACTACTTTACTTGGTTGAATGCCATCCCCACCATGTTCACTGAACCGACGCTGTTTTTGATTGGCTGATATACTCCGCTGAACCTTCAGGTGAGCAGGAGATTGCATAGAGCTGTTGTTGAGGTCACTTCCAGGTCGAGATCTTTGACCCAGGGTAGTACTGGATAGAGACTCAGTCCCATCACACTGTAAGGATAAAAAACGTATTTGGAAACCAAGATCATCTCTCTTTTCTCAACTACACTATTTCTTTCTTAAGTTTAGTTAATTTAAGTAGTACAATTAAGGAGTACTTCTAAAGTCGCAGTAGAACAACATTTATTACCAAATGACCTTAATTTGGGCAGAAGATTGCAGATTTTTTTTTCCATAATAAGATTTATTTAAAAAAAAAAAAAAAAGAGTAAAATGCAGCATCAAGAGCCTGCTATTGCAAAGGAAGGCAATGAAGCTTTTGTTTATCTCTAGAGAGGATTCAATCATCCTTAAAATTCTGTTATGGAAGGAATAATTTGAATGTGTAAATTGCTATGATTAAATGGGGGGAAAAACTTTGGTTATAATATAATATTGGATCAATCGGAGAAGAGGTGAAGTAAAGGATTGAAATTTACAGTGGATTATAATTTGAAAAATAATTTTTATGAACTGTTGGCACTTAACACCTAATAAATTGTCAATGATGTATATAGTGGTGTGAAATGTTGAAAATGTAAACAATCTGAAGGTACTTTTTATCAACTTTTGTGGAAATGTAGAAAGCTAAGAATTATTGGAATCAGGTATATATTTTAATTCAAATAATTCTTACACTGAACATAAAAATGAAGCCAGAGGCTTTTCTCCTAGGATTAATGGATAAACAGATTGAAAAGGGAGCATGGAATTTTGTTTTTATAAGTGATAACAACAGCATTTTTTATTTATGCGAGGCGATGGAAAGACCCACAGGTACCCACAATGAAAGAATGGATGGTGAAGACGGCAAAATTGATTATTTTCATTAGAGAAAAAAAACTTTATCTTCATTGCTACCTGGAAACAATTCTTCGACTTTTTATGTGAAATGGAAAAAAAAAGAAAAAAGAAATTTTAGCTTTGGGATTTGATGACTAGATATGTTTATTGATTCTAGAAGCACTGTACATTATGATTTAATTTAGTTCAAAAGGTCACTGTGTTTTCTGTTTGTATCTGTACTGAGGGAAGTTGAAAGTTCCTTTTTTTTGGTAGCTCTTTCTCTTATCAACTGCACCCTCAATTTTGCATTTTCCCTTCCCCCTTTTTTGTTTCTTAATACCTTTTCCAAAATGCAATAAAAAAGAAATGTATAAATTGTTTTTCAAAAAGCAATTAAAACATTTTAGTGTTATAATGCCTCTAATTATCTGTGACTATGGGTGGTCACCTTAATATATGGGTTGTTTAATGTTACCGTTTTTATTATTTTCTTGTTTCTTGCCTTGCTGTAAACTATTCAGAGTCTCACATTTGAGGCAGTTTACAAAGATGATGTATATAAATAAACACCAGTTACAGAAAGGATGATAACATTCTTTAAAGCTTTTCCATTCCTAATTATACTCCAAGGATGGTTTTCCCAAAAAAAATAGAGAAAAAGAAACGAAGATCAATCACAGAAAGACAGGTGTTTGCTTGTAGTGAATGATCAGTCTTTAATAAACAAGCTCCTGATTTATGAAGCACAAGCTTGCATCCATTGATCCAGCTTATAGACTTCCAGTCTCTGCCAGCTTGTTTCCTAAGATTGCTGGCTTGTGACAAAGAAAAGCATATCTTGCTTTTATTTCTCAATTCACATAAGGGGTGTGTGTGCGTGCTAGAAAACACCTTAAGAAATTAAATAGCGCCAACACCTTAATTTTTAATCATTTTGCGCTATAGAAGAAAACTTCCAAACAGAGTAGAAGTTTATTATTTGGGTACAAATGAAATGCTCGCAAGACTCTTAGTGTTTATCTAAACCAGGTAAAATCCATGAAATGTTCAGATATTAAGCAGATTAAGCACAACATGGTAGCCTCCAAAAGAAGTGGAGGACTACTCCCATAACTGTACAAACTGCAGTTCAACACAAACAGGAAGATTTTAGAACAACGATGGAGGCCATTTTGGGGCTGACACATCAAAAATGCAGAAAATGCCCAATTTGACTCGGCTGGCATTATCACCACCACCACCACCACCCCTGCCCAAACAAAAGAAAAATAATTCTGTACGTTTTCATTTTTTTAAAAGATACAGTCCAACCATGTGCCTGGTCCCCAGGACCTGCTTATCTTCAGGCAGTGTTCTGTTTCTGTTGACAGCCCCAGCTGCTTACCCAAGGCTGTGCTCTCGCATGGCCTCCAGAGCCTCTGAAAATTGCACAAGGATGGGATGTCCTTTCACACAGTTTTCAGAGACTGTAGAAGAACATTCTCTGAAACTGCTTGAAGACTGAAAACCTTGAAGAGGTTCTGAAGGCTACATGAAAGCACACCCCATTATTATTATAATCTCTGTGGCCTTCAGAAACTGCAGAAAAGCACACTCCTTTCTTGCACTACTTTTTAGAAAGAAAATAAGACGAAGCTCTGCAAATGCTTTCTAGTATTTTCCCACCATGGTAGCATATTAATGGTGTTAGACTGAACTCGAGGTATCACAATCATGTTTATGCTTCTGATAATCAGATATCAAGATCAGAGTCCAAAAGTTTACACTAATTATTAAAGTGAGAAAAACATGTAAAGTCCTAATGATTGTGCTTCATTGAAACCCCCAAAGCATTCAACTGTTTATCAAAGAGTCGTTGTCCCCCCAAAATCTACTGCATGCATAGATTAGGCAAAGGTTTTTTAAAATGGCTAATGTATAAATTCTTACCCTGTGAGTTTCAAAGAGTTGTTTCGCTTGTTAGGAAATGCTATGGGGAGATTAGGGTAACACAAAGCACTCAAGCAACCACATCGTTTGAAAGGCTTGTGTAACTACTTCCAAGGCTATCTATCCCTGGCTGTCTGCACATTTATATGCACAAACCCTTCATTTTCCTGAAAATGAAGTAAAATGCTTGTCTATGTATTCACATAGACATGTACGGGGCCAGGAACAGCCTTTGAAGCAGCTATGTGAGACAGTTCCCTTAATATGTCAAGAGGAGGTACTTTATTTGTATTAAAACATTTTACCAAAGTGTCCCTTTCAAAAGTTTGCACAAACCTAGATAACATGTTCTATCTCCTCGAATTAGAAATGCAAAGCAATTTAAAATAAAGGTTAAAAAAATGGTAAATTACCTCAAGTGGTTTTCTCCCTAGAAGCAAATATGTAGCCATTACTTCATCATATTTTTGGTTTACTAAGGAGTCATGAATTTCATCTCTTGCAAAACCCATAGTGACCATTATATCTAAGGGGAAAAAACAGAATTTATTTTTGATAAGACTATCTGAAATATTTAGGCTAACCTAAGGGCATTTTCTAATGTACTGTTTTTGTCCAAACCAGTAATAATTCTGGGAATATCTCAGACTCTCTCTGAGAGTCATTGAGGTCCTTTGTCATTAGCACTCTTCCTGAGTCACTGAGGTCCTCAATATAATTTCCTATTTTATTTACTTAAAGTATTTGTACTTTATATTTAGTTGTCCAGCAACATTTCAGAACTTCATAGATCACAAATCTTTTTTAAAAATATCTAACCAGACAGCCAATTCATAATGCCTCCCATGTTTTATGAAATGTTATTGCTAAACCTAAAACTTCATAGAATTAAGAACTATAAAAGATAGAAAAGAAAATGAAAGGATACTGATTATTTAATGTCCTCTGTATCATGGATCCTAGCTGCTAAAGCCAATTTACATTTCTTTTTTAGAACAAAGTATAGCTGAACAGAAGTATTTCTCCCCTGAATTACCATTCAAGATCATATTTCAAATACGTCTGCCACTGTAATAAGAAAGGAAAATGCAAACCATGTTTTCTATGATAAGTGAGTGGAGAAAGAAGAATTTGGAGTAAAAATAGTATTCTGGAGACTCGAGCAAGACATATGAATTAGCTTCAATCACATCTGATATATAATCAGATAGCACAGAATGTAGGTAATACTTGGAGAACCTAAAAAGCAATGAATTGTTAGATTAAAACTGTTACCTATTCGTTTAGTGTCATTAAAATCTGGTTCAGGTTCAGTATATGGCTTTAATTCTTCTTCTTCATGACCAACATTCATCCATCGGTCCTTCATAATTTGCTTGAAAATAAACATAATTGAAAAATGGAATTACATTGAATTATTTAGAGGGGGAGGTATTAAAACTTCATAAATGAAACAATATTCATGTTATTTAAATATATACTTTAAAAGTAGCAATAAAATGATTAATTCTATATCCACTTAAAAAGATAAAGGCATTATCTTCAACAATTGTTCAAAAGAGAAAATCACTCTTTCAGTTCAAAAATTATGTCAGTCATATAATATGTACAGACAAAACTGAGCAAAATATGAACCTCAGTGATGGAGGAATACTTTCCATCCAAAAAAAACTTGGGATCAATTATTAACTTCCTCAATAGGCAGGAAAGAATCTGATACTGAAATCTATAAAGCCACTGTAAGATTCTATGGATTATACTAAACTAAACAGGCTCATTGTTTATGGAGATTCTCAGTCATCCTGGTCATGGTTGTTCCAAAGGTGCTTTTTCAAGAGGCAACTGTACTTTTTTTGTTTTTCCTTGAAGAAGTTTCGCTCCTCATTCAAGAAGCTCCTTCAATTCTGATTGAATGGTGGGGAATGATTCCTTGTAATGAGGTGCTCTGGTCTTTAGCATTCTCTCTGAGAGTCATTGAGGTCCTTTGTCATTAGCACTCTTCCTGAGAGTCATTGAGGTCCTCAATGACTCTCAGAAAGAGTGCTAACGACCAGAGGACCTCATTGCAAAGAATATAAATCTTTCCATTCCCCACCATTCAAAGAAAGCAAAATTGCCTCTTGAAAAAGCACATTTGGGGAAAACAGGCCCATTGTTTTACTTAAAATTAGTCAGTTTTTAAATTTCCCAATTAACTAGCAAAAAATATAATTGCAACCCACTGCTTGTTTAGGCTATTCTGAATTGAAAATAGTTTTTAATTGTAACAGAAATATTAACAATGTATTGGTGGACCAAGAATACAGTTTCTTAAAATTCCAAAATTATATTGAAAAATTAGAAAACTTCAAGATATTAAGCAATAGCTTAATTTGTTTTGAAAATATGTAATTTATCCTGGAAAAGGCAATAAATTTGATAAATAAAAGGATGAAGCAGTATGTACTACTTTCATTTTTCATTTCAGTGTGTTTTCATTAATTTCATTCATTCATTCCAGAGTATTTTGTATTTGATAATTAGAAATAAATAATCCTCTCTTGTGGCTGTATTCTAGTAACTAATATTTTTTGTAAAATGTTTTTGAGTTATTTACTGTAAGTTTTTTTAAATTGTCTAACAAATTTGCTAACATATTGCAATCCTACTCATTTACAAGACCATTAGAAGTCAGTGGACCTTTCTTGATAAATCTATTTCACAACTTAAACAATTCTATCAGAGACAACTGTTCTCCAGGATGTATATACTTATCCAAAACATTTTAAGTCTGATGATTATATAGTATTTTATAGTGAGTCAAAGAAATTATTAACGATATGAAGAATAATTATTTTAGAAGTATTTAATTAATGCAAGCTGTAATTATGTTTAAGTTAATTAAATCCGATTTAATTACCATGCTGATTCCATCCATGTTTTGGAATACAACCTCCCCAATATTACTTAAAGGCCAGGCATGGCTTTTAGGCCAAAAGTCTTATACAAAAGTCTAATACATGGCTTTTCGGCCAAAAGCTTAGGGTCTCAGGAAGAATTACAGGACCAGTTTTAAATCCCCCTGGGGTTTAACTTATTTCACTGAATTGGGTTAATAAACAAGAAAATATTCAGAGAACTTACTTCTAAACTCCCTCTCTTAATTGGATTCAACACAAGTAGTTTTTTCAGTAGATTTTCACAGTCTGTGGACATATAGAATGGTATGCGGTACTTTCCACGCAATACTCGTTCTCGCAATTCCTTTTGAAAGACAAACAAAGAAAATAAATCAAATACTAAAGCAAAAATTCAAAAACCAGACTTTAGTAATTTTAGATTATTATTTCTACCTTTAGGTTCTGACCGTCAAAAGGCAATGATCCACTGACAAGAGTGTAAAGAATGACTCCAAGACTCCAAACATCTACTTCTGGGCCATCATATTTCTTTCCCTGAAAGAGTTCTGGGGCAGCATATGGAGGGCTTCCACAAAAAGTGTCCAGTTTGTTGCCAACAGTAAATTCATTGCTAAAACCAAAGTCTGCAATTTTAATGTTCATGTCTCCATCAAGAAGAAGGTTTTCTGCCTATAAAAGGAAAAAATATCAAATACACATTTAAAAGGTACATTTAAAATGTTTTTATACCATTAACAGTAGAACAGCTATTTAATCTAAAGAACTGTGTGTTCTATGAAAATGTAAAACATTTAGAATGTCAAATGTCTGCGCTTCAAATAATAAATTCAATTATATGCTGTTTTTCCTCTTTTCTTCTATTTCTAAGCTACCAATTTGATTGCAACTTTATATCAAATTGTCATCAGTGAGATTTGTGAAAAGTGTAACACTTAATAGCCTTTCCTTTTTCAAAATTATTATTGTGAAGAGAAATAGCAATAGCAAAACTTCTATACAGCTTCATAGTGCTTTGCAGCACTCCTTGAACAGTTTACAGAGTCAGCATATAGTTGAATAAAAACATAAACAAAAATAGTGCTGTATTTAGAAACAAAAATAGATAAAGATCGGTATTTTTGTTCTTCCTATTTCTGAATGAAGGACACATATATACACATAACAAAAGCAGATGTATCTGAATCTTCTTTTAAAGATTTATACCAGGTAAGAACTATTAGTTCCAAAGGTTTGCTTTTTTTACTATTAAAAATATGCACTCTTCTAATGTGATATTTTCTAAATTAATTATTTGAATTATTCAATTAGTTCATGATACTTATTAGATGTTTTTGTTTAAAAACTAAGAATATAGGTAGTCCTTGGCTTTCTAAAGTTTTTTCAGTGACTGTTTGAAGTTACAATGGCATTGGAAAAAATGACTTATGTTCATTTTTCACACATAATCATTGCAGCATTCCCCTTATCTCATGATCAAACTTCAAATCTTGGTAAATGATTCATATTTATGATAGTTGCAGTGTCCTGGGGTCATAAGGTCATCTTGTGACCTTCTTACAAGCAAAGTCAATGGAGAAACCAGATTCACTTAACAACCATGTTACTAACTTAAAAACTGCAGCGATTCACTTAACAAGAGTGGCAAGACAAATCATAAAATGTGGCACAATTCACTTAACAAATGTTTTGCTTAGTAACAGAAATTTTGGTAAATTGTGGTCGTAAGTCAAGGACTACCTTTAGATTACTGGTAAAAAGAAGCTTGTCGCTGATATGTACAAAGGCTTTAGATTATTTTCAGTTTAAGGAGAAATGAATCTGAGAACAACGTTTTAGAATTATTTGAAGAAGATACACACAAAAGGACAGAAGACTGAGCTACCAGATATTATAAAATGTTACTCTGAAAAATGAATAAACTCCAGAGGAAGAATATCATCTCAAAGAAGAACCTTGACATATAACCTTGCATCTAAATTCTTGCAATGTGTGTAGTACACATATTTGTCTTTCAAAATACTGTAGAATGATACTGCTGTCAAAATTAATTTTACTTGCCTCTTTACTTGTGTACTTTTCATTTAATCTAAGGCAGTGGTGGCTAACCTTTCCAGCACTGAGTGCTGAAATGGGAGCGCGTGTCCCAAAACCCGGAAGAGCATCTCCCTGATGCGCACATGCGCAGGAGTGCCGGAAACTGGAAGCTTAGCTTACCAGCGTGTGCATTCGCACCGGCCACCTGGTTTTCCGGTTTCTAACATGGATGCGCACGTGAAGGCAAGCTGGCTGGCGCATGTATGCTGGGAACCTGCTCTTCCAGTTTCTGCCGCTCTCGCATGTGCAAAGACCAGCTGGCCGTCACGCATGTGTACGCTAGAATCCAGAAGAGCAATGGGCAATGGCTGGCACGCCTGGAGAGATGGGTCTGCATGCCACTTCCAGCACATGTTGTATAGGTTTGCCAGCACGGACCTAAGGCTTTAAATAAGTCGGAGTCAGAGTTTTTGTTGCACATAAGCTGCAATATGCTAGGACAGAGCTCTGATTGTGATACTGCTGATACCGTGCTTCCCTGAAAATAAGACCTACCCCCCAAAATAAAACCTATACCGAAAATAAACTCTAGAATGTTTTATACATGTACCTAATATAAGCCCTACCCCCAAAATAAGCCCTACTTACACAGCCGCCGCCCATTCTGTCTGGTTGCTCATGGGGCTGCCAACACAAGGTGAGGTGAGGCAGGTGTGGGGGATGGAGCTCCCCTATCTGTCCCACACCAGCTCCCTCAGGGCCCCCGCATTTAGGCCATTCATGCCCCGACAACTACCTAATGGCAGCAGCACCAGCAGCCATGTCCAACAGGACTCCACCTGGCCGCTGGCCTACTTCTTCTACCTGCTCATGGACGCAATGCAGCAGGAGGATGAGTGATGTACTGGTGCCCTGGCCAGAAAGCGAGGCACGTGTCTGGACATGGATTGCCTGGCTGCAGGAACTCTGAGGTAAATCAGTGTGTGGTGTGTGGAGCAACTCCACCCTCCCGCCTAGCATCATGGCCATGTCACTTAGCCTCCTGCTCCGTTGCGGCCATGAGCAAATAGAAGAAGTGAGCTGGCAGCTACATGCAGTTCTGTTGGAGCCACCACTGTGAGGTGAGGCAGGTGTCAGGGTGTGGGTGGCCTGGCTGCAGGAGCCCTGAGGTAAGCTGGTGTGGGGCATGGGAGGCAGCTTGACCTCATGGTAGCGGCACACATGTGCTACATGTCCTCCTGCCTCGTTGCAGCCAGAAGCAAACGAAAGAAATGGGCCTCCTGTATCCTGGGGGGGGAGATAAGACTTCCCCTGAAAATAAGCCCTACTGCTTATTCTGGCACCCAAAATAATATAAGACTGGGTCTTATTTTCTGGGAAACATGGCAAGAAACATCTACAAGTTATTGCTCAAGTCAAGGCATGTAAAAAAGATACATGAGAAATTGAAACTAAACTAATATATAATAGTAGCTTAGTCAGATCATGTTTTTGTGTTTTTGTTGTACATGATTGCATTTCCACACACATAATACTAAATAATGACCTAAAGAAACAACAGGCATTAGAAAGACCTTTAACTAAAAGAAGCTATTTCAGTGACAGTGAAAGAGGGACTTGGGAGGCATAAAAATTAATATAACAAAAGTTCACATGGAGAAACTAGACAAGGTTGGGACACATTACAGAAAAAATACAGGAAAAAAGCATTTCCTTAAAGTCAGCATTGAATCTGTTACATATAACATATGCTTTTCTGTAGAGAAGCATACATTCAATTAATAAGTATTATTTTCTCAGAGATGTAAGATGAAGATGAAGATCATTTAGAAAACCTAAATCTATCTCTAAAATGTTGTTCATAAATTTATTTTGTTCTATAAAGTTTCAATTCTTAAAGAAAAAAATTAATATACCTTGAGATCACGATGAACAATGCACTTTTGATGACAGTACTGCACAGCAGACACAATCTGAAATATAATTGACTTTATTAGTAAAATAACACATAAAGACAATCCTAACAATAATTGTATCTGTATAGTTGTAATGCATTAATATCAATCTGCAATAGCAACTTCATATAATGTTTACAATATGTCTATATGTATTGTAATATGATGTCAACTGTGATAGGAGGCTGTTAGGTAAAATAAAAATGACTTATTAATCATTTAATGGTTACATTCAGTGATCAATTTTTGCAATTGTGGTTTTTTAATATTGGATTGCTTTATCAAATCACAATTAACATTAACCTTAGAGCTGGCTTGGGCAACACAGAAGCTGCAGGTCAGTACAATGATTCCTCATCCAGATACCCATCATGGTTAACGAATTCT
The DNA here is from genome assembly GCF_049901735.1 of Notechis scutatus. Lineage (NCBI taxonomy): Eukaryota > Metazoa > Chordata > Lepidosauria > Squamata > Elapidae > Notechis > Notechis scutatus. Next base: position 53,467,623 of record NC_142009.1, on the reverse strand, counting down.
AGGCAGAGAAGAGGTTTCAGTCAGTGGCTTTTTATATCGTAATGATTGAGATTCAATTATCTTAGCTCTCGCTAGTTCCCATGTTTTGGAATGCATTACTTTAACCAAAATTATTATGCCTTATTAGTTTTTGAAATTTAAATCTTGTCAATTAATATATTTTCAATATTAAAACTGTAATTTTAATATTTCAATCATTATGCTCATACTTTAATGCAATTAAACAACAGAGGGGCTGAAACCTCTTCTTTGCTCTAGACTCAAGCATATTAGGAATGCAATGAATTGCCACTGAAGGAGGAAAACGATCTTTTTGTAAAACTGTAGCTTCCCTAAAGAAGGTGACATGATATACCGAAAACTAGACAACCATAATTTGTACAGTATTTTAAGCAAGTATTTCAACCAACCTCAAGTCAGAACAAAGGGATTTAAAGATGCAGTAGATTTCCCCAAAAAACTAAAGGCCAAAAATACTCCTCCCATTCAAATGTTAATATTATTTATTGTTATCTACATAAATAGATCTACATCCGCATCCACACCCATTCTTGTTTGGCACTTAATGTCATCCACATTATGTGCTAGCCATATATACAATTACCAAGTCACTATGAACTATGTTAAAATGTTGATGAGGAAAGGCATATGGAGAGCCAACTGCAGGAAGCTGCCAAAGATTCACTGACCCCTAGAAGCCATTCCTGACTTGATTTTTCCTGTGCAAAACTGGCTGCTTGAGAAAGTCCCCATTCTGCTGCCTTGTGTACTGTATCTTTTATAAAACATTTGTTTTTATTGCATTTTTGAGGATGAATCATTTATCCATATGGAAAAGTCACACATTCTCTGAAGATTGAGGTTGGAAGGAGCAGGAGTAGTGGGTAAAAATTTGAGAAAGAGTCAATGGCAATAATACATTAACAGTGGATCTACCACTCAAGAGGGTTAGCCCTAGGGTTCAGATGTTGGGTGGGGACAGGAGGGTAGAAAAAGGAGCTGATACCATAGCATGTAAGCATGCTAACAAACATGTTTTCATTCCTTTTTGTTTCTACTTCTTTTATAAATATAATTTATTAAATTAGAATTATCTATTCATTTTCAAAGATTTTCAAGATTCACAGCATTATAGTAAATGGCACAATTTTTTAAAAAGATAAATTAATTTCTTGTTTATTAGATTGTTTTGAAATCTGCAACACATTTGGGGACTTCCAGTTTGAGCTTCTTTGGCGACAGACCGAAACCTTGTTTCTGCGAGGCTTCGATCCATGCTCGCCGCTGGAGCGCCCCAAGCCGGCTGGTTTCGGGGCTAAGCCACCCTGTAGAGGTGGTGAAGAGGGGGGAGACTGTCTGCAGGGTTGAGGAGAGCTGCATCTCTCCTCCCCAGCTGGCCGTTACTCCCTTTCCCGAAGGCAGTTGCAGCGGTGGTCAGAAATGGCCACCACAAAGAAGAACTCAACCGGAAAAGAATGTGCAGGAGGAAGATAAGAAGAGAAAGTTTTGGTTGACCGGGTCAAACAGCAAAAGCAACAAATAAGGTACCCTGGAATTGAAACTATTAAAAAAAAAACCAATAACATTGTTCCCTAAGAAGATTTTTAAGCTTCGAAGGAGAGACAAAAGGGAAAAGATTTGGGTTTTTTTCCTCCTTTTCCTATACTGACAGCTAAGAGACTTAAGCAAGAAATTGGAAAAAAATCCACTTTGACATTAATAGGCATTTAATGCTGAAAATAAAAAGTCAAAGGGATAATAAAGACTTCTGGATAATCAAAAGCTTTTGAAAACAGGAAAAGAGAGAAAAAGAATAAAAGGGCAGGATCTGGAAGGGAGGAGACTGCCTGGAATTAAAAAGAACTTATAGCAAAATTTCAACAAGACTTCCAAAAGATACATTTTAACTGAAATATCGCAACAAAAACTCCAGGAAGAGAAAGTAGAAAAATAAATAAGAAGAAATAACTCAGGACTATTTGGATTACTTGATGATTTCTGGATTTTTGGTTATTGTATTTGAATGACTAAAATCAATCAGGTGGTTGTTTAAAACTGTTTAAAATGGCTCCACTTTTAGAAGAACTGAAAATGGAACTTAAAAATTACAAAGAAGATGCACAAGAATGGAGAGGTTCTTTTGGCTTCGTATTTCAGTTTTTAAAAATGGAGATTTGGAATTATGAGAAACAACAAGAAATGCCTGCAGAACAAGAAGATTGCGACAAAGAAGAAGCCATCTTTAATGAACAAGTAATCTTAGGTGGGGGGAAAAAAGAAAGGGGGGAAAGAGAATGGAAAATTTAAGATTGGGAAAAACAACTCCAAAAAAAAAAATAGAGTGAAAAATAAGTATAAAATCAGAAAGCAACAGAAGAGGGAAATGCAGAAGAGAGAAGTAGAAGTAGAGAGACAAGGGGGTAAAAAGGGGAGGGAGAAGAAGAGAGGGAAGAAAGAAAGGAAAATAAGTTATAAAGGACAGAAACAAAATATAGAGAAACAGGGCCTATTTAGAGATAATGGGTGAAAATTTAATGGAAAAAGGATTCTGCAAAGGTACATAAGATAGTATTGTTATATTAGAAACAAAAATAATTTTAGAAAATATGAAACAATGTATGATTAAAATGTTTGATAAAATAGCTATCGTAATTCAGTGGAATGCTTGTCAATAAAAAATGTAACAAAATGAATATTTAATGATTTATAAAACATATGTGAAGAGAAATAAGGGAAAAATTAATTATGGAGATTATATGTATCTTTAAGGAAGTATGATATTTAATTGAAAAGAAGTGTTAAAGATGTTAAGATTTTAATGATTATTAATGATAGAACTGAATTGGAATAGAATGAGGGTTTATAATTACATATATTTATAATCTTTTTTAAAAAAATATAGGGTGTATTATAAGAATGTACCAGCAGAATTCGATTGGAAGTTATGTATTATGTATTATATTGAAGGTCATAACCTTAAGGTATATATTGAAGTTTAAATAAGAGTTGAATTGATGTAATTAAAAGATATAAAGGTGTCATTCTCCAGTTAGTAACTACAGGAGAAAATTTGTTTAATGAGAAAAGACAATAAGAAATTGAAACAGAACAGACAAAAGTATAAATATAATGATTTGAATTGAGATGCAATAATCAAAATAAAATTGAGAAAATTAAAAGAGGGGAAAAACTATATAGAAAATGTAGAATAGTATAAGATATGGAATAGAATACAAAAAGGAGCATGAAATTGAGTTTTGTGTCTGTATAAAGAAGTTCAACCCGGGACCATGCTATTTTCAAAAAAGATGTTTTACTTGTATTTTGTATGTGTGAAAACCCAAATAAAACTTTATTAAAAAAGAAAAGAAAAGAAATCTGCAACACATTTATATTTACTTTAAAGATAGCTGATCCAAAATTTCTATTTTGTTAAAAAAAAAAATTAGTTTTACTATCTGAAATTCCATTTGAGAACTAAGAACCAAACTTAATTTTATTTGGAAGTATATATGTTTTTATTTATTTCATACCTGCCTAAATTTTGCACGGGCCTCTTTCTCTTTCATTCTTCCATGTGCAACCAAGTAGTCAAATACTTCTCCTAAAATAAATTTAATATTATTACACTGTATAATACTAATGTCTGAAATATATATTCTGTATTTACGAAGTTTTACAAATAATTAAATTATCTTTAACACATAATATTTTTTTCATTTTATATTAATTCATAGAGAAAACTATGTGTCTGCTTCCTATAATAAAATAAAATTTGTATTCAGATTATATTTTAATATCATAATTAAGGGTAAAGGTAAGAAGTATTCTTCCCCTTCATAAACTAAATATCAGTAGGAATGAAGTTTTTTGTGAAAATCTGATATCAGAGGAGGCCTCAGTTAAAGTCTGAAATGGGATTCATTACATTATCTATTGAAAACTAGGTTGTAGCTCAGCTTGTGTTTTTCAGAGAAACAAAGCATAAAACAACCTCCATCAACAATAGCCAAAAAAATAGTAACTTCCAGCTAACCCTAACTTCCAGCTCAACTATGGTTCCCATGAGGTGGAAATAAATTCAACATTTTTTTCACAATTCTCAACCCCACTTTCTAACATCTGCATTACATATTCCACACATTAGAAGTAGAACAGAACATTAACTTACCTCCACTAGCATATTCCATTATTAAATATAATGTTTTCTCTGTTTCAATAACTTCAAATAGTTTAACTGAAAGATAAAATGGTAATAAATTGACTAACCATAAGCAACCAAGAATATTTGAAAACAAAACTAAATACTTCATTTCTAAATTGATGTATCTCATCTACATCACATATATGAAGAAATGCATGCTGAAATCATAGTTTGGTTCTACATATGTGGCTCTTGAAATCAAAACCATTCACTATTCTCTTAGAATTAGATTGGATTAGAATAGTGCCTGTTTTGATTCCCCTGAAGAAGACAAGAATTTCCCAAAGGAGGCAGCAGAACTGTTAAGAACCAAAAGGACAATGCCCTGGAATATATTAGCAACATGTCTATGATGATGGAAGAGTTTAAGATTTTAGCATCCTGGAAACCTGCTTATTCTGATTAAAGCAGGAGCTGCAAGTCCGTACTCTCTATGCAACAATGTGTGTACCTTGTATGAAACAAGCCCTCTGGTCAATTCAGAAACAATAACTTGTCTCTCCAACAATATTGTTCTACCCCTCACCAGCCAGAAGAATTGTCATCACATAGTAGGTCTTTAAAGATGGGAGAAACTAAACCAGAAAGGGAAAGTTACACACTTTCATTATGAAGTGGTACCAATTTTCACTAAATCTTTAAAGTCTATTTTGATAAAACTATTATCACATTTTCATAAATTAATAATAAATAATAGCATATAGTGCTTATAAAGATTCATAGCACATTGCATGCATTATTTCATTGTAATCCTTGTAGCAATCCCAGAAGATGAACTATAGGAATGTATTATCTTTGCCATGCTGGGTGAGGAAAACTGAATCTGAGAAAATGGCTTCCTAAAATTGCTAGTGAATTCACAGCAGCAAAATTTGAAACAGGAATTCCTGATACACAGCTTACTGCCTTATTTTAACTACTATGCTAATCAGCCCAGAATTACAATCCTGATTATAGATGTTTTCACAATGAGAATTTGAATTACAGTACTGTAATCAGTTTCTTTTCATTGCTAAGCAGAGAGAAACTTTCAAGGCCAAAAGGGGCAGAGCATAGACTAGGGCCAGGTTTTTAGACTTTATCTGTTTCTAAATTGGTATGCTGGGGATATTAAGACTTTGCCAACTACATTGGCAAGAAGACATTTTTGAAGGCAAAAAGCATTTGAATCAAATACATATAACAAAAGTGCCTGTTTTTTGTTTTAAAGTAGAGTTTCTTTCAAGGAAATAATCTAGAATAGATTTTACTATGTAATGACATAAAAGGTTCATTATGTAAGGGAATTCCGAAACTGGATTTTTAGACTATGATTCTGCCATGGCAAAGCTGGAAAACCAATTAGAAAATTCACTGCTTGTGCAGAAATAAATGAAACAATCTGCATCCGTATTACTATAACTGCGGCGGCTTTCCCCGAAAAGGGGGCAAGGCGTGTTGCCGGTGATGCGCGGGCGGGGTGGGGGGGGGGGCCGCCCCCCTCCCCCCCCCCCCCTCTCTCGCCCAGTCGCCTTCCTCCCCACCGAGCGCTAAAGAGCGGGGCGTCGGGCCCCTGGCCGTTTTCCCACCCCCCGCCGCCCGCCGCGCGCTCGCTGCCTGCCTGCGTGTGCGCTGAGGGCAAGCCGGCCAGCGGCAGGCGGCGGGGCGGGGGGGGGCGGGCCGGCTGGGCGGGCCCCTTCTTTGGCGTTTCCTTGGGGTGGGAGAGCGAAGCCTCTTCTCTCCCGCCTTGCACGCCCGCCCTGGCAGGGGGACCCTGCGGAAGCGGCTCCTTTTTGCTCAAGTTTTTCCTGACCTCTACTACTTACAATTAAATAATTATTTTCCAGAAGAATTATTGTTTGCTTTATATGGGAAAGCATGAATTCTTTAAAAACCAAAAGCAATACGTATTAAAAATCTAGAAATTGTGTATAATAATGTTCACAAAACAAAGTATTAACTATTTTGTTTCAAAGGTTTTCCAAAGTTCAATATAATTTATAAAAAATAAATTGAATGTAGAAGACAAATCTAAGATTCCTACCTATATTCGGATGATTCAGGATTTTCATTATTCGTACTTCTCGAAACAACTGTTAAAAAAAACCCATGTATCTGAATAATTTTTATACAACTTTAATAAATTATATAAATATTAAAAGAATATATATTTAGGAGTTTGGTTTAAAACTTAGTATGCTATTGCAATAGCTGTATATCTATACAAGTAAAGGATAAGTTCTTAAATGAGTTGTACTATTCTCAGTGCAATCAATTGGATTTACCTTTAATGATCTCTAACTTTTCAAATTGATTTCAATGGTCTCTTAGCTTTATTGCCAATATCCTTTCAGGCCTGAGTTATAATATAAATGTACATTACTTTCTAAAATTTCTTTCCACATTCAGCTACTGAGGTTTAACAGGAACTGATCTTATCAGTTTTTCAGATTGGCCATTCATATGAAAAACACAATAATAAGAAAATCACGAGAAAGATCCGAAGAAATACTTTTTTTAGGCTATACAAAATTATCATCTCTTGCAGAAGCATTTCAATACAACAGTATAGCAGCAGTATATCAAATCAACAAAGCAAGACAGATATTGTGCAAACATAAATTAACATGGAAACAGTTTGTTGTCAATGAACAATTGAAACATTGATTTTTTAAGTTTTTTTTTAAAGTAAACTGATATTATCTCAACCAGTTCAAGGACCAGGTAAAGCATTTATTTATGCTAGTTTAATAAAATGTTAATTTAGATAAAGAAAGGGATTTGTGAGATGACTAATAAAAAAACTAAATTAACATGAAACTTGTATTACTCTTCATAAGATTGCCAGACATGGCAGACCTGCTCACAAAAATTGTCAAACAAGTGTGTCCAAATGGTTGCAGTGCACAATATAGCAGCTCACTAGCCAGAAGCTATTTCAAGCCACATTCTGAGAAATGCCTGCCATGGTTATGTTTGGATTTGATAGCTCACTTCCAACTGAATAGTGGCCTAAATACTAGGATGAGAAGACAATATTTCTGATAATAACTGCATTTTTAAAGTAAGTATTTTAATTTTAAGAGAAGCTGTACAACAGATCAACATTTTTTTCACATATTACTCACAGCCTACATCAGCAAAGCATAACTTTCATTGACATTTCTTGTCAAATGCACCTTAGCAAGCGCGCCATTAAACACTTTGAAATAATATCTTATTATATTTTTAAAAAATCAGAGAACCACTTTGGTCTAGCAATTAAGGCACCAGGCTAGAAAGTATGAGACTGTGAGTTCCAGTCCAGCCTTAGCCATAAAAGTCAGGTGGGGCCAGTTACGTTCGCTCAGTCCAACCCAACTCACAAGGTTGAAGTTATGTCTTGACCATCAGCTCAGCTTGTTAAGTTACTCAATAGAAGCACAAAGAATTCTCCAAAATAGTTCAGTTTTAGAAGGTGAGTATCAAGTATTAAATTCCAGGTCATTGTTCAAACCTATACACAAGACTCTAATTAAGTAAAAGTCAGTAGTAAACTGGGGCTAGATAAGTGTTAATGGAACTCCAGGGGAACTGGAGTGTTTGTGGACACATAGTAATTCTAGGCTGAGTCCTCTTTTGACTCACCTCCCCCAGCACTGCCTTCTCCTTCTTCTACAGCAGGGATCCCCAACCTTTTTGACGCCGCGGCCCGGTACCGGTATCAGCTGGGCGCCGCGGCCCGGTACCGGCATCAACTGGGCGCCGCCATCTTTTTGACGAAAAGTGCTTCCGGTGAGCTTTCTACCCGAAAAGCTCACCGGAAGCACTTTTTACCAAAAAGATGGCGGCGCCCAGCAACCAGCGGCCCGGTAAGACTTGTTCCGCGGCCCGGTACCGGTCCGCGGCCCGGTGGTTGGGGACCCCTGTTCTACAGTAAGTCAACTAGTTATTATTACCTATTCCCATATTAAATCAGGATGTACTGTAGCTGTCATTCTCAACGTAAACTACAAGCAACTCAAGCAGACTACTATTCTCAGTGTTTTTCAGTTATCTTGTATGAGCAAAGAAAGAAAAGAAAGAAAGAAAAATAAAAGGTTGGGCTCTTGAATCCAAAATGCTAATGTATTATGACAGAAACATTACCTTTTGTAGACTGGTAGGATTTAACTGGGTTTTATCTATAATTTTGACAGCAACCTAAGGATGAAAAGGCAAAAAATAACTTCTTTAACCAGTTAAACTTTTTACAGTATGTAAGAATTGTTTATTTTAATTTAGAATTTAAAAATCTCATCAGAAAAAAGAGGGATAAGTAAGCCAAGAAGAGAAAACTTTCTCTTCCACCCACACTGTACTTTAAAAATCTATATACACTGTTTTACAAAAATATAGTGATAGACCAAAATCTGCCCACAGAGCTGCTGATGTTATATGTCTTATGGTACTAACAAAGCTGTCACACCTCAAGAACAAAGTTCAAGTATGTATACTACAGACAGCCAAAAAGAAAAAAAAAACACCTTTATATGCTGGATTTCATTTTCAACAATGAAAATATTGGACACACATTTTGCAAATAAAATAATAGTTATCAAGCCTAGCCTAAAAAAACTTACCTCTCTACCTGTAAGAACATGTCTAGCCAGCTTCACTTTAGCAAAATTTCCTTTTCCTATTGTTTTTAATAAGCGATAGTTCCCAATGTGAGGATGCTCTTCATTTACAGAGGTGATTGAGTTTCTGCAACGTGGTATATTCTGTCGACTACTTGATTTTGTAGGTTGGATATGAGATTCAGAATATCCATCAGCAGAAGTGTGCTACAAGATTAAAAACAACAAGAATCACTACTTTAAACTGTATAGAATTTATGATTTCTAAAATAGTTAAAGAAACTAAATAATGTTTTAAAAATAAGCAAATGCTATGCTTTCCTTTCTTAATGTTTCTTTATTAAATTGAAACCTGGACATTTTAGTTCAGAATTGAACTAATTTTCAATTCAAATATAAGGGAAAGCATTAATAACTGAAAATCACATACAGATATTAGACTAAGTTAATTTCTATTACAATAGTCTACTGATTATTTATTAAATATTAATGTTTAAGTTTTAATGGAAATGTGTACCATAATGGAAAAGAATGCATTTGGCTTCTTATCAAATGCTATATATCTTGTTAATATTCTGCATTTATAGGTTAAGTTTTTAAAAAAAATGTAATTTGTGATATAGATTCATTTTATCTTGAACCTACATTGAATACAGCACAACTCACCACTTAATTTGTTCATTAGTTAAAAATATCTCAACTCTATATAGGACAATATAATACACTATAGACATGCGAAAAACTATAAACTTTGTTTAGAAGGCTAGAGGAGGTGGCTATTACTACCTTTTTGAGTGTTGGGGTTGTATGTATATCCAAGCATTTGGATTCTACCACATAATACAAGCGTATTGATAATTTGTAGGTACAGCATGGCAAACAAATTTTAACTATTATTTTATTCCTGGACTTTTGTATGGAAAGACAAAACTCAGGGTCATGTGCTACCTTCTTCTCTCAAACTCCTCTTGCCTACATAGGAAAAATGACTGCAAAAAATAGCTAGGGAATAACTAGTGTTTTATTAGGTCAGCCTGTATTGGATATACAGTACATAGAGAATGAAAATCTTTGCATTATTTGTTCAATGCTGATTTATTATGTTTTCTTATATATTAGGCTGCTCTTGATATGACATAGAAGCAATATTTGATATAAAATATTTGACTCACAAATTGGCACATCAAAATGGAACATAGCACTAGTACTAGAAAAAACACTTAGACTTATATACTCACTTCATGGTGCTCTACAGCAGCAGCCCCCAACCTTTTGGGCACCAGGGACCAGTTTCAGTATCAATTATTTCAGTATTTCAGTATTATTTCAGTATCCATACAAACTTGTTTTACTCCATGTTCAATGTTCCCTAAATATCCATTTATTATTAATTTTAACCAATCTTCCACTCCAGATTCATGCAAATCAGTCTATAATTCAGGGCTACTTACTTTATCAGTCACTTTCTGAAAATCAACAAACATTTCCATCCACATCTTCATTTACTTCATTGTTTTATTAAGCATTCTTTTTCATGTTTCCCATTATGTTGCTATACAGATATCCCTGGCATTCTGCAGCATAAGCCTTTTCAATCTGTTGCAAGCAGTTACTTTCACCTGCTCTTTCCCTCTATACATTTTCTTTGCATTTTGTTGGGAGATTAATGTATCTTTTATAACATTTTCATACTGGATTAACCTTTCCTTCTAAATGTTTTATACTCATTCATTACTTTTGATTATGCTTCTTCTAAATTGGGCGTTGGTTCTTACCTGATACGCCCCTTCTCGGCGAGCCGCGAGGAGCATCCAGAGACTGGGATGTGCTTCTGAGTCCTCTTCTTGCAGGCTGAGCTTTAGATGAGGAAACGCTCCGCCCCTCACGTGGTATTGCGCAGCGTCTCCCCAGTTTTTGCGATAACGAGAAGAGAGGTTATTAATTCCTTCTAATCTACTATTGGCTCCTTGGCTGAAGCAAGAGTCCCCACCAGACGGAGAAATTAGGGTGGGGCTGGATGCTCTCGCGGCTCGCCGAGAAGGGCGTATCAGGTAAGAACCAACGCCCATTCTCCCTCGAGCCGCTCGGAGCATCCAGAGACTGGGACATACCAAAGCTGGGCTGTCCTACGGGTGGGACTCCGTCTGGCCCGAAGGCCCCTCCGGATCACTGATGACCCTCTGTAAGACCCGTCGGCCAAAAGAGGCCTCCGCTGAGCGCACGTATCTATTTTATAATGTCTGATAAACGGGACGGAGAGGTCCAGGTGGCTGCCCGACAAATGTCAGCGATGGGGCTTGCGTGGCCCAGGCCGCCGAGGTGGCTGCACTTCTGGTGGAATGGGCGGTTATTCCACCCGGAGCGGGCAGGGAATGGGAAAGGTAACACCTCGCAATGGTGGCCCTGATCCAGCGACTGATGGTGGAAGGAGAAACCTTAAGCCCCAGTGACCTGGGTTGAAAGGATAGGAAGAGGGATTCCGACTTTCTCATGGATTGAGTGCGCTTAATATATATACGCAAGGCCCTTCTAACATCTAGGGAGTGCCAGAGGACCTCCCTGCCCCTGGAGGGCCTAGGGCAAAAATTTGGTAGAACCAGTTCCTGTGACCTATGGAAGGGAGAGTTGACTTTGGGTAGGAAGGTGGGGTCGGGACGAAGGACCACTCGGTCTGCATGGAACACGCATAGATCGCTCCTGACTGACAGAGCTGCTAATTCCGAAACTCGACGAGCAGAAGTAATAGCTACTAGAAAAACTACCTTAAAGGTGAGAAACTGAAGGGATGAATCCCTCAAAGGCTCGAACGGGGACGAGTAAGAGAAACGAGGACCTTGTTGAGGTCCCATGTGGGGAACCTGTGAACAGTGGGAGGGCACAGGTTGGTGGCGCCCTAAGGAAAGATCTAATTCGGGGGTGATGAGAAAGGGAACCGTAGTTATCACAGGAGACCACGGTTGAGAGGGCAGAAACTTGTGCGTCTCAGGGTGTTAGGTGCGAGCCCCTTGCGAAGGCCTTCCTGAAGAAAATCTAGGATCTGAGCCACAGAGGGAGAGGGGATCCACCTGAGACCCGCTACACCACTTGCAGAACCCCTTCCAAGTGGCATCGTAAATTCGTGTAGTGGAAGGTCGCCTGGCGGTAAAATAGTGTCGATGACTTGACTCGAGAGATTCTCACTAGTCAGACGGATCCGCTCAACCTCCAGACGGCTAACTGGAGCCATTGAGGCTCCGGATGCAGAAGGGGCCCCTGAGAGAGGGAGACCCTGTCCGGGGATCCTCCATGGGGCGCTACCGATAAATTGCGGAGATCCGCAAACCACGGTCGCCTGGGCCAATAGGGAGCCACCAGGAGAAGGTCTGCCCTCTCCTGAAGAAGTTTCTGTATTACTCTGGGAACTAACGGGAGCGGAGGGAAGGCATATAGGAGCCCTGGGGGCCATGGACAGCGCAGAGCGTTGTGATTCTCCGACCGGTGAGACGGATACCGGGAGAAGAACCGAGGAAGCTGAGTGTTGGACAGGGAGGCGAAGAGGTCTACCACCGGAAGGCCGAATATTCTGGACGCTTCCTCGAATAGGGATGGATGGAGACGCCATTCTGCCTGGTCCACCGTGGCCCTGCTCAGCCAGTCCGCCTGAGTATTGTCTACTCCGGAGATGTGTTCTGCTTTTAGTGATAGAAGGTTGGATTCTGCCCAGCGGCAAAGGCGCTCGGCTTCCCTCATTAGCTGAATGGACTGGGTGCCCCTTGCCTGTTGATATGGGCCTTGGCCGTGGCGTTGTCCGTGAGAGCGAGAACGTGATGTTTGCGGATCTGAGGAAAACTGCGCAGGGCCAGATGGACAGCGTGAAGCTCTAGCCAATTGATGCTGCACCTCTGCTCGGTCGGCGACCATCTGCCCTGTACCGAGAGCGAGTCGAGATGAGCGCCCCAACCGGACAGGCTTGCGTCCGTAGTGACGGTGAGTCGATGAGGTTCCGCGAAGAGGTGGCCTCTGTTGATGGCGGGATTGGTCCACCAGAGAAGAGACGTGAGGACCCTTGGAGGACCCTGACTCTGGCCTTCGAGTTGCTTCTTCCGGATCGTTGGAACGGGAGCAGGAACCACTGGAGGGATCTGCTGTGTAGACGGGCCCAGGGAACAATAGAGATGCATGACACCATTTTGCCCAACAATTTAGAGAGGTCCAGCAAGGCCACCCTCCTTGAACGCCTGACCTGTGTGACTAGGGCTTGAATGCTAAGGAACCTCTCCGGGGAGAGGAAAACTCTTTGAGAAACCGAATCAATTATGGCACCCAAGTGGTTGATTCGGGTGGAAGGGTTAAGTTGGCTCTTTTGCCAATTGACTAGAAACCCGTGTGCCCGTAAGACGGAGAGGGTGACCCTGGTATCCCTGACTGCCTGGGATTTGGACGGGGATAGAATAAGAATATCGTCCAAGTAGCAGTGGAGGCGGACGGGAACGCTCCTGAGATGAGCCGCCAGGGCCGCCAGGACCTTGGTGAAGGTCCGGGCCGAGGCCAGTCCAAAGGGTAGGGCCACGTATTGATAATGAAGGCTATTGTGACAGAACCTGAGGAATTTGTAATGGGAAGGCCTGATTGGAATATGGAGGTATGCCTCCGAAAGATCTATGGAAGATAACCAGTCTCCCGCCTGGTGCCTAAAAGAATGATTGCAAGGTGTGCATTTTGAATCTACGCTGGATAAGGTGACGGTTGAGCCGTTTCAAGTCCAGGATGGCTCTCCAACCCCAGAGTGTTTGGGTACCACAAAGAGATGGGAGTAAAATCCCTTTCCTCTCTGATCCGGAGGGACAGGTTGAATGGCCTGGATGTCAAGAAGATGATGGATGGCAGCCTCCATTAATGCACGTTTGGAGGGATCCCTTGAGGAGGGGATGGGAAGAAACAATCAGGGGAGCGGACCTGAACTCCAGGGCGAGACCAAACCTGATTGCCCCTGACCCATGCATCGGAAGTGGATATGTCCCATTGGGCGGCGAAGTGGCTGAGGCGGCCGCCAATGGGAGGGGAGGAAGAGGCTCTACCTTCTGCGGTAGGACCTTCCTCCCGATCCCGAAAGGGTCTCTTGTAGCCGCCACCGCGTCTGGTTCTGTCGCCCGGGTCCGTGCGATCCTGGGATCAGAAGGAGGGGGTCTAGGGTATCTGGGCGGGAAGGGGGTTGATAGAAGGGGCGGGAAAGCTCCTCCGAAAGGGCTGAGAGCCCCTGGCCTCCGATCTTCGAAAGAGGGCAGATACTTTCTCTTACTGCGGCCCTCGACCAGTAGAGGTTCCAAAGCTGGGCCAAACAGTTTATCTCCCGTAATGGGAGCAGTGGCCAGCTTGACCTTATTCTTTACGTCCGCCTGCCAGTGTTTGAGCCATAGCATGCGGCGAGCCGTGACGTGCGACGTGATGGCCCTTGAAGAAAATTTTACCGACTGGTAAGTGGCGTCAGCCGAGAACTCGGCTGCAGCCACTAACCGCTATATCCTGGTGAGCTCTCAGATTGGAAGCAGGGATGTGGTCCTTGAGCTGCGTAGCCAACGGATAGAGGACCTCGTGAAAAATGAGGCGGCCGTAGCTGATTTAATGGCCCAGGCGTCAGATAGGTGAGCCCTGCGCAGTGCCAGCTCCGCCCGCCTGTCCTCAGGTTTCAGGGCCTCTAGGGCCTCACTAGGGGTAGAGGAGGAGGCTAGACCCACAATGGGGTCATCAACCTCCGGAATATTGAGAAGGTTAGACAGAGCCGAATCGAGATTAAAGAATCTCTTGTCTTGGCTAGAGGGAGTGGGAGGGGTCCCTGAGGAGGTAAGTTGCTTCGCTACCAGATCCACGAAGATGGGAGGATGGGATGACCTCAGCTTCCACCACTGGTTGGGTGAAAATGGAGTCTTCCGGGCCCTCTGGGACAGGGGGTTCTGCAGGGGACTGGGGAAGAAGGCCAGAGACATTCTTGGCCTTAAGGAGGAGGGACTTGAACATATGCGGTTTGAACAGCCCCCAAAGGTGGGTTGGTCGGGGGAAGGGCCCTCGTCCTCCGACATCTCCCCTCCATGATGTCAGCCTCTAAGAGGGCTCACTGTAGCGGGAAGATCCCATCCGGGAATCCTCTTCCTCTTCCCTGAAATCACCAAAGTCCCCTTCCTCCTCCACCTGGGCCCCAATCGGAGGAGGGCTGTCCCTCTGAGAGAGTACCTGATCAACTGGGGAGCCGGTTGTGGAAGGGATCTGATTGATAACTAGTCGTGCTCGGAGGCTTGCGGAGAGCAGCCTGATCTGGTCATGTGTTGTAGTCCCTCTGCTATGCCCTGGCGGATGGCTGATTCCATCCAGGCCCTGATGTGAGGTGAAACCTCGGAGGTAGAGGGTTCATCGTGGCGCAGACCAGCGGCTGTGGGTGTAAAGGTGGCCTCGGGGTCCGTCTAGTCGGAGGTCCGAGGGTCGGAAGACCTTGGCGAACTGCGCCTAGGTAGGGAAGAGGGTCTGAGGGAGAGGTTGAGCAGAGGTAGAAGGGGTTGGAGGAGGAGAATTGACGGCTCGGCGGGACTCCCTTGAACGCCGGTCAAACTCTTTTTCCAACGCCTTGTGGCGCCTTAAGGCGTCACGTTGGGCGACCTTGGAAGGTTCCTTGTCCTGTCTAGAGCCCTTAGGTTCCTTGTCCTGCCTGCGCAAGTAGTGGGACTTTGCCTTAGCCTTCAAAGAAGGACGTTTAGAGGGACTGTCGTCTGCCATGTTAGATAACAAATACTAGCAAGGCGGTTGGCTCGCCCAGAGCAGGCCTGGATGAGGCCGGGTGAAGGTGAAGCTGGCCCTCTCCCCCTTTTGGAATTTTTTAAGTACAGAGATAACAGTAAGGTACCTAAGAAATATAGTATGTACAGAAAAATAGATACTCTAATTTGTAATTCTTCTTTTCCTTTGATTTTTTTTTTTTTAATATTTATTAGGTTATTTGTGCCAAATGTATATACAGGTTATTCGTATATATTTATATATCTACGAAAAAATATTATTATACAAAACAAAAATTATTATTATTATATATATATATATATATATATATATATATATATATATATATATATATATATATATATTTATTTTTTTTTTTTTTTTTTTTTTTAAACAATAACCGAACAGGGACTTCGTATATCTCTGTACTGGCCGGATCAGTCAAATAAACGCCTGAGGCCTATGGTAGAAGAAAGGGCCTCTGGCAGCAGGCCTCCAGACAAGAAAAATAAAACCGGAGGGGGCTGCAACCGCCCAAACGGGCTGCGGGAGGCCAACAAGTAATAAAAGAGCGGGCCAGGTGGAAGAGATGGGCAGCTAAGCTTTAACCAAGGCCTGGAGCTCCAATTCACCGCAGCTAAAGTATTTAAAAATGGCGCCCGACCACGATGCGGAGCCAAAATGGCGGCCGCAAGCTGAACCGCCGGGACGCCTTCGGGACGGAAAAGGAGGGCTTTGCTGGTCAGCTCAGCTCCTAGGGCCCCAGGGGCGATGACCCTCCCGATCGGCGTTTAGGGTGGGGGGGAATCCAGCAATAAAAGAAATGCGTGCCACAAGGCAACGCGAGGCAGCGACGCGATCTGATAAGGGGGGTCGCGCTATCGCGCTGCTGAGCCCGCAGCTTCGCCCCAGGGACGGGAAATTTTTCCCTGAAGTCCAGACCCTTTGCGCAGGAGGAGGAAGGAAAGGCAAACCTTATGAAGACGAGAGTTGGAATAGGCAAGAAATAGGCAAGAAATGTACGATCAGCCAAGGAGCTCTCTGAAAACACAGCCTGACTCTTCGAGGCTGAGCAAAAGACTGGGGAGACGCTGCGCAATACCACGTGAGGGGCGGAGCGTTTCCTCATCTAAAGCTCAGCCTGCAAGAAGAGGACTCAGAAGCACATCCCAGTCTCTGGATGCTCCGAGCGGCTCGAGGAGAACAGGGGTCAGCAATGTGCAGCTCTAGAGCCATGTGCGGCTCTTTGGGCCCTCTCCTGGGGCTCCGTGTCGGATGATCACACCACTGGCTGCCCCTGCCTTTGCCCTCCCCTTCCACTACTCACTTTTCACCTGCCCTGAGAAGGGTGACGACAGCGGATGAAGACTTATTCCTTATTCCAGGAGTAAAGTGCTCCTTGACTTGCCTCTTTTTCTGACACTTGCTGGTGCTGGCTGTTGTTGCGGCCCGCCAGCAGAGCTGGTGGCAGACTTGGACAGTAAGGAGGTTGGGGAGGAACATGGGCCAGTCCTGGAGTCTGGGGAAGGTTCTGATGAGTGCTCTGCGTAGGAGGCAGAAATGGGGCCAGGGCTGTCTGACAGCTATCAGCTGCCTTTGGAGTCGGAGATCAGTGGGGCAGAAGATCAGCTGGAGCCTGTTCCCAGTGTGTGCATGTGTAAAGCTGCCAGGAGAAGGGAAGTTAAGGAACAAGGGTCGACTCGGGAGTAAAGGCTCAGGTGGATGGTGAATAGCCCCTCCCATACAGAATAAAAAGGAGCGAAAGGGGAGTGGTGTTTGCAGGAGACAATTAGTCCAATTCATTAGGGTGAAGATTCTTGCCAAGTAATTGCTGTTACAGCGTGGTGTTTGGAAGGTATCGGCCTGGCAACTCTCCAAGCCTGATAAAGGTCAGTAGTTGTGAAATCTCATGAAAGTCTGTTTGCCAGGACTTTGTTGGAGAGGAATTCCCTTAAATCTAAATAAAAGGGGTTTTATCGGGACGAGGAGTCTGTTTCATGATCTTGGAAAGTGCAGGTCAGAATAGCTGCTGGGGAGATGAGCAACTTTTCTCCGCCCAAGACATTGGCTGGGCCACCTACAGCCAATGCTCCACGTCGTAATGGGCTCTGTTAGGAATGTAAGTCACCGAACAGGTATTTGGGTTAGAAATATACAAACCAGGATATACATTTTAAAACTGTATCTTTAAGAAAATGCAAAAATGTAATTGGGTGTGGTTTCTCAAACGGCCATAAGATGGAGCCAGAAACCTGGGTTAATGTTTAGTCTTAGTCTCAGAAGAGAGTGTGAGTGAGTCTTTTTCCTTCTGTTGGAGAGTTTTGCTGTATCTGTATTGACTGCTATTCTTGGATTTGATATAAGTCTGATACTGAACTGGTTTTGACACTGGACTTTGTTATTGGATTATCCCTGGACTGAAAACTGACTGATTTACCTGTGAATGACTTTGGACTGCTTGTTTTGAACTTTGCTTAAACCTTTATTGAAAGTAAAAACCTACATTAACTGTACAGTTGTATCTGTGTGCTGTGTGTGTATTATTCAAAACACTTCTCTCACTACGTCTCCCTGTATGTGCTCATTCTCCTAATGGGGAATTACCTCAACAGGCTCCAGGAGGAGGAGGAGGGGACACAGTCTCCCCCATTATGAAGCGCGCTAAGTTTAAGTGTGCTGCACGAGGCACTGCAAGACCAAGGAGCAGCCATGGAGGCAGCGAGAGCAGCGGCATTAGCCACAGGCAGCCCAGCCAGTGTCTTGGGGCAGAGAGAAAGTAGTGCGTCCCCCATATTCCTCTTGCCGCCTCCAAGGCTGCTTGCTGCTATTGTAGCACCTCGGGCAGCACACTTAAACTTAGTACAAGGTTCGCACAGCACCAATAAGGGCTGGAAAAAGAGGCAAGTAGAGAGGTGCTTCTGAAATATGGAGCAAGTCTCCATCTGCTGCTGTTTCCCTTCTCTTCTCAGCAGGCGAGGAGTGAGTGGGAGGGGAGGGTGAGGGGCAGGGCCAGCCAGTGGTGGGATCATCCAACAGAGAGCCACAGCAGAGGGACAAAAGAGCTTCATTTATCTGGGAACCTGAAATGACTCTTGATTGAAATCATATGGTAAAAAGCACTCAAAGAAGAAGAAAAAAACAACACCATGTAAAAATATTGGCAGTCTTAAACTATGTATTTGAAACAGTTCTTTTTCTAGGCAGAAACTTCCTAAGTGGTCAAAAATTCTTGACTTCTAGTTTATTTATTCCTCATATCATCTAATAGAACAACTTTTTCCCATATATCATATTAATTCAGATCATTTAACACATTTTCCTAAAATGCATCTTTGTTTTTCCATTATCACCTTTCCTTGGAATATAACATGCATTTAGTGGCAACCAATAGATTCCTCTTTTCCTATGCTTTTATAATAAATCATGTGATTTCAATTTTTATTATCTAACAAGCCTTGTAGCCTTTTCATTCATAATTATACCCTTATTTCACTTCCCTGCGTTATGCATGGAAAAACTTTGCAGACCTACAGATATTGTATTTTTCCTTTCTTTTCTTGATTTCAGAAACACACAATGTATCTATTTTACTTGTTTTCATTTCATTTGTTAATTCATGCTATGTATCTTTTATTCGTCTTAAATTCCAAATCATAATCTTCCATAAGCTGATTGCCACCAGATGGACCACAGATATTGACCTTACTCATTCATCATGGTTTTGATTATCTAATTATCTTATTTAATAAGATAGCAAAAATATAAATAAGGGTTTCAACCTTTTAGTATATTTTGGCCTTCATGCCATAAGCACAAACAATGCAGAGTTTATCAAAAGCATTCACACTATGCAAGCAGGTAATTCTAATAGAGGGTTACAAGTCAAAAAACTTTTGCTCAAACCCACCAAGAGATAAATGCAGCATACTGACATACATAAAGAATATTCTGCTTGTTAGCTCCCAATTATTTTTTGTATGGGTTTTGTAAGGCATATTTGTTTCTGAGTATTCAACTTTCCTTCCAATTATGCTACTCTTTGCATTTATTTTTTGTTTTATTGTCTTAATTAGTATGTTGCCTTCAGAGAACAGTTTTGAAAACATGTTGTAAAAAGCCTGGTAAACAAACAAACTTCCTAACTAAGGAATTTTAGTCAGCATACGCAAATACACTTATCTTTAAAGATACACCAGCATGTTTCTTCCCACTTTTATTCAGTTATGCCAGCCTTTCCTCCTTGTGTCATATTTCCTTCATGCGGATGCTGCTCACGAGTACTTTCCAAGGCAGAAATGAATAATGACTACACGACACTTAAAAAGCAAATCATCCTATTTGCATGATGCTTCTACACATACTCTCATCAATATAGTCACAGAAACATTTCACACACAAACTGCTACATCTAGAAATGGTGAAACAAATCCTAGGGAATCCAATAAATCCCTAATCTAAAATCATTGACTTGCAAATATTGACCATAAACAAAAGTGATTACAATAATTTGAGAACCAGTTAGTCTTAGTGGTTAACACACCAGACTAGAAACCAGGAGACAGTGCGTTCTATTTTATGGCTTAAGCATAAAAGCCAATTGAATGACTTTAAACCCTCCCATACTACCACTTCTTACAATACTAGACAACACAGTATCAACAGTAGAGACCTTCAAATTTCTAAGTTCTACTATATCACATGACCTAAAATGGACACCTAACATCAAAAACGTCATCAAAAAAGCACAACAAAGAATGTTCTTTCTGCACCAATTCAGAAAGCTCAAACTGCCCAAGGAGCTGCTGATACAGTTCTACAGAGGAATTATTGAGTCATCTGTACCTCTATAACTAACTGGTTTGGTTCTGCAACCCAACAGGACAGGGACAGACTTCAGAGGATAATTAGGATTGCAGAAAAAAACAATTACTACCAACCTGCCTTCCATTGAGGACCTGTATACTGCACAAGTCAAAAAGAGGGCTGTGAAAATATTTACAGATCCCTCATATCCCAGACATAAACTGTTTCAACTCCTTCCCTCAAAATGACACTATAGAGCAGGGGTGGGCAAACTACGGCCCGCGGGCCACATCCGGCCCGTTGGTCTGTCCAATCCGCCCGCCCTGAAAAAAATCGCTGGGCCCCTGAAAAAAATCGTATTGCCCTGCACCGCATGGCCCCAAAGCTGCAAAACAGTGCGGAGCGCTCGGGGTAGGAAAGAAAAGAACTTTGCAAAGGCCTCGGCTGGGAGTTTGAAATCACCTTCGAGTGCGACCTCTCCGAAGGTGAGTCCCCGCCGATCCCCTTTTTTCCAGGGCTTCCAGGCTTAAACTTTGCAAAGGCAAAGTTTGCAGGAGGAGCGTCTTCCCGCCGAGGAGCGCGGAAGGTTCCGCCCGGCGGGCGGGCGAGCTGCTTGGAGCCACCTAAAGCTAGGCCGCTGCTGGTGGAGCCTTGCCCTGCCTTGGTGCCCTGTTTCGGCTCAGCGGTCCTGCTCGGACTGCACTTTAAAAGCCTGCTCCCAGCACCCGAGCAACTTCCCAGCAACTTGCGCCTTCCTTTTTCCTCGCGGGCGCCGCGCTGGCCCCGAGGCGGGAGAGGGGAAGCCCGCGGGCGGGCGGGCGCTGAGGAGGCGCCCCCCCCCCCTGCGCTGCCCAAAGTTAAGCCTAAAGCCCGAGGCCAGCCAGCTTCGCTCCTTTTCGCCGCACCTGCCCAAGCCGGGCGGAGGAAGCCGGACGGCCGGGTCGCCTCCTCCAACAGCCCGCCCCCGCGGGCTCCTCCGCCGCATGGCTCGGGGCCAGGCGCCCCGTGGAAAGGCAGTGCTGGAAGTGCCGGTTTCAGGGCAGGCAAACTTTGCCAGGCAAAGTTGCAGGCGGGGCTTCCCCAGGCGGGAAGTCGCCGGCGGGTGGGCAGGCTGCTGAGGAGGCACCGGCGGCCTGGTTTCTCTGCCGGCTCGGGGCCAGGCGCCCCCGAGGGAAAAAGCGCAAGTTGCTGGGAAGTTGCTCGGGTGCTGGGAGCCACCGTCGTGGTGAGCGGCTTGTCGGGTGTGTCAGCACAAGATTTTTGCCCCCTTCCCCCTTCTCCTCCTCCTTCCCTCCCCTCGAGGCCCCTGAGTCAGGAGTTGCTACCGCCGGCGCAGCTCGCGCGGCTCCAGTCCCGTTGCCTTGGGAAGGGAAAGGCAAAACCAGGAGCCGCTGAGCCTGAGCCTCCGGTGCCGCTGCTGCTGTTGCAAAGCACTGCCGCGGCTCTTCTTTTTGCCTTTCCTTCCCGAGACAACGCGGGACTGGAGCCACGCGGGCCGTGCCGGCGGTAGCAACTCCTGACTCAGGGGGCCTCCGAGGGGAGGGGAAGGAGAAGAAAGGGGAAGGGGGGCAAAAGGGGGGCAAAAAATCTTGTGCTGACCCGGCCCGTCTGTCAAATTTTAAAAGTCAATGAGGCCCCTGAGCCAAAAAGTTTGCCCACCCCTGCTATAGAGCATACTGCACACCAGAACTAGACACAAGAACAGTTTTTCTATTCTATTCTATTCTATTCTATTCTATTCTATTCTATTCTATTCTATTCTAGCCACTCACTATTTCTCAGCCCATGATGGTTAGGCTCAGGTAACAAATGTATCGGTCAATTCCTGTTGCAACCAATAGATCATCACTCGGTAGGAAATATTCATTACTTAATACATAATAAGAGATATTTGATATTTGAAGATGTTTGAAGAGTGATTTAAGATAAAAAACAAAAGAATTAGTAAATGAAAGATTTGTTTGTGATTGGTTTAATTATTATAGAATTTTTGAAAGATTTAAACTTGATTCGTTTTGGCAGGAACTAAATTTGAATTGGATATCATTTATGTTCTGGAGATATCCCCTGTCTACCTGTATATGAAATATTAATTAAGATTAACCTAGATGATGAATATGTCAAAGAAATACCATGAGACCCTATGCTTGCGGGGAAATGCTATGATTTTTTTAAAGGGTTATATAGGTAATAATTTCCTGGGGAAAAATATAAAATTAAACCAAATTAAATCTGGCTTCTGATTTATGTAATATGTTGTAATTAGAATACACTTTAAAGTTTTTGAATAATGAAAGAAACAGAACACCTGTTGTGAAAGACAAATAAAATATAGTTATTCCATTTAGCAATGGTATTACATCATGCAAAGTATCATTTGTAGTCAAAGAATCTGTGTATTTGTGTATATATAATACATAATAAACACACACATACAAGAATAGTGCCTTTAACTACAAATGTTCAGTAGAGGTTTTCAAGTGCTATAATGGCACTGCAATAAGACATACCACCTATATTCCCTTAAACACACGTTGCTATAACTATGTCTAAATTCCCAAATTCCCACCATAAGCTATTTTATTTAACTATCTCTTAATTTGTCTCCCAAATTAGTTTCATAAATTAATTTCATTAGCATTCCCATCAATTCTCAGGTTTCATAAAAATAGCTGGTGTTCCTACCTCCTAAACTGGGATGCGAACACTGGAACTAGAAATAAGTCTACCTTAGGAATGCATGATCACATTATTGTTGTGCAAGTGATGACTTTGGGATTTTTTTTAGCAAGAATAGCAGGATAAGCTACATTTAGATCCAGAGTCACTGGGTGTTAGGTGACATACAAATTCGATGAATTTAATTTAATCTAAACTACTGTAGCACACTAAAAATGGATAACAATTTAAGCCTTTTACAATCAAACTTTTGTCATAGCTGAGCATTAGCTTTTGGTAGCATATATTTCAGTTTCATATGCTGGACAATAGGTCAGTTCTTTCACATACTACTTTTCCGGAGCCAACAGCCTTCTAGAACTCTGATAGATTTACTAATATTCACTGTTTATATTCTAGTGGAACACTAGACCCTACCAAGTTTCTAGACAGCCCCTCAGGACAAATAATTTTATCTCATGTGCAGAGACATTAAGGCAGCTGAACTGGAATGGTGCTTAATCTTCTATTCAGGCTAAATTCATAAATTACCAACAACACTATGGAATCTGCTATAGTGCAGCTGTTTGCATCTCCATTCAGCTGTTTGAAGAAAGCCATCATAAAGACAAAATGATTTGCCATGGTTATTTTCAACACCACCATCACTGGTAGACAATAAGTAAAGTAAGCAGTTCTTGTCCAGATATTCAAATATTACCATCTGGCTTTGAAGCAGATATTCTACCAGTTTCCACTTTTTTATAGATATGTCCTCTGATCAAAGTATTTTTTATATGTAATAGCAACTGTCACCCATACACTTCCTTCAAATTGAAAAAAGGGAAGGAAGCAGGAGCATCTTCAGTACTATTAAAAAATGGAGTACACAAATCAAATCATTTTTGAAGCAAACTATCAAATTGATTTGAAAAATTTGTTTCCAAGCTTTAAACAAATTTCCAGTACTCATTATTTCCAAACTGAATCTTTCAGGTTGAATCCTTGCACTAATTCTTGAAGCCTCCCTACTTTATTTTCTTATCTCATAAGAAAGGGTAAAATTATTTTATATGTCTGCACAACAATGAGTGAAGTCTCTATAACTCATCCTGTCTACTTCTAAGCCACTAGAAATTGATATACCATGCTAACAGAGTGATAATGGCACACAACTGAATATAATAGCCTTTCCAGTCAGAACATAGGACCATCCTTTCTTCTGGATTTTAATAGATGGACTTACATAATTGATGAAGCACTTACACATTCAATAGACAATTACTTCAGAATATTTTAGCTCTATAAAGAACATTATGTTTTATGTTAAAACTATAAGCTGGAAAGGAGGTGGGGGATGGATGGATGGGATGGGTGTGTGTGTGTGTGTGTGTGTGTGTGTGTGTGTGTGTAATGTTTTCTTAAGTTTTCGCGGGTACTTACATGTATGGTATTCAGCTTTGTTCGGGTATTTTCCCACGTCATTATAGTTGTGCTTTTAAAGTTGCAGCAACGTTTCGGCAGAATCTCATCTGCCATCATCAGGCTTCTGTATTGTGTTTGTCTGTGAGTCAGACTTTAACAGTGGTTTCAGTTTTAAATTTGGGGCTAGCCTACTGCTGTGCCAAAATGGTTTTTTCTTCATCCTGATTGGTTGGGAGTCTTGGTCTGTGTTTATTGGTCTTGGAGTTTGCTGTGTTCTGCTTGATTGGTGTTTCTAATATCTTCTGTCTGTTTTGTGGCTTTTTTTGTGTCTTGATTGGCTGGCAACATTGTGTTCCTGTATTGGAGGCTTTTAGTGCAGCTTGGCTCCGAGTAAATGGACGGCTATCATTTGTTAGGAAGCTAGGTTTCATCTGGGTGCCTGGTTGGGGTGTGTTTGAGCTGGAGGTATCAGGGGGGATCTGTTTGTGCCCAGGTGTTTGCCTGGCTTGTGGTGTGGAGATTTTTTTGTTTGAAAGTGCAGGCTTCCAGATAATTGACCGTTGGTGGTGTCATCTCTTCTATTCATGCTTTCAGGTCTTTTTTCAATCTCTATGGCTTCTCTGATAATTCTATGGCTGGGGTTTTCTATAGTGGCTAGGGTTTTGGTGCCATTGAAGTTGATGCTATGACCTGTAGCTTTCATGTGTTGGACTAGTGAGGAAGTGTGTTCCAGCTTTTTTACTGCATTTTTGTGTTCATCCAGGCGGGTACTTATTCTTCTATTGGTCTGTCCAATGTATGTGGCAGGGCATGATGCACAGGGGACTTCTTATATGCCTTGGTTTTCCAGGTCAATTTTATCTTTGGGGTTTCTAAGGATGGCTGCTATTTTTCTGTCTGTTTTGAAGGCAGTCTTGATGTGATGCCTGTGTAATATCTTACTGTACTACAGACAAAATCAGTAAGATTCATTTTCTAGGTCTCCCTTATGTCTTAGTGTGTTTTTGTGGATCAGGCCTGTGATTTTGCTTTTGTGGAAGCCGTTGGCTGTCAGTACTTTAGTCAGGGTGCATAGTTCAGTCTTTATGTGTGTCTTGTCTGCCAGGAGTTTGGTTCTGGCAATTAGTGTTTTGACCATGGAGTTTATCTGTGCTGGGTGGTGGTGGGATTGGGCGTTGAGGTAGCGGTTGGTGTGTGTTTTCTTCTGGTATATGGTGTGTCCTAGTGTGCTATCTTTTTTTGTAGATTAGTACATCTAGGAATGGCAGTTGTTTGTTTGTTTCCATTTCCATGGTAAATTTGATTTTGGGGTGTGTGCTGTTTAGGTGTGCTAGGAAATCGTTTAGGTTTTCTTTTCCATGGGGCCAAATAACTTTTCCAGGGAAGCCATCGAAATAGAGAAACACCCCCATAACATGAATAAATGGGATGATACCTCCCACCTACCAGACATCTGGAAACTAGCCCTTATCAACAAACAAGTCCCAGCCACAAAAACCAACATTGGACCCAAAACAACACATGATGCCACCACCAATCTCCCTCACCAGACTCAAACCCAAACCCACCCCATAGACATAAGGCAACCACCATCCAGAAACCAGACCATGGCTGCATCATCAGCTGCCACATACCCTGACCCCTAAACCAAGCAAATGGACACATGCCATGAACACATAGCCAGGCCTCCAACTCGGAGCCAAACCAAAACCCGGAATGTCACATCATAGCCACCAGGATATCGTATCACGGAACTCAGGAGGTTACACCACAAAACCTCAGGATGTTACAACACAGCCAACGACCCAGGAGATTACACCACAAGACCCAGGATGTCAAAACAACAGAACTCAGAAGGTCATCACACAGGCCATTACCCAGGTCATGACAACACAGGAGGCTGATAGACACACAGCCAATACCTCAGCCATACATGTTCTTACGAAAAAGCCAGCCAATCTGCAAACATCAATTCCATCAACCAATCAAGAAATGACAACACATCCAACTTCCCCACCAATATTTATAGAGACGGCAGCTCAGATCACGCTTTGCTCACACAAGCACGGAGCCGAAAGCATCAGCCTGAAGATGGCGAGTGGGACCTCGTCAAAATGTCGCCAAGATACTCTCAATCTTACACAGGAAAAGACCTGAACACACGAAGACCTGCATACCTGTACCCATGAAAATCTACAAATCTATACATAAAACTTCCAATAAAACAAATAAAAACACAAAATATGTAACAAAATAACATTAAAAAGACATAGCGCTAGGCATGAACTAACTTGTTATCCATACAACCAAGAGCTGGGCTCTATCCCATGCTGAGGGCTCCAAGCTTTTAAGGCCTTAGGAAAAAACAACAGGGACAGGACATTTTAACCTCAGAAGGAATGATGTTCCAAAAAGTGGGTGGCATAGTGGAAATCTATGTCCAACTCTTATATCTGATTTGCTATGTCTAATTCAGTGGTTTTTCACTTGTGAGTCAAGAATTTAAAGTGAGTTCCCAAGCCTTTTAGGGTGGAACACCACAGACCTGTTGATAAACTGAAAGTTCCTTCTGCACAGGGTTCATGATGAGCTGAAAGCTGACTCAATAGCACTACATAGATTTTCAACAAAAAGAGGTGAATTTGAGTATACACAACCTTTCTGCTACCTTTGAGAGTCATCTCTTCTACCACAAACTCCAAATTTTCAGCATTTATAGGCCTTCCCTTCTTATTGACTCACAGTGGCCTTGACTAAAAATTCTGTACTGCAATATAAATAGGTTTGTTTCCCTGTACACTTAATTATTATGTCTTGCTGTACACTTAAGTCATTATGTGATACAATGGGTGTGTTGTATGAAATCTCTGGTTGCTGTATGTAAAAAAAGCAGAAAAGGTGAGTAATCTAAGTTGTGAATATAGCACTAACTTTTTAAAAACCAATTTGGACTTGTATAACCTCAAAATATGGTAAAGTAACAGTACAAAGAGAATATTTTGACAAGTTTCACATTTCTTATTGATCATGGAATTGTCAAGCCATAGTGTGAAATCTGGGGTGAAGTACTAAGTAATGAATAACTAAACTAGAAAGATCTAAAAAGGCACCTTGAAGCTGAACACAGAACTTTGATGGCAAAAACAGAGCTTTTAAAAAATAACTTAAATGACAGTGAGTTGACAATCTAGACTATATAGATAAAACTATATATTCTGCACAGGATGCTCTTGTTCTTACATTGCCTGGCAAACTGAGAAACAAAATTTTAAAATCTCCCATGGTTTACAACCATGATGAATATAAATTCTGGGAATGAATTCAGCAAGGAATAGGCATTGGCTTACACTTGAATGCAGTTTCTCAGCATGCCTTGGGATAATCCACACATATGGGTTGATTCAGCCTTTCTGCCCAAAGACTGAGTCATCAATCTTTGCCATGCCTCTTCCTGTTGGGGCAGGAAGCCCCCTAGCCCCAGTCATGACAAAGGCGTAGCCACCTGATGATCTTCTTTTATGGCGTTGGCTCTGCCTCCCACCTGGACACAGGACCAGGGGGGAGTGGATTATCCCAAAGCATGTTGAGAAACTGCGTTCAGGTAAGCCAACGCCTATTCTCCAACATGCCTTTGGGATAATCCAGACATATGGGACATACCAAAGCTGGCAGTCCCTATGGGCGGGAAGAAGTCTGGTCCTGTGCACTCCCATCTGTATGCACTCGCTGTAGCACTCTTCTACTGAAGGCCACCTCTGCTGAGGCGTATGTGTCCAGTCTGTGGTGCCTTACGAATGGAGATGGGGCAGACCACATCGCCGCCCGCAAATGTCCTCAAGTGAGGCTTGTGTTGCCCAGGCAGCTATGGTAGCTGCACTTCTGGTCAAGTGGGCTGTTACCCGTCCATGTGCTGGAAGAGCCTGGGTCATAGAAGATGGCTGAAATGAAACGAACAGGGCTTCAGTTTTGCGATACGTTGATGTACGTTTGATGCATCTGCGAAGAACTCTCTGAAAATCCAATTTGTGCCATCTGTGTTCTTTGTCATGCGATGGAATGGAGCAAAAGTCAGGTAGAATGACTTCCTGAGCCCTGTGGAAACGAGAGTTTACCTTTGGGATGAAGGAGGGATCGAGGCACAGGACAACCCTGTTGTCGTGGAATGTGGAGAGGTCTTCCCTGACTGAAAGAGCTGCCAATTCCGATATGCGCCTGACCGATGTGATGGCCACTAAGAAGGCAACTTTGAAAAGTGCAGGCTTACAGATTGAAGAGGTTCAAACGGTGCCTAAGTAAGAGCTTGCAACACTGTAGACAGGTTCCAAGAAGGATATCTGTGGACTGTTGGTGGTTTGAGATTAACAGATATTTTGAGGAAGGAGCGGATGACTGAATTTCTGAGATATTTCCTGAAACAGATCTGGGTGGAGACGCCACTAGATGTTGTCTACCCTGGTTCTGCTCAGGTAATCTGCCTGTACATTTGCCGTCCCCAATATGTGCTCTGCCTTGATTGATAACAGGTGAGCTTCTGCCCTGATTTCTAGTTGCTCTGTTTCGGACATGAGGGCTCTGGAGTAGGCCCCTCCCTGGCAATTGACATGTGCTTTGGCTGCTACATTGTCCGTTAGGATCAGTACGTGTTGACCAGTCACTGTGCTTTGAAAGTGTCTGAGAGCCAAGTGAATGGCTCTCAGTTCTAACCAGTTTATGTTGTGTTGAAGGTCTGCTGAGGACCATTGTCCCTGTACAAGCTGGGACTGTAGATGGGCCCGCCCATCCTAACAGGCTCGCATCTGAAATGACTGTTATGCAATTGGGTTCCTTGAATAGAGACCCCTTGGTGATCGCTGGGAAAACTCACCATCTGAGGGATCTGAGAACATCCAACTGTAGTAGGACCCTGACGTTGGAGGTGCTGGTACCTGCTCTCTGGAATGGTAGAAGGAACCATTGGAGAGGTCTGGCGTGCAATCGGGCCCATGGTACTATGGCTATGCACGAGATTAATTTCCCCAGAAGTTGGGAAAGCACCGCTAGCTGCTCGCTCCGCTGTGATCTGAGTGACCAAGGACTTGATGCTGTCCTGACGCTCCTAGGATAAATAGACCTCGCATAGAATGGTATCTATCACCGCGCCCAAATGAAGGAGGTGGGTGAATGGTATTAGCTGCCTTTTCTGAAAATTGATGGAAAATCCATGGTCCTATAGAACCCGGATTGTGTAATTCAGGTCTGACCTGGCTTGTTGGCTGGAACTGGACTGGACAAGGATGTCGTCCAGATAGCATTGGACGTGCACTGGGATTGTTCTGAGGCGCGCGGCCAGCGCTGCCAGCACTTTTGTAAAGGTTCTGGGGGCTGATGACAGTCCAAATGGTAGGGCCTTGTATTGATAATGGCCCCCTGAATAACAGAACCTGAGAAACCTCTGATGGGAGAGATAGATAGGAATGTGGAGGTAAGCCTCCGTCAGACCGATGGACGTTAGATTGCCCCCCACCCCCGATGCCTTCCAAGATTGACTGCAGAGATTGCATTTTGAATCTCTTGTACTCTAAATGAGCATTGAGCTTTTTGAGATCCAGGATCACTCTCCACCTCATCCCCAGAGGACTTGGGAACTACGAATAGAATGGAGTAAAACCCATGCCCCCTCTGGACCTCCGGTACTGGCTTGATGGCCTGGATGTCCAGCAGATGCTGGACCGCTGTGTCCATAAGCTCTTTCCTTAAGCTGTCTTGGAGGTTGGGCAACAGGTAAATGTCCTTGGAGGAATGGACAGAAAATCCAGGGTGAGATCGAATCACACTGTTTTCAGGACCCAGGAATCAGATGTGATGGTCTCTCATCAGTCTGCAAATAGGGCCAGCCAGCCGCCGATGAGGGGAAGGGTCCGGCAGTCATTTGGATCAACAGTAGGGACGACCGACCTCCTGTGCCATGAAAGGGCCGTTTAGATTAAAACTGCTGTTTGTTTCTATCTTGAAATCCTGATCTATCAGTGGGTCAATCTGATCTGGGCTGGTAGGATCTTTGGAATTGCAAGAATTCCTGACCTGAAACTGAAGTACGAAACGGCTGCCTACAGATCTTGGAAGAAGTCCTCCAATCAGCCCTCCTCTTAAGAGAGGATAATACCTTCCTCTTATCTTTGTTCTTGACTAGGAAGGGATTTAAGGCCTCTCCAAATAAGGAAGAACCCATGTAAGGAGCTGAGGCCACTTTCCATTTGGTTCTAGCATCTGCTTGCCACTGTCATAGCCACAGCAAACAACAAGGTAATGGTGGAGGCCAGAGCCCTGGAGGAAAATCGGGCTGCATGCAGGAAGGAGTCTGCTGCAAATTCAGTGGCCGCCACCAATATGTTGATGTCCTGATGCATTCTGATTTCCTCGGGGAATCCTAGCCTGTAATTGGCGGAGCCAGAGAAGGGATGTCCTAGTGAAAAAGGAGGTGGCCGCAGCTGCTTTGACCATGCAAGCTTTGGCCTAGTGTGTCCTACGGAAATTTTATTCTGCCTTCTTGTCCTCTGCCTTAAGGGCCTCTGCTATGTCACCCAATATTGCAGAGGGAGAGATCAAGAACGCCAAAGGTTCATCCAGAAGTTGAAGTGACTCAGTAAGGAGAGGAGCCATACTGAAAAAAAAAAATTATCATTACCCCCTGAGGTGGGGAAGGATCCTGGCTGTACCCATTGTCTCTGAACTATATCCAGAAATAACTTGTGACAAGGAATCTCCTGTTAGAGAACTGTGGGTTCAGAAAAAAACCTGCCGTTGGGCCCAAGTATCAGGTGAAACAGTTGGGTGGTATAGTGGGTGGAGGATCAATTTGGACAGTGGTCCTAGCCTTGTGGAGGGGAGATTTAAACAGCCCCATGAATGGGGTTGCATCAGGTGATAGGTCCTCATCTTCTGAGAACCCCTGCTCTCCCTGAACTTCCTCCTCCATCCCAGATGCCCTGCTTCTGATAGCGTGGGCTGGAGAAGTGTCCCTCTGGTGTCTAGGGAATCCCATGGAGGCCTGCTATTGTCCTGGCTGAAATGGCTGAGGATCAGATCTTGGGGAAGATGAAAGTTTCCTCCCCTTCAGGGTGGAGGCTACACTGTGAAAAATGGCCTGAGCAATAAGGGCCTTAAGGTCCTCTGATAATTCTGGGGCCAATCTATCTGCTAAGCGCATCCCTGCTGCAGTTGGAGTAAAAGTGGTATTCCAGCCCTGTCCCTGACCTGTAAATCTGCAGGGCTAGGAATCATGCAATCAAAAAGAAAGTTTTGGGTTTGGATTTCCTCAGCAGATGGGATAAATCCTTGCTCCCTATCTCCTTCTGGTGACCAAGGCCTGGAAGCTGCAGGCAATTCCTGTGCTAATGGCTGCTGAGAGAAGGAACTGCCAGGCTCTGGCTGGAGGGAGGAGGAATACTCTCTGCTTGCTTCTGAGCCCTGGAGAATTGCTTTCCCAATGCTTTTTACCTTTTTTCTTTTGCTCTTGTGGGTTTTCTAGAATAAAGAGCTTTTGCCTTTATCTTGTTAGCAGCCTCTTTACTTGCAAATCTGGCCTTCCTGGGACTCTGCTTGGATCGTTTTGCACTCGTGGGCTCCATGCTGCCTTGCTAGGAGGAGAGCTTTCTCGATCCTCCAATCCTCTTGCCCGGATGGGAATTCAAGCCCTGGAAGCCTTTCCTGGGCTGTGGCAGTGGCGGCCCTACCAGTCTCCTGGATAGCCTGCACAATTCGCCACACGGTCAAAATGGCCACCGCCAGCCCCGAAAATCAACGGTTAAGCACAAAAGCGAAAGCGGCTGCTCTGGAGCTACCTGGTTAAGCCTGGGTACACAATGGCGCCCGGGGGGCAATCGTGGCTTCAGCATCCCTCCGGGGGTGGGGGATTGTTTTAGGGCTCCCCCTTGTCTGCCTGGGCTGTTAGGCCAATTAGTAGTTCAGGGGGCTGCAAAAAAAATGGAGCAGGCAGAAGACCCAATTGTTGCCTGTTAGCAATGTTTTGTTTCTTTTTAGGGAGTTTGCAAACTTTTGGAAGAATCCACACTTAAACTGCAGCTTTCTGTAGAAATCGTTAGAGCCAACCTTTGCCACATCTCTATAGGGCCAAGACTAAGTCATGAAAGGGGATAGGGGGCTTCCTGCCCTGACAGGAAGAGGCGTGGCAAAGATTGATGACTCAGGCTCTGGGCAGAAAGGCAGAATCAACCCATATGTGTGGATTATCCCAAAGGCATGTTGGAGAAATGGAATAGTTACCATTGTCAAATAACACCTTGAGTATATATATTTACAGTATGTAGATAATGAAAAAAAATACTTTTCAGTCATACAGCCTATGGAACTCAGTAAATTGAATATTTCAATACAAGATCATAAGCAGTGATTGGTCTACTATAACAGAGAAAGTGACCACTTTGAAAGGAAAGCAGAAAATATGGACTAAGAAAACAAAGGAAAATAAAACTGCTTTTTCCCCCAATATAAAACATGCTTTTGAAAATGCTGAATTGTCTGACATAAAGAGTATACAGCCCATTTGTTCTTGACATTGAAGATATGGTTGATGACATTTCGAGCACTACTAACCTACAAGAACAGCTTATCGAGATTCAAAACAATGTCACATTGTGCTATGTGAAAAAAGAAAGAAAAAAAACCCTGACTAGAAACACTGAGTGCACTTTGGAACAAAGTGAAAAGGGAAAAAACACCCAACTCTAAAAAATGAGGTTCATTAAAGTTTTATTTCCCTTCCCTACAATACATTTGTGTAAAGCAGATTTTCTGCACTTTGAATGACAAGAACCAAGCTTTGAAAATGAACCAGAGCATGACAAGTTGCAGACAAGAGTCAGAAGACACACCTATTGCTAAGAAAAGATGGAAACTTTAGTCTTTTACAGGAGCCAAGGGACAAGAATAGATTTTATAGTTTTTAATGCTTTTAACATTTATCATGGTTTTAAGTATCTATTATTTTATATACACACGTATTTTATTGTTAAGCAAATCTGGCTTCCCCCATTGATTTTGCCTGTCAGAAGTTGCCAAGCACCCAAAGTCTGATCACGTGACTGTGGGGCTACTGTATTGGTCATAAGTGTGAGAATTCATGTCACTCATAAGTCACTTTTTTCAGTGCTGTTGTAACTTTGAGCATCACTAAACAAATGCTTGTAAGTCAAGGACTACCTGTATGGAAACTTTACTTGATAACTGCTAGCATCTCCTTTAGCAACAGTGGTATTTTGTATACCTGTTGATCAATCCATCACACGAGTTTGATGGTATTTTGGCTGATGGTATTTCTCTTTATAGAATTGCTTCAACTCACTGTTATACTTACATTGATTCCTTGTTTGACAGCATACAATCTTTTATTAAAATCAGACTCCAAAACATGAACTATCTGTTGCGTATCCTATACTCATTTAAAGTTCAAGTCACAGACAAGTAACTTAACATTTTCCTATGGAATGTTTGCTGGTATAATCCAAAATCCACCATTTCCTCAGGGACTGCGACCTGTCTAGATCCTTAGAGAACAAAGGGGGTCCCACACGATACTCCCAATCCTGCAGAATATTTCTCTAATCTAATTGAGGCTACAGACTGAAAAGCTGAGGTCTCAAACTGGGATAGTAGGTTTCTCATATTTAGCCAGAATGAAATACTGCATTTTAACAAGATAACCTAATTCTAACCACGAAACACAGGGTTCAACAGCCAAGGACATAAAACTACAAAGCTGTTCAAACCACAAACAGCATCTGAAAAGAACCCTCAAAACAAAAATAAGCAAGATACGATAAGGCTCTAAGCAGATCACAAGATGCTGCTAATATAGAAGCAACTCTGCTGAAATTGACATTTGACTACAACTGAATTTGGAGTGGGAGCTTGCTTTCCCACTTACTGCAATGACATTTTTCATTAATGTAAACAAACAAACACCACCCCCCACTTTCAGCTCAGTTGCGGGCAAAGCATTATTCCACAAGCCTGATGGATCATTCATATAGTCCTGGGCAAACTGGAATGTGAACTAATTGTTTCCTCCTTGATGCAAAGCCTTTATGAACCCCAATATAGATAATGCAAAAGTAACTAGCAGATTCATTGCAACTTCTCAAGCTCTTGTATGCTTTGCTGCTATAGTAATTTTTGCTAGACAACTTTGGAAACAGAAATGTTTTCTTCATGTGTACATTTTCTGTATGACTGGACTGATGGAAGCTAAAGTCTTTGGCAATACGCATCAACAATCCTCTTCTAGGGTCTCCAGCAATTTCTTTTGACTCGGGTATCATTTACTTTCACATGCCTGTGTTGTAAGGACTGGCTGAGGCAAATGTACCTTTTCCAGCAAAGACACTGCATTTGATCAAGTTGGATAGTGGTTTCTTCAAAGCCTATGAAGATTAAGAATATAGTTTTGAAAACAAAGATAAACAGATACATATATTCAGTTCTCTGAGAAGAAAACAATCATCTCATTGGTTCTTAAGACGAACAAAAGAAAAAGTTGAGAAAACCTGTCTGCTAATAAACTGAAAAATAAACTGGGTTCTAAAGTGAAAGCATTCTAGACACTGAGATTTCTGGAACTTTATCATTTGCTTTTTCAGTAAATCTTACTAAACAATGCAGTGAAAATCCTGCTTTAAGTTGAGTTGGATCTCAGTAGCCTGGTAATGGGTTCAATAAAGACATGACACAATTGCATGTTGTTTGTTTAACCAGAATCTCTTTATCTATTAATAGAACTTAGATAAAGCTCTGATCACATTGTAGGTCATCATGGTACTGCAGGATTATGGATAATTCTAATGAGTTCTCAAATTTTATCTCATCACTGTAGCAGTCTCCTTTTTACATTTTATTATGGTAGCATAAGAAGAAGCTATTAAAGCTGATCATCTACTAACCCTGCAGAAGTCACAGTATGTTGAAGTTCCTGTTTCTGACCACCTGCTGTAGCTAAAAGCATTGACTAAAAATAGAAACATAGTAATAATCAGTAGCAAGACAATAATCAAGGTGTAACAGATAATATAGTTTAGGCAATGTTTGCTGCAGAAGCATAAAAAGAGCCAATGGAATATGTTATTATAATAGTGCACTAAAGATAGGTGATTCTCCATTACTGCTTTGTCTAAACCTAAGAACCCAAGAACACAGTTAAGGAAGACATGCCCTGCCCTCACAAAAAGTAATTTTCTACCTCCAGATGATACAGCAGAAATTAACACAGGTCAATCTTAATTAACAAATAATATTCTTGTGATTTTCAGCCAAACTGAAACTAACCATCTATATTTCCTGATTAAAAAATACAACAATGTGTCCTGAAATCTATTAACTGAAAATGTCCAATGCTGCCTCAAATCAGAGGTAAGTTAGTAATTCTTAAGGCAGAAATGTAAACCATTCAACTCAGTCTTCTTTCTCAACGTGTGGTCAGCAGTATTGATTCATCAATTCAGATGGTCAGATACCTTGCTGATGAATCAGAGCTCAGCAGTTACAAACAATAGCAAGATATTGCTACCATATTCTATCCCAATCCTCAAGAGCAGGGGTGGGATACAAATATTTTTACTACTGGTTCTGTGGAAGTGGCCAGGTGGGTGTGGCCATGTGGCTGGTTGAGTGTGGCTTCTTTTTTTGCAGCAGCAGCAGCAGCAGCACCTCCCCCCGCGCTCCAGTTTTTTGCCTCCTGGGCCTCAGGGAAGCCTCCTGGGAAAAGCAGCAAGATAGCGAGGGGGATCCCGGCACAGCTGATCGTCGGCACAGCTGATTGTCGGGAGGAGAAAAAAAAAAAAAAGAAATACTGGTAGCTGTTTTTTTATTACTGGTTCGCCCAAACTGCCAGAACCAGTAGAATACCACCACTGTTCAAGAGCTTGAGGTTTACATGTAATGAAGCAAACAAAAAACGTAGAGTTTGCTCATAAGCCACCTCTCCCAAATTTATGAAATATTTTTTATTTATAATAAAACAAAAATGGAACTACTCACTAAGGCAATCCCTCTACTTCATAATTAGAGCTAGCCTTGAATGTTGCCTACAAGTATAATAAATTATGGCTGTAAGCGGGAATGGGGGAGTCAAAAAAGTTAAGAGAGTGGTGGTGGAGTCCTTGGGAAGGACTTGATAACTGCCAAATCCAGTCTAAATATCTGGCTGTGTAACTAGCCATAATTTATTAAATCTATATGCCACCCAACTCTCAATGACTCTGAAGTTGTCCTATCACACTTTGTCTCCAACTGCACATCTAGGAGATAGAGAGACTGGTTCACACAATCCACACATCTCTTATTGAGAAATTAATTCAGTGTCCCATATTAATTAAGAGACATAAGAAATACCATGATTTATTATATGAAAAGTAACAACTAAATACTGATTTGCTGTAAATTAATATGTAAATTCACAATTCATACCTACTAGTCAGAGGTATACATGATTTTAATAGCTCACCAACTTTTTGTTTCTTTCATGTTTTTAAAAGTAATTTAAGTTGAGAATACAGACCTTGGTAGAACTTTCATTAAACTTAGTGGAACTGACTTAGTATACAGGTAATCCTCACTTAACTACAGTAATTGGGACAGGCAACTCCATCACTAGGCAATTGGTAAAGCGTAGTGTCATGTAACTGTGCCTGACATACAATGGTAGTTGTGGCAAATTACAGAGGAAAAATTGTGGTATTTTAATGTGTGAGATGGATCCATTACTTCTGGTAATGGACTTTACTTAACGGCTAGATCTCTAGAGCCTCCTGCAAACTTCTCTGGTGCTTCCAAGTCCAGAAAACAAAACCCATTTCCAGAAAAGTAGATACAGTGGAACTAATTTTTACATTATCAAAACAGTCTGAATTCTATCTACATTCTCATCCATACACAGGAAGTGAGATGGGCTACAAGCTGAGAAAAC
Source organism: Notechis scutatus (assembly GCF_049901735.1). Lineage (NCBI taxonomy): Eukaryota > Metazoa > Chordata > Lepidosauria > Squamata > Elapidae > Notechis > Notechis scutatus. The sequence continues at coordinate 53,430,257 of NC_142009.1, read as the reverse complement.
CTTATTATACTAAAATTAGAGGAATGTAATATAAGTTAAAAAGTGGCTACATAATCAGTTAATCAAATTTGATTTCCTACAGCAACAATACAAGCTACTCATATGAAAGTGGGCCCAATCTACAGAAGTCAACAAAGTGTTGTTGAACATTTAAAAGTGAAACGAACAAGTTCATTTAATACAAATAAAAGTTCCATTTAATATGAGTAAATGTCAAATGTAAGCATTCTCATATCCCATGCCAGGCACATAAAAAGCACAGCCCATCAAGTATCCTTTTTGTGGTCTCCAGAAGCCAACTGGATGATCATGCAAAAAATCTAAGGCCTTTTTTATATTTCAGACAGTTTGATTTGGGCTTAAAGGGGCAATAAGCCTTGCTTAAAGCACCTCCGATAGCCCTTAAAATTCCTTAAACTGTCTCCCAAAATGGATCCTAGCTCTATCCAGTTTGGGAATATGACAGTGATAGTAGTACTGTATTATATCAATATCACATTACTCTCCTGTACCTTCTCAACCTCTATCATTTTGTAATCCCAGGTAAAAAAACAAAACCTGCCATCTTTTTATTATTGAAATCTTACACAGAAGTTCTAGCTTTCTCCCTAGAATTTCTATGCATTACTGTTAAAATAAATGTTGAAATAAAATATTTGGAGTTGACTACCAGAATCCAAAGAACATTCATATGAACACTAAATATTGTTTTATTTAATGAGCTCATTTTAACTATTATAAGAGGAACAACCAAACAGTAAAGGACTGTCATCCATACATGGAATAAAAGAAACAAAACAATCAACTCAAAACTTTAAAATCCAGCATGCAAAATGTCAAATACAAGCAATCAATGTAAAACATATTTTCTCCCCTATCTTTCAAATCACGGGTTGGCTGAAAATCTAGAATGTTGGCACTTTATCTACAAATCACATTCCTTTTGAAGTTAAACAGATTTTGCCTCTGGAAGAGTTTCTGATAGCCAAGAGCATTGTGTCTAGAGAAACTATTATCCTTCATTTTTCTTTGCAGAGGTTGCAGTGAGTGCAGACAAAGAGAAATCAATTCTTCGAAATCCTATTTAAAAATATCAATACCTTTCTGGATAATATTTAGTGTAATAATAATTGTAAAAACTTGAATATAAGAATATTCAACCGGGGAAAGGACTACAAATTAAAATAAAGAATATTTTAAAAGCAACTATAATTACTACAGTATTTCAATTATTTTATCAATTGCTGACTCACTCTAGGAAAATTATATATGGGAAAAGAGACAATAGCAACCATACTTACTTCAGATTTTAATTCATTAGAACAATCTAACCACAAATAAGGAAATTAAATAAAAATTCTAATACACAGTGTACAAAAAATGCTAGGGTTGCTAAAACAGATACCCTTGGTTGAAGCTTATTAGAGAAATTAAATAATCTTTTTCAATATTCTAGAGTTGCTAATTCATGTTTTTCCCTAATCAATTTTACCCTGAGAACCACATTCATGACTTGTTTGTCCTGCACTTACTCAAATCCAATTACCCACTAACTCTATTCAATCCACAGTGAAGGAACTTTCAGAGACCTTATTTATTTCTAAAGTCTATCACCTGTTTCTCATTGCAACCATGCCCTCAAGTTTCAATGCACAGAAGCATCACATTTTCAAAAGTAAGAAACTTACCATTAATTAGAAAGACTCTTAATAGTTTTAGCCAAGTTGGTAAGCAACAATAGTTCTTGCTTCGTGTAAAAGTTAATTTAAGGCCAATTTTTGCTATTTTATGTACTTTTTGGGAGGAATATTATGAACAGATATTAAGTATTGACTCCTTTCAACAATATTTTTTTAGTTATGCTGAGTGACGATAAATGTATACTTCTATGCACAAAAAACATTTACACATCTTTCCTGCCATAACTTCTTTTCCCTATAATGGAAATGGGAACGGATCCTTACACTGCATTAAAAACTATTGTTTTTACTTTACACGTGAAAGTATTAGCTAAGCCAAACGAGATCAGAATTATTGAGGTATCGGCAATAAGATATGGTAGGTGTCCATACAATTACTTCATACATCATTCTGATTAAAAGAGTCTGGAATTCTTTAATTACATTGAGCCAGTGAAAGCAAAGCTAATTTTACAGTCAGCATTTCCTTTCCTTCCCATCATTGCTGCCACACACTTTCCCATTAACTGCAACTATTCAAATCAGAACTGATAAATGGTGCCTAACATGCTGTCAGTGATTCCAGAAAAGAATGAACAGAGCTTATGTTTGCTTAGAAAAATAAGCACCATCAACAGTGATGGCATATTTCATATGAACACTGTAAAACTATGGGTCGATTCAACTTTTACTGCATTATTGCATCTCAAATGTCCTTTCCCTCTCACTTGTAATAAATTCTGACATATTACCAGAAACAGTATATAATGTCAGATTTTATACAACCTGGATATTCAACTTATCTTCCTTAAGTCAAGCAACTATTAACAATGTGAAATGGGCATTCCAGTCATATTTCTGCTACCCCAAGTCTAACATCTTGCATCCTTGAGTGTGTCTGTGTTTATACACCACCATTTAAAAATACTTGCATGTATTAAGACTTTTTCATTCTTGTTTTCCCCTATTGTACTGTTCCTATAACAACCATCCAGTGAAAACTAACAATTCCTTTTTATTTCTGAGGCTGTTATGTGAGGGCAGCATCCAACAGTAATTGTTTAGATGAACCTATATAGGAATGCTGCACAAGACAAAAACAAAACTAAGTCCCAGAAAAATTGTGTGTGTGTGGGGGGGAGGAATCTTACTCCTTGCTATGGATGATGGATTGACAGAGCAGCCCTACTTTTGGAGGTCACAATATAGGCATCTCTGCTTGGCCTAGAAGATCCGGGCTGGCAGACACAGAATAACAACTGGATCCCAAGAGGATCCCAAGGGGAAAAAAATGGATGCCCATTCCAGTGGGTAATCAGTACTAGCAGAGGCATCGAGAGATCCGAGCAGAAAGTTTACCTGCAAGGTTACCTTCTGCCCAGATTGCCCGTTCCTTCCCCACCTCCTGCTTGCCCATGGACGACCGACTATCCAAATCATCTGGAAAGCTTCCACGTAAATCGAGACTGGCAGGCCAACAGCAGAACTAGACACACCAGAAATATTTCCCAGCGGCTGCACTGCGGGGGGAGGAGGGGGAACCGGAGTCTCGTAGCACGAAGGAAGGACAGAAAGTCGCCCGGGAAAAGAAGCCGGCCCCGGGTGTGGCGAAGGGAGGGGAGGGAAGCATCCCACCGAGGCGTGGCTGCAGTACGAGGTCGGGGGCGGAAGGGGGATCCAGAGAAGGCCTCCCCGGAGGGGGGGGGGGAAAGTGGGGGTGTTGACCCTTCGCCTGAGACGAAAGAGGCGCCGGGCGTCACCCCGAAGAACACCTCGGTCCTCTCTCGGTTTCCTCACGAAAGCAAAGCCGGGGCTTCGCCCTCGGAGCCCCTCGACTGGCCGCGCGAAGGAAGCCCCGGCCGCAAACTCAACCCCCGGCTGCACTCACGTTCTCCGTGTCCCGCTCGTTGACGGTGGGCAGCGGCGTGCGGGTGGACATCTTGCGCGTGCGGTTGCGCCGCCCTGCAAAGCCGGCCCGGGCCAAGACTGGGAAGGGCCGGCCCCACGACCGCCTACCGGCCTGGCCACGCTCCCCGACCGCCTTTCCCGCTCCGGGCTGGCAGGCCTCTGCGGGGCGGTTTCTCCGCTGGAGCTCTTTAGCGAGGCGAAGGCAGCCCCCTCTTAGACTCCCGGAGTCCCTGCCATGGCTTCTGGGTCGGCTGCCCTCGCCGCCGCCCCCTGGGCCGGGATCACGGCGGCGGCGGCGGCGGCGGCGACTCCTCCTCCCGCTGCCGCCACTGCGCGCTCAGGTGAGTAGCCGGCCGCGCTGCGCAGGAGAGCCGGAGCTCTTCCCTCCCCGCATCCGGCGGCGGCGGCGGCGGCGGCGGCTGCTCCTCCCCGTTCCCCTCCTTCCTGAGCCGACTGGGGACCACGGCTGGCGTTGAGCGGCCCGCGAAGGACGCGGAGTCGCAAAAAGCAGCCGGTCGCGGGCAGTGCGGAGAAAACGCTAGGGGCGCTTCAGCCGCGCGGCTCTGCGGAGAGGCTCGCGCCTTCATTCATTGCTGAGCCTCCCTCCCGCCGAGCACGAACGCAAATCCACACCTCCCGCCCTTTCGGGCTGCTCCTCCTCCTTCTCTTCACGCTGTCGAATTCCGACGGAGGAGATTTTCCGGCCGCGAACGACGCGGGAAACCCACGTGGAGTTTGACCTGTATGTTTTCCAAGCCGGTGGAAACGGGGAGATTCGTGTCCAACAAGGGTCCCAGCGAAAAACAAGTCCCTCCCTCACCCCGCTTTAGTTTCTACGCTTTTGCCTGGCGGCTACCTCATTACATTGCAGGGAAAGATCTTTGGCAACATTTTGCATCCAGACTGTGAGACTCGCACCCGACTCTGCTTTGATTAAAAAGTTACTTAAAGCAGAGTTTTGCAATGGCGACCAGGAACAGGCAGAATTAGACCAAATGGCATAGTCTTAATTCTGCCTTTTCAGAAGTTCAGATTGAATCTCCACTGTTGAATTGCTGGAAAAGTTGAGATGAGATGGACTTAAAAGAATGTAGTGAAAACTGCTGTGACAATCTTCAAAAGGGGATGCCAAAAGTAACTAGTTGAGACATTATACCCATAATATGATGTACAGTATATATAAGCAAAGAATTCCTATGTTAATTGCCAGTTAAGGGTATAGTACTTGTTTTAACAGCACCGAGGATTATCTTCACACAATATTGGAAAGATGAAGAAACACCGCAAGATGAAGAGATAATTAAGATACTAGATCGTGCAGAAATAAATAGACTTACATTGAAAATCAAGCAGAAAGAAGACAGAATATTATCAAACATGGAACTTATTCTACCAGTTATTCTACCAGGAAAAAAAGGGGTGGAGAGTAAGAAAGGAATCTATATTGTTAAGCAAATTAAATACCCAGATAACATGTTTATTAAGCACTAAGAAATGTAATTAATAGAAAATTAATAAAATTTATTTTCAAAAAAGAGTATAGTACATAGAAAAGATTTTCAACATGCATTTATGTCAGAGGTCTCCAAACTTGGCAACTTTAAGACTTGCGAACTTCAGTTTGATTTATGTAAACCTGGAGCAAAGGTGGTAGGGGTTAAAAGTTTGAATTAAGCCCAATCTATTTGTTGAAGGAGCAGTCAAATCTACCTAATGCAGGATATAGCACCAATAGCACTTAGACTTATATACCTCTTTATAGTGCTTTACAGCCCTCTCTAAGCCGTTTTATTGTCCCCAACAATCTTGGGTCCTCATTTCACCCACCTCAGAAGGATGGAAGGCTGAGTCAACCTTGAGCCTGGTGAGATTCGAACTGCCAAATTGCAGGCAGCTGATAGTCAGCAGAAGTGGCCTGCAGTACAGCACTTAACCAGAGATTTTGAGAAGGCCATCACAGAGAAGTACTGGGGTTGGTGGGAAAAAATTGTAATCTTTGGGGAGAATTTATGTGATTAGGATTAATGTCTTGCCTATAATGTTAATTTCAGACAATGCTAGTTTTGACATACAGTATGTGCCATTTGAACAATCCCAGAAAGACATATATAAATTTGCATAGTAGGGGGAAAATCTTCGAATTGAATATAAGGTGTCACAAGATGCAAAAGAAAGGAGAATTGAGCTTACCTGATTTGAAATTATATTTTGCAGCTGTTTGGTCTGGATGGAAAGAATGGAAGTTGTTAAGTAACAGGAAGCTTTTGTAGTTAGGCGGCTATGATTTGAGAATTGGATGGCATAGATATCTATAGTATGATAAAGCAAAAGTTAATGTAGATTTTAAAAAAAAATTATTAGATGTGCCACACTAAGCATATGGAATACTTAGGCTGTGCCCAAAAATGCCTTTGTGGCTGTCAGCACAGAAAGCATTTTATAGAAAAAAATGATTACTAAACAGAAATGGTTGACTTGCTCTGATACATTATAATTTTACAAAGGAAACTGTTGAATAGGAACAAGAGAAATACTGATGGGATAAGGATATTCATGTCTATGCGTTTTGTATGTATAATTATTAGAAAAAATTAAAAGTAGATAAAAGAATAACAAATGAAAGAATGTATGGCAAAATAGGCTAAAAACTTATGTTATATACAGTCAATGGCAGAATATGTGATTGAATGGATTGAATTTTACACTATATCATAGTTTTAAAGAGAATTTTTATAAAATGATGTTGATACATGTCATCTGAAGTTATAACTTTTTGTATAAATGTTTTTCAAAGTAATGCAAGAAATATAATCAATAAGAAGGGACATTTATAATGCTTGGTAAATATATAAAAAACCAGGAAATTTTGATACAATATATAATATTTTAAAGATACATAACACAATTGAAATAATATTTTTTTCTTTTGGGACTGATGGATAAGCAACTGGAAAAAATACAGAAATTTGTTTTTATATATGACTGCAGCAGAACTATTATATGCCCCAAAGTGGAAAGATTCAACTGTAAAAGAAAAATGGAGTCACTTTTTTTCCTTTTCTTTAATTTCTGCACTTGTATCTTTGCTTTTTTCTTCCTTCTTTCATTCTTTGTTCATTCCTAATATTAGTTCATGTTAGTTTTTATTCTGTATCAAAATTATAATAATTTTTTATTTTAAAAAAAGGACTGAGGCTCTGGTAAAGCTAAGGTGCTGCAAATAATCTAATCTCAGTCTTCTGTGCCCCAAACGCTTTTTTAAGAAAAAGTACTGTTCTGGGCACCAAGATGTCAGTAATGATACACAGCTTTTGCAAATCAAATCAAAGCCTCTTTCCTCAGCACCTGCAGAAGACATAAGAAGAAAAAACAGAAAAACAAGATGTCAGTTGTGTGAAAACTATGCAGAACTAAAATAGCAGTAGAAAACAATTTGTGTTAGTAATGATAATTCAGTTTGTTGTTCTTTTTATCAAGGAGTTCCATATGGGATTCTTCAAGTACCATCTGCATTATATATACAGTAACTAAGTTTACAGCACTATTCTAAAAATTATGTAAACAGCTTTAAATACTCTTTTAATATATAAACAAGAAGATATTTGCAGGTGCAGATGGTTAAATCTTTATTGTCATCCCAGTTCCGTTGATATTTTTTGATTTTCAGAAGCACCACATGGATTTCTCCATTTGTGACCATAGGAGCAAGCAGCTTAAATTAAGAGCTGTACAAATGTTTTCAGTGTCACCAATAAGCCTGGGAAAACTTGTTGATGCTTTATAACTGTATTTGATGTTGAGGTAACCGTATGCTGTCTTGGATTATCATCGTACATAATGCTAGAATATACTTCTAGTAATTCAGGCAGTTCTTTTCCTAATAGCTCATTTTTATGTCAATAGTACAGTACTAATTATATCTTCAGATAGGTTGGTCTTAAGAAGGGAAATAGGGTTGTATGTGAGAGCAAAAAGATTTAATTGGAATGCAACAGTCCATAAGAAATGATCATGGTAACAGCTTCTCATTTGCTGGACTCCATTATCTCCCTGCCTAACTGAATAAGCTTAGCTAATAGGCTTTGTGATTTCTTGATAGGTTTACAAGTTGTGGTTTGTTTTAGTCAATTTTCAATTTTCTGAAGTTTGTACAAATTCAATGTAATAAACAAAATTTTCATTGCATAGATTTGAAATACACAGGGCAGATTTAAAGACTGAGTTCATACAATCTTAATCACTTTATTTGTTTGTTTACATCAGTGGTGGCAAACCTTTTTCAGCTCTTGTGCTGATAATTGCATGCATGCTCATGCGCTCGCACTCGTGTGCCAGCACCCAGAAGGCAATGCATGCTGGGCCCCCCCACATGCCCTGCGCCTGCGCGTGTGATCCCCTCACAGTGCTGCTCGTCTGTGCATGCACATGCGATTCCTCTTGCGCGCCATGCACCTGCGCATGCATGCGTGATCATGCCACATGCCTCTGCACATGCGAGCACGATCCCGCGTGCTGCGCGTCTCTGCACATGCATGCGATCACTCCTATGAGCCATCCATTTGTGCATGCGTGCATGATCCCTCAGTGTGCCATGCATCTGTGCATACACCTGTGACCCCCAGCCCACGCTGCATATCTCTGCGCATGTGCATGTGTCCCCTGTGCACCCCCGACCCCCCCACACATGCGTGCCATATACCCAACGATCAGCTGTTGGGTGGCGGTATGTGCACATGTGCAGTGTGGCTCTTCTAGGTGAGCTCTCACATGCTGGGGAAATGGCTCTGCGTGCCACTTCTGGTACGTGTGGCATAGGTTCGCGATCACGGGTTTATAGCCTGCCATTTGTTCAAGAGCTCAAGATGGCATACACAGGACCTCCTCCCTTTTCTTCCCTACAATGAAAGCCCCTGCAAGAAAAGTGAGCTGAGAATGACTATCCCAGAGTCACCTAGTGAAGCGGTCACCAACAAGTGAGCCGCGGCCCACTGGTGTTCTAGGAGAAAATTTTGGTGGTCCGCAGAGAAATGTCACCCCTAGAGCAATTAATCCAGGCTGCACAGGAACACAAGGCTGCGCCACCCTCATGGCTCTCCCTCCCCGCCCACTCACTCACTCCTTACCAGGCAAACTTGCCTGCTAAGTTGCTATTTTTCCTTCAGCTGTTATGCTGTGCGGGGAGATTTAGATTAGCTAGAAAGCAGGAAATCGTTACATTTCTTGACTTCTAGCTAATCTTTAGATCTTTGGCTCTGTTTTTAAACAGCTGACTCTTAAGACTGAAGCAGTGCAGACTCAGCTAGCCGATGGAAGAAACACGGATCTCTAAGTGAATCTGATTCTGTGAGCAACTCAATCTGCCTGCCTGGGTAAAAGTTTTGGGTAAAAATTTTGGGTAAAAGTTGCTCTTTTTTAATAAAAAAAATTCAATATTTACATACATGGTGTGTTGTGAGTTAATTTTGCGAGTTTTCTTGCTTGCAAGCAAATTTTACGTGACAGGCTTAGGTAGCCGATCGCACAGATGTCTGAATGAATCTGATTTTGTGAGCAACTCAATCTGCCTGCCTGCTTTGCCTGATTTTAGATAAAAGTTGCTTTTTTTTATTATAAAAAATTCAATATTTATATAAATATTTATAATATTTACATACAAGACATGCCCAGCCAGTCACACGACCACCAAGCCACACCCACAAATTAGACCATGCCCACAGAACCGGTTAAGAAATTTGAATCCCACCCCACTTCTGAGTGTGTGTGTGTGAGAGAGAGAGGGAGGGAGAGAGAGAGGTTAGATCTCTCTCTCCACCAACATCAGCAAGCCACCATCAGTCAAAATTCATATTAGTGGCCCCCGGGATTTAAAATTATGAGTTTGGTGGTCCCTAAGGTCCAAAAGATTGGCAACCCCTGACCTAGTAGGCTTCTTCAGTTGAGAATAGAAGGGTAGTTGAACCTCCCCATCCTAGACGAACATTTTAACTTTATACCATGCTGGATCTCTGTTATGGTTTAACGTGTATAAACCAGACTTAACTTTGGAACTGCTATTCATAATAAGCATATAGCTCAGATTTGGGTTTTTTTAATATAGTTAGGATCAAGTGCTATTTTTTAAAACATATTCTATAACATTGCTTGCTTTTAGGACAGGAATATTTTGAGATCTCAAGCTATTCCTTCTATTCCCAACATTCAGTCAGAACTGAAGAAGCTTCTTGGATGAAAGTAAAACATTTTCAAGGGGGAAAACCTCAAGAAAGTTCAGTTGCCTTTTGAAAAGTACCTTTGGGACAATCAAGAGCTGGATGATTGAGTATCTCCATAGATAACAGTATGGTGAGATTTTGTGTATGACAGACAAGAACTGAAATTACATGCTTCAGAATTCTTCATGATACTTGCAACTCTCTAAGCAAAGACATTTTTAGAGGGAGCCAGTCTACTGATTCAATTATATACATACATATATGTATATGTGTATGTATGTATATAATGAGATGCAAGAACCATACAATTATACAATTATTTAAATATTATTTAAACTATTAGGCTATAAACTTAGTTTCCTCGTAAGCTTTAACAAATACTACTATTCCTGTTTACCTCTGTGTCTAGACTATTAGAACTTAGTATATTTCACTGTGTCCCAGTCTGGAAATGCAATTTTTCTGTTTTGTAAATAAACCCTACATAGGGAAGGGTGAAGAAAGAAAGTCAAGATGGCAGTACAACAGTATGATCAAATCCTGCAACGCATATTAAAAGGAAGCATGTTTTTTATCACATGGTTGTGCTTGTGATAAAGCACATCTTGACTTTCTTGACTCCTCTGTGAATTCTGAAAGCCTACATGCATTGAGTCACGTGATTTGGGATTTACTTTCTCCCTCCAATCAGTATTGCTCTGTGTGGTCAAGGTATTTAAAAATACCTGCTTTCTTATCTATCTTATATTTTTGTCCTTTTTCTCTTTGTGCTTTCTTTTCTCCTTTTTTCTGTTTCTCTTTTATGTATCCTTTCTTTATTTCTGAATATTGAAATTTTAAAAAAAATCATATTCTTCTGTTTAAATTATTTGTGATGTAGTTATCCCCACTGCATCAAAGTTGTCATGTCTTACTTCCTTGTGCAAGCCTCTTTTCTAGAAAAGATTCTTTTATTCCCACAACCTCTTGAATGTATTATGCAAATTCACATAATGCATATGAAAGAAGATAAGTGGCAATATCAATAAAGTCTGTGATGCAGTCTGAGATCTGGTCCCACAGCATTTTTCAAGTGCTTCGCTTGTCTATAACGAGCACTTTTGTATACAATCGCTGCATTCTTCCAGAATACATGTAATGGTTGTGTATGCTGTGAGTTTTTAAATCTTTATTGTGGTCATTGAATTGAGTACAATTTCAATGAAGCACAAAATAATTGAATAAGTTAAACTATTCTATGTACAATGAAAATTAACTATTAGTAAATATCTGAAAGGTAAAAGCCAATTCACTTATTACAAACACTATTAAGCCGAAACTGCAAAATCACTAAAACTTTAAAAATACATGGGCAAGAAAATATACTCATTGATTATTAAAAATTTTAAATAACTTAAAAGTTAATCTGAAGAGCAAAGAAATACAGTTATACAACTTTTTAAAAAAGGACTCTGGGAATATATGAGAATAAATTATTTCATTTTCAATTATCATTACTTAAATTTATTAATCATAAAATAACAGTATGGGCTATTAACTATAAGACAGCCAATTTTAAACAGTAGAAACTGAACTAATTTGTGTTGAACAACAAAAACTTTACTAATTTGCTTTAAACAGTGATGGAGTTTACATAAAGTTGAGAGAACTGGTTCTGAGAAAAGGAGAATGAGACCATCCAGTTAACAAAATAACAAATTTATAGTCCCCAAACAAGGGGAAAAAACAAGGAAAAATTCAAAACACTTTTTTGTGCCTTTCAGTCAGTATTGATCCCTGGCAACTATTTGGACTAGCCTCTGAAATTTTATTGGCAAGTTTTTTTAAAATTATGGCAGAAAGAGAGAGAGAATGAGTGACTCAGAGTCATCTAGTTGCCTCTGAGCCTAATGGAGAGTAGAATTCAGTTTTTAGCCTAGTGCCTTAACCTCTACACCCAAATATGTTCCCAAACTCAAACTATGTTCACTTAATTGAGGTTGATGTTTTTTCTATTTTGCTCATAGACAAAAAGCAGTAAATACTGTACACCCAACTTTGAGCTGTCATTTTCCAAGCACATTTCAGCAGCTCATCTGACACATAACTTGGCAACTAATACTTGATCTCCTACACTGTACTGTTCATCTGGTGAAGTCCAGTCTATTTCATAAACTGTATAATTTGAGTGGTGTCAGATGTTCTGCCAGACCACTTTGCTCTGTTCTTTTATCATTGTCAATCAACGGCTGTGTTTGTGACAAGGAGCATGCCATTCTTAAAAAAACTCAGTTGTCAGAATTGCCCAAGGATTATTCAAACATTCTTTGGGGTTAAAAGTACAGTTATCTGGAATGTGAGAACTTGAGTGTTCCTGGTCATTACATTGACTGAAGAATGGTTGACTATTCCCTCAAGAATATTTGGCAGCTCCTTCCTATAAACATAGTGTGTGTGTGTGTGTGTTTGTGTGTGTATGAAAAATAAATAGACCTTTTCTGGGGCATAAATAATTTTGGTAGGTAAATACTAGAATGTTTTGAACTATTCAAGTCTTTCCTGAGAAAACCTCAGCTCCTATTTACAAATCATTGGCATATGGATCTAGAACAGGGGTCTCAAACACAATTTACCTGGGGGCCGCTGGAGGCAGAGTCTGGGTGAGGCTGGGCCGCATAATATTATACTTTATATTATACTTTATATTTATATTATACACTAATATTATACTTTCATATCATGGTGGGGGCCACAGGATATCGTCCTGCGGGCCGCAATTGGCCCGCGGGCCACGAGAATGAGACCTCTGATCTAGAAAATACATTTCCACAAAGTCTTATGGTAAAGAAGTGAACAAACTAAGATAGAGTTAGTTGCTAAAAATCTTTTCCCAATAGTGCAGTCAAAGTAGGTTTGAATGAATGGCACTAAATTTAACATTCAACTCTCACTATATTAAATCATCCGTCAGAATTCAGTTTCCTTGCAGTTGCCAACAATGATAAATAATAGCTGGCTTTTAAATGAAGTCCAGTTACCAATGGCTAACCATGGGCAGTGCCTATTTCAGAAACACTTGTAGCACTCAGCATATCAAATTATTTAAAAAGACTCTGTCTCAAGTCAGTGTTGTGCTTTATATTTGCATAACATACTAGATCATAATGTGATCTGTTGAGCAATTGTGGCTTGTAAATCATGATTTATGCCTAAGAATATTATGAAAACCTAGCCAACTGTAGCACAACAGTCTTATTATTGCTCTGAGACGTTAGGCTTACATATTCCTTTAAGATATAGTATGCTTTATATGGTCTGGTGGGATATGCAAACGTAAGTATATATATATACTTATGACCACGAAGCCAAACAACAGGATCACAGCTCACCAGCTCAAATCCCCCAGCAACTAAGACTAACCTGAGCACAACCAAGCCCCTACCTGAACAGAACACACCCCCAGCCAATCAGAACACAGCCAACCCCTACCAATTAGAACACAGCCAAACCCCAACCAATGAGAACACACTCCCACCCAATCAGAACACGCCAAGGCCCCACCCAATCAAGTCACACCCCCACTAGCAGTTAAAAGGAAGAAGCAGCTGCAAACTCACATTACTCCGAGAAGGACAAAGCCGAAGACACAAGCCTGAAGATGATGAATGAGACTTCATCAAAACCATATATATATATGGTATTCAGCTTTGTTCGGGTATTTTCCCACGTCATTAATACCCGAACAAAGCTGAATACCATACATGTAAGTACCCGCGAAAACTTAAGAAAACAAATAGATAGATAGATAGATAGATAGATAGATAGATAGATAGTATATATTGCTTGCTTCTTCAGTCTCACAGTTCATGCCGTAAGTTGTATGTGTATATGCATATTTTGGGCTTCCCAATGTTACATCCTCCAGATGTGTTCACTACAACTCCCAGAATGCCGAGCTAACTTCCATGTTGATGAGGAATTTTAGGAGTTGTGGTCTCAACTTAAACAAAGGTTCCATATATATAGCTGCTAACTGTTCCAGTTTGCATGGAACAATCATAACTGAAGCTGATAAATGAGCCCTAGTAAATTCCCTGATGGGTGCAATAACACAGCGGTTCCCAACCTTTTTGGTACCAGGGATGGTTTCATGGAAGACTTCAGAGTGTGCATAGTGTGACTATGTGAGACAACCCAGGAGCAAAGACAGCAATCAGAGGTTTATACTTAAATAGTGGTTTTATCTACAAAGAACATATACATGCACGTACTTTAGTCAGACCTCAAACAAACAGCAATCAGCACTTACAGTACAGAAGCACACAAGGAGAGAGAGATATGCCCCACATGGCCTCTTCTTATGACAGGCTCTTAAAGTGATATCAGCCCAAAAAGCTTGCAGACTCATTCCTAGCATTACATCATCATAGCAGCTGGTCAGCTCTTAAATCATTACCCTGACAAAGACAATTCTTCCACAGGCAAGGGAGGAGATGGTTTTTGGTTTTGCTTGCTCACCCGCTGCTCATATCCAGCTGTGTGGCCCGATTCCAACAGGCCATGGATCATGGACCTTCAATAAGGCGACCATCTGGTTCACTGAATGCTGTGGGCTGATTGTAGTGGCAGATAGAATAGTAGCCCTGGATTAACCATTCAGCAAAATAAATTCATCAGAAGCACTGAGGGAAGAGGGACACCCCAGATTTTTTCCCCTAGTTATCATGCCCATAATTCTTTCACTGTCACACTCAAATTTTCTGTAATTGTTGTAATGTCGTTGACATAAGCTGCATTGTTTAAAAAATGTTTCTTTGCAAAATGAATGACTAAAATGTACAAATTTTGTTTGATGGTGTTATCAGGTATCATACTTGTTTCCATCTGTTGGTGTGAGTTTCACTTTCGTTGAGGGCGAGCATTGTTGGGGTATGCTTAGTATATCAATTGGCTTTTACCTGGTCCTGCAGAATAGGCACAGAGAACCAATAGAGCCACACTGGTATCATGTCCATCATCAGGCAAATAATGTGAATTATGTAATTTGTGGCAGCTGCATCACAATGCAAAGGTCACACAGAAGTCATTCAAGTAATTTGCATGATGACATCATAAGGTACTTAATATCACATCCCTACAGATGCCCATGAGATCAGGAACATCACTTACCATCATAATATTTGGCAAATATTGCTATGACTTCTCAACACCCAGCTGCAAAATTCTCATAAGATAAATATGAAAGATCAAATTACTTAGATGTTTTCCTGGGCCTAATTATCTTTTGGTCCAATCTGTATTCTGCAAAAGACAGGCAAAGCAAAATTTCCAGCAGTTTTTGTTTAATTAAAATATAATTTGTGGATGGCTTGATGGATGGATTAAGTTTAGAAGAAGACTGCAAATCCTCCTCCTGTCTCAGTAGTTACTAATGCCTTATGTTGTTGAAATAAGATACTATAATATACTGTGTGTGTATCTATGTATATGCACAGGGGGTAGGGTGGGGAAGAGAGAGAAAGAGAAAGAGAGAGAGAATATATACTGTATATATTGTGTCACAAGTTAAGACTAATGTGACTCTGGTTTTTTGATCCTGATATGGTGGGTATGCAATAAAACTTTCCATGAAACCCAGATTTCAAAAATGGAACTGATAAAATAGCAGTTGCAATTATAATAAAAGTGGGGGAAGGAATGGGAAGTAAAATAAAAGTTGCAAAAGTACAAACGTTATCTTTAAAGACAGAGTAATCTGACCAGGAAATATCAATAATCCATGTTCTGTTATTAATCCCAGTGGTTCTATAGGTTTTATTGAACTCAATGGAATTTAAGGCCAAGATAAGCATGACAGTGGTTCCTAGATCTTTATATACACAACTATTTTATTTCTTGTAAAGGAAAGGGAGGAGATGAGATTCATCCCCAGTCTTTTTCTTTCAGCTGGACTCTGGTCCCGGGAAAAATTATCACAGAAAGAAGACTAGGATTCATGCCATCAACTGTCAGCAATGCCCCCCTGGACAGGCCAAACTTTGTGTAAAAGAATGAATGGCATAAGTTCAACATCAGGACTTAAAACAAAGACAAAATAAAATTATTAGATCAGCTTCCTTGAACAATGCTGTATTACAAATGTCAAAGCAGCTAGTTTGGAAAACTTTAACAAGCACAATCAAATGAGAGGGTGCTAAACTGAGATCAAAAATTTGCAAGCTATCTGAAAAAGCCTCAACAAACAATGGGTTTTTACCCATTACAATTATTAATCAATGAAGCTCCTACCCTTGGTCTCAACTGTAACTTGCATGTACATAATCATCCTGTCTTCCCTCTCCTTTCCCTTCCCTATCTCATCCCAGTTTAAATCCTACACAACTAGTTACTTTACTGTAACAAGAAGAGAGCTGTAGCACATGAAGCTTATGCCTCTCAATACAATAGCTATGCTACCAGAGTCCTCTTGATTCAGTACTTCCCAGTCCATATAGTCTATGTATTTTAGATCCTCTTTCAACTTTCGCTGAAATTAGCCTGTATTTATTTGCATATGCATTTATTTAGCTTGAGGAATGTTAAAATCCCAAGCAGGAACTGTTCTAAATGAAACAAAGAAACCTATTGTATTTGGAATATCTCTTGGTCACAACTAACAAGCTGCACTCAATGATCCAAGGATGGCACACTGGAAAAATAGATTATTGACTTCTTCATGGTAGCAAAGAGATGCTGACATAACCACTAGGTTTTCCTTTGCAAGTTCTGATCCTTAGAGGATCTAATGCACTGATGTGGCAGAAATCCACCAGCATTGGTAATAGAGTTGCCTAAATTGCCCGCCATTCCTAAGGAGATTAAAATCAAGTGCAGCAGAACTGAACTTAATTTCAAATACAAAAGATAATAGCAGCAAAGGACAAACTAAAATCCTATTTAAACCTCTTAATGATTTATGAGTCCACTTTCATTTTGGGATACTATACAAAACTAATTCCAATTATAAATGATGAAATCAAAACAGATAGCTTAAAAGCTCTCCCTTCTTTTTCCTCCTTTTTTTCTTTTTGCCCAGAAGGCTGTTGAGAACTGAGGAGATAAAATACTGAGATAAAATGCTGCAAATCTCATCTGTATTAGAGAACAAGTGTTGTGTAGAAATTCCATTTATTTTAATTAAATGTAAGGTCTGGCACCTTGGGCAGATGTAGTAGAATAGCAGCATGGCTTAAATAGGTCGATCTGCTAGATGTATAGTAGCAACTAGGTGCTATTGCTACCATACATCAATAGCAATAGCACCGACTTATATATCACTTCACAGTGCTTTACAGTCCTCTCTGAGTGGTTTACAGAGTCAGTATATTGCCCCTAACAGTCTGCATCCTCATTTTACTGACCTCAAAAAGATGGATGGCTGAGACAACCTTGAGCTAGTCAGGATCAAACTCCAGGCAGTGAGCAGAGTTGGCCTGCAATACTGCATTTGAACCTCTGCGTCATCACAGCTCACAATGTCTTACAATACATTCTATTAATGCTACAGTGGCACATACAAAGATGTCTCTCCTGGAAACACACACACACACACACACACACACAGAGAGAGAGAGAGAGAGAGAGAGAGAGAGAGAGAGAGAGCTATATTGCACCATTGTGAAACACCCATAAAAGCTAATAGGTCCTTTACCGAGCTTGGGTCATCATAAGATCTTGACTATTCAGCTTGTATTTTATTTTCTGATCCTGTTTGACCGAAGCTATGTAATTGACAGTAGCAGCTTTGCTGCTTGTTGAGATTTTCGAGCCCCGGCGGGCATTTGTTTTTTTATACATAAGACAAGATAGACGGTAGCCAGGTCCTTTAATTACATGTTTAATTACATTAAATTTAAACATAATTATAATTAATTAAAAATATAATTAATTATAAATATAATTAATAATATAATTAATAATTATATTAATAATTAATTATAAAAATATAATTAATAATTAATTAAAAAAAATTTAATTACATGTTGGGACAGTGATGCAAACATATTCAGAAATGATGCTTCAAGATCATCCACCGAGCAACTTGGAAGGGTATCAGAAAAATGAAGATTGTGGTTATGACTGCATCATTGAAGCATTTAATGTATGCAGAGCATGTGAAGTATCTATAAAGGGGTAGGGGTTTTGGACATGTGGTTGTGACTGCCTTCTTGACTTCTTTGACCCCTTCCCTTGCTTGGATGCCCTGGTACTATATAAGGAGAAAAACATAGTTGTTTATTTCACAAAGATAAGTGTAAATTCACCACTGTTTTTGAAAACTGATAAAATTTTGGTCATCGTCATTAGCAGCAGCAACAGTCTGATTCAATCTACTGTAGGATGAAGGCCTCTTCACTGACTATGGGCTATAATCTACCACACTGGTCCAATACAGATTGGAAGATAGATATTTCACAAAACTTCCCAATCTGGCCCAAAGTTATCTAACTGTTTCTGTGCAAATTGAGGACTAGAATCAAGAACTCCCTGCTCCAATATATCACCATGGCCAGCCTTTTCTTTCTCTCCTCCATCTCTTTTTGTGGATGTTTGGAAGAGGAATGGAACTTGCAAAATATTTCTACGTTAAACTGTGGCTTTATAGCCTTAGATTGCTTCCAGAAGAATACTTTTCTTCTAAATATGTTTATTAATATATAGTAATAAATATGTTTATTATTCTGAATTACTTTTCAATTATTTTTCCTGTGGAGGAAAAATGCTAATTCAGAAAGAAATGAATATTTTGCGTTTCATTAAGTTTATAATGCTGTACTGTACTGTATTCCCAATGTAGGGTTACTAAATCTGGGTTGCAGAAATATGGTACCATAAGATGGCACCAGAGAAATACAGATAAACGCAATCCTTTACTGCCCTCTAATAGGTATCTGAATGTTTACTGTATTTTCACCAGGAATTCCTGTTTTTATGAGATGCAACCATGCCTAAGGATTATTTCTGTATGTATGTAATAGGAACAGAATATCCCCATTAATTCATGAACATAGTTCTAGTGTCATTCAAAGGGAAGGAAAAATATTGGAGAGGAAAATAAACTTAAGATCTTGAATTTAACCTACTGCACTGTTTTGCTTTCAAATTACCTGCTAAATAGGACATATTCCTTTACTAGCACAATAGCAGATTTCTCCTACTTGGTGATCTCCATCTTATTTAGATTGTTAGCCTATACTTACTTATAGTGACTGGGAGTTATGGGTTTTGTAGTCCATACATCAAGAGATCAACAGATTGGAGAATGCTACTTTAGGTCCTTAAAAAATTCTCATGAATTTGATCAGCTAAAAAAATAGAAATGATAAGCAAGGACCTGCCTCTTGGGTTTTTTTTTTTTTTTTTGGAATCCTGAGTTTCTAAGTTTGTAACAATCCAAAGAAAAGTTGGCAGCTTGTATCTGCTTATTTCAGATAATTGTTATTTTCTGTATAATCTTTAGATCTTGCTCCTTTGAAGGTATAATCTTGTCTAATTGGATCTCGCTTAATCATCCCGCATTCCCTGCAAAAACGCTACAGGCACATACTAAACAGGTGAAGTCTTGAAACTTTGAGTTCAATTTCAGAAGTGATTCCAATAGGAGGTTAATGAGGTGAATTTGGCAGGAAACATCCCTCATTAGGTAAAAGATGCTGGTTTGAATCAAGTGGGGAGAATAAAGGAGAAGACTTTCCCTTAAACTTACTAGTTGATTTTTTTTCCAGATAAGAGCAGGCTGGTGTAAGATAAAAGAACATGAGCTTTATTGCTGCACGCTTCTGTGCATGTACTTTAGCCATTACACAGGTAGGGCACACTAAGTATGTGCCCAAGCATACATTATTTTCTGTTTCTTTGTTTTGCAAACTGATACAAAATCTGGCAATTAGGCATAAAGCACCAAAGCCACACGACTGTATTAGTTTTATTATTCAAAAAGATTAACCGGTTTAAGAGATCAAATGTGGCAAAACTGACACTGGCTGTTATCATTAGCAGGGAATGTTGCCTGTGGCATGAGTATCATCAGGGCTAGTGACCTTGCTACTATTTTTCTGTCTTGTTAAAAAGTGAAATAGCAATAGCACTTAGTCTTATACACCGCTTCACTGCGCTACACAGCCCTCTCTAAGCAGTTTACAGAATCAGTGTATTGCCGTCAACAATCTGAGTCTTCATTTTACTGATCTTGGAAGGATGGAAGGTGAGTCAACCATGAGCCAGTGAGGATTTAACCCCTGACAGTCAGCGGAATTAGCCTGCAATACTGCATTCTAACCATTGCGCCACCACAAAATGTGAAAGCCTTGATTGATCAAAACGTTGTAGAGGTCGGTATTTATATAGGCACTTCTGTTAGTGACAGTTGCATATGGAAGACACTCACTTGGAATCTAAAAAAAAACCAATTGGTAAAGACTTAGTTTGCTCCTGAGTCTATTCCTCTAGTAATTTCATTAAATGTTAAAGTTTTCCACACTGTAGCCTAGTCTGGTGACATCAAGACTTCTTAGTGCAGTGATTAGTGCCAACTGGTGGGCCATGAGAAAATTTTGGTGGGCCACAGAGAAATCTCATCCCCAGAGCACCCCCTCCAAAGCAATTAATCCAGGCTGCGCAGAAACACAAGGCTGTGCCGCCCACATGGCCCATGGGAATCCTCCCTGCCCACTCACTCCTTATTCAGCAAACTTGCCTGCTAAATTGCTATTTTTCCAAACATCAGCTCTTCTGTTGTGCTGGGAGATTTAGATTAGCTAAGAAGCAGGAAATTGTTGGATTTCTTGCTTTCTAGCTAGTTTTTAGATTTTTGGCTCTGCTTTTAAGCACAGCTGAACCTCCCTTAGGACTGAAGGTTCTATTATTCAGTGCAGACTCACAGCAAGCAAATTTTATGTGACACACTGAGCTAGCCAATGGCAGATAGATAGATCACTGAATGATTCTGTGAGCAACTCAATCTGCCTGCCTGCTTTGCCTGCTTTTGGGTAAAAATTGCTCTTTTTTTATAAAAAATTCAATATTTATATACATGGTGTGTCGTGAATTAATTTTGTGAGTTTGCTTGCTAGCAAATTTTATGAGTTTGCTTGCAAGCAAATTTTATGTGACAGACTGAGCTAGCTGATGGCAGATAGATAGATCTCTGAACGAATCTGTGATTCTGTGAGCAACTCAATCTGCCTGCCTGCTTTACCTGATTTTGGGTAAAAGTTCCTCTTTTTTATAAAAAAATCAATATTTATATAAATATTTATAATATTTACATACAAGCCATGCCCAGCCAGTCACATGACCACCAAGCCACACCCACAAATTAGGCCATGCCCACAGAACTGGTCAGTGGTCTCCGGGATTTAAAATTATGAGTTTGGTGGTCCCTGAGGTCCAAAAGGTTGGTGACCCCTGTCTTAGTATATACATTCCATCACATTCAGCAGGGGACAACAAGAATTGTAACATTTAAATATGAGTGACAAAGCCTTCTTACGTTTTAGCGTGTTGGAATGATTACAGTTAGAAGTGTGTGAGAGAAATCAAAGCTGTAATTTTCAACATTTTTTTGTATTTATAAAAGAACATTTCCCCTTAAAGAATTGTTTTTAGTGAAAAATAAATGTCTGCAAGCTATGTGGAACTTTTTGGTAGCTGTGAGAAAAATGTGTACTACCTAGAAGTGAGACAGCCTTTTTTCCCAAGGAAAGTGCTTACATATAATATCTGAAATCATATTCTGGATAAGTAGTCTCAAATGGCCAGTGTCAAGCAGATTTTTGGCTGATGTTAGAAGAAGCATTAATTCCATCGATCTCTTTACAAATGATTGCATTGTAAATAAAATGCCATTTTAAACATTATGGTTTGTTTTAAATCAAAATTGTAATCACACACACACACACATTTCCTTGGGAATAAATTTTAATAAAATCATTATGTCTCATGTTGAGTGGAGATGTTTTGGGACTGTATTGTAAAATACTGTAAGGACTTCCCCACCCTTTTAAAAGCCATTCATTTTATAAAGAAAAATGATAACAAAATGTGAATTGGTAAACATATATAAAATTGTGGTAAGAATACAAATGATAAAAATGTTACTTTGGTTGTCATAGAAATGGCTCATTCCTGTTTATTTAAAGGAAAATAATAAACAGCTTGAGACATAGTTGAAAATGCCTGTCACAGAATCAGAATAAGGTTTCTAAAAGGCATCAGTGACGTTGGTTACCAAGGGCGGAAACCCTGAGAACACAAATGGTATAAAAAGTGTTGTACAATGACTGGGATGGTAATTCAGCAGTTTTAGTGAGTCATCTAACACTGTAGAAATCCACTGTAAGATTCTTTTGTAACAATCTATATAAGATGAAATTATATAGTGGCTCAGTCTAGAAATCTATAAGCTTGCTTATAAGACATTATTTGTTTAATTTATGAATGTCTTCTCCAAAGAACTCTTAAAGGCATGCATAGCCAATCCTTGTCCTGCAAGTTGCAATCCTGGCTGATTGGCACTGGACAGTATCCATACACGCATTGAATACATACATTCTATACATACATGCATAGAATCATGCATAGAATCAAAATCACATGAAGTATTACTAGCGCTTTGTAAATTCTTAGTAACACCACATCTGGAATACTGATCCACCTTTAGTCACTGCATTACAAAAATGATGCTAAGACTTTGGAAAAAGTGTAAAGAAAAGCAACTAAGATGGAGACAAACACTTATGAAGAACATTGCAGGATTTCGGTATGGCTACTTTATAGAAAAGAAGGACTGGGAGGACATGATAGCAGTATTCCAGTATTTGAGGGGCTTCCAGAAAGAAGAGGGGGTCAACCTACTCTCCAAAGCACTGGAAGGCAAGACAAGAAACAATGGATGGCAACTAATCAAGGAGAAAAGCAACCCAGAATTAAAGAGAAACTTCTTAACAGCAAGAACAATTAATCAGTGGAACAGCTTGCTTTCAAAAGTTGTAGGTGCTTCATCATTGGAAGTTTTTAAGAAAAGACAGGACAGCCCACCTGTCTGAAATGGTATAAGGTCTCCTTGAGCAGGGGTTCTGCTAGAAGGCCTCCAATGTCCCTCACAGCTCTAATCTGATTGATTGATGCTGGTTTTTAGCAGGAATCTATTGCTGCACTCAGCATGCCCATAGATCGAGAAGGAGCTGACAATAAAAGAAATTGCAATAAAATAAATAGATAAAGTTAAAAGTCCAGGGGTGATTGACAGATGGAACAAAGGGGCAGATCTCATTTTCCTTTGCCAATTAGCCAAATATATATAGAACATGTATTATATAAATACTCAGTGAAATTAATGAAGCACACTGAAACATGAAAATGTAGGTTGTAAATTTGCTATCACCTGAGACACTTTGTTATTTATCTATTTGCCTTTTATCAGTAATTGCACGATAACTTAGGGGAAAAATATAACACATCAAGAAATAAAATACTCTTACATATCAAGGAGCATTTAAAACTGCATGACATTTTTTTAAAACAAGTCTAAAGAAAATGTTGGGTGAAGATCCATAAGTCTACTGGATATTAAGAGTTCTGCAAAGCATATTTTTTCTGTCATTGTGAAAATAACAACAGCACATCGGGCAAAATTATTTTTCTTTGCAACTCTTGATGGCTAATAAATGCACTGACAGTTTTCAGCTCTAGCTCTGATCATCCTGAGCGTTTCTGGTACAAGATCTGCTGTAGAAAAAGAGGGCCAACACCACCTGGCTGCAGATTTTTTTCTCTAATAAAATGTTTACATTCCTGCCTATGCAGGTTACTGTACAAACAACACCCCCTCCCCCCAATACTTTTGTGGACAGGTATCTATGGCTGGGCTATGCAATATGTTCAAGCTACTTATTTTTAGTTACACATTTGATAGAAACATAGAATTCTTCCATCATCCTTTTTAAAGAAGTATAGAAATGCAGGAAAATGTTAGTAGAGAGAAGAAACTGCCCATCCTCTTCCACCAACATCCAGCAGTAAAAAAAATTTGTGGACTGCTAGTATCCTTGCTATGCTAATTTAGAAAGGTTAGCTGAATAACTTTCAAAATGAAGAAATAATAAATGGGGTGAACCATTGCTTCCAAAGTATGAGTCTTCTTGGAGCATGCTCCTCCGACGTGCCACAATTTTAGTTTCCCTTTATAATTTAGAAATAGCTAAAGCAGGGCTGGGATTCAAATTTTTAACAACCAGCTTTGTGGGCGTGGCTAGGTGGGCATGGCCATGTGACTGGGTGGGCGTGGCTGCTTCTTCTTTTTTGCAGCAACAACCCCCCCTGTTTTTTTTGCCTCCTGGGCCTTAGGGAAGCTTCCTGTGCAAAGCAGTAAGACAGAGATCATCGGAACAGCTGATCTTTGGGAGGGGAAAAACAGAAATACCTTAATGAGTGACACAGCCAGCGATGTCAGGCATGTGCGCGATGTCGTGCATGCGTGATAAGGACTGACTGGGAGGTGAGGGGAAGAGGGGACAGCCAGGGGCACAATCTGTCGGTTCTTCAAACTGTGTAGAACCGATTCTATAGAATTGGTCCGAATCGGTAGAATCCCACTCCTGAGCTAAACACTCAGTTAGATGCAGTGCTACACAAGGAATCTACATACCACAGAAAAGTGTTTTTCAACCATGACAACTTTAAGGTGCGTGGAGTTCAAGCATGGAGAACTCTGAGAGTAAATATCCACACATCTTAAAGTAACTAAGGTTAAGAAACATAAGGTTGAAGTAGCTAACATTGAGAAACATTGCCATAGAAAATATTTTCCTTTCCCCTAGTGAAGTGACGTCAAACTCAAGGCCTGTGGGCTGGATCCAGCCCATGGGGTGCTTAGATCTGACCCGAAGGGCTACCCTGGAAACAGCAAAGGACCAACAGTGCCTCTGTGCAGTGCACCAGAAGTGCCTCTGCCAGCAAAAATGGAGCTTGCATGCGGCCCTCCTGAGCTCTGTTTTTTGCTACGATGGCCTTCTGCAGCCATCTGCAGCGAAAATGGAGCTTGGGAGGGCCATGCACAGCTTTATGGTAGAAATGGAAAAAGTGGGGAAATCCTGGAGAAACCAATACTGACTTAGTGTTGGATATTGTATGGTAATGGGTAGGGGTGGTATGGCTGGATAAACTGTTAAAGGCAAAGGGGGACCAGTGATTTAGTGCAGTTTTCCACTTCTGTTCCTGCTTTTTGATATTGAATACTAGAAATCTTGGTTTCATGCTACTGTTCGCCAGTACCAGGTCTGTCCTAAATAAGATGGTGGTAGATTAACCTAACATGTATAACTGCTTGACCATAAAGGCAGTCCTCATTTAGGAACTACCCAATTATATACATCTACTTTGGCAAATTAAGCAATTTGTGACCCTCTTATCCTGGTGTTTGTTTTTTATTTATTTATTTATTTTGATTTGTCAATCGCTTACAAGATAATAGGTATAAGTATATACATAGTTATGAATACATGAAATGGGTACATATAAGAAAAATAAAAGAAACAATAGGACAGGGACGGTAGGCACGTTGGTGCGTTTATGCACGCCCCCTTGGAGGCTGTGAGCATCTGGATGGGGACAACCAGCTTTAGCTGAACCCATGCAACCCACCTTTGGCTTGGAGGCCTTCTGGTTCTAGGACTATGTTATCTTTAGTGCTGGATGGCACTATCCCCTGTTAGCAGTCCGGCTGGACTCACAATTCCTGCCTAAAGTCATGGCTAGGAAGGTCTTTGCACAACTTTGTGTTGTGCAACAGTTGTGCCCATCCTTAGATCAAGGTGCTGGTTACTGTCACTCATGCCCTAGTCACCTCCCATTTGGATTTCTGTAATGCGCTCCACATGGGGTTATCTTTGAAGACTATTGAAAGCTTCGGCTACTTGAAAAATTCAATGGCATTGGCAGTTATCTGTTCCCCTAGTGTGGTACATATTACATCTCTGCTTTGCAAGCTGCATTGGTTGCTAGTTCATTTCCAACTTCAGTTTCAGGTGCTGGTTTTCACCTTTAAAGTTCTTCATGGCATGGGATTAATTATCTGAGGGACTACCCCTTCCTGATTATGACACAAGTTTCTCTGAAGTAATTCAGTTTTCATATATTTCTAAAAGCCAGCAGAAAGGGAACTAGCCTGATTGCCATCGGGAGGTTGTCCTAAAGCAACATGGCTATTATTGAAAAATAATCCCTTCTAGTTTCAGCCTTGCAGATGTCTCAGAAATATGGGCTTTTAAATAGTTTTTTCTTGGATGTTTGAACAGATTGGGGTGACACTGGTTGGGGGACAAACCTTATATTAATCAGTAATTTAAAATTCAAATACTGCAGTTTCTAGAACTCTAGATCAATATTTTTCTAGTTTGGCAATTTTAAGTTGAATGGACTTCAAGTCAACATGCCAGCAGGGGAATTTTGGGAATTGAAGAAAAACACTGTCCTAGACCACCTTTGCTCTGAGCAAGGCTTATGGAGATACTAACAAACACATGTTAGTCCCCAAAACCTTTTTTCTTTATTTCAAAGGCTGAGAATTTTAGTCATTCACAGCCCGTAATGAATCTGAAACATTCTAAATAGTCAATGGAAGTCTGCCAAAGTCCTTCAGGATAAGTCTGATAAGCACACACCTTTATCTTCCTTGAAATGCTGCCAATGACTAAATGTCCAATTAGTTATACGAGGCCAAAACAGAACACAAATTCAACACCGAGCTTCAAGTTTCAAACTGACCAGTACGAACAAAGTTGCTTCCTACAAAGATTCCTGTCCTTTTGCTCCTCCTTTATGTCTTATGGTAGAGCCAATCACCTCCAAGCCTTACTCCCGAGTTTCCCCTTTTGTCTTAACTGTTCTTGCCTTCTGGTAGCTCTGCACACATGTGCACTGGGAACAGGCTCCCCTTGTTCCTCTGCCTCACTGCTGTCAGATTCTGGAGGCTCTGGAGTCAGCACATAACTCCCAGATGGCCCTGGCCACATCTCTGTATCAGACACAGGACCTTCGTCAGAATCCTCCCCAGACTCCAGGACTGGCCCATGTTCTTCCCCACTTTCCGACTCTCCTGCTGTCTCCGCAGGCTACCTACGGACCACAACAACCTTGTAGCCTATTAGAATACCCAAAAAGAAGCTACTTACAGTCCCACATTTCCAAAAGATTGGAGGGGCTGAAGTTCCAGGCACTCCTTTTCCATAACAGAACAAGTCCTTTGGGGCAATCTCCCAACAGAGATCAATCTAGTATCCTCCTTGCTGGTTTTTAAAGGAAGTGTTGAAAACAGAACCATTGTAGGCTGCATTCTCTTGAGTTTGTATAGCGCATTATTTCCCCCCAACTTTTTTTTAATCCACATCTTACTGTTTTGTTTATAAAATTCTTATCCTGCAGAGACCATTATGTTTATAATTGGTTTCAATTAATTATTCAGTTATTTATTAATCATTATAATTGGTTTTAAGAAGTTAACTTGTTTTATATTCTGGGCAAGCTACAAAGAGCCATTTGATTGGAGTAGGGTAGATTTTGAAAATTAAAGGAAATAAATAAAAAATGGTCCTCTCTGCTCGAAAGAAGAAAAGCCAAACACAATGTAAAAGAGTGGATTCTTAGAACGGGGAAGATGCAGAAGGTCATATCTTATGAGCTAGCTCAGTGTTTCTCAACACTGGCAACTTTAAGATGTGTGTTCCTCAGCTCCCAGAATTCCCCAACCAGGTATTTCAATGACTGGGGATAGGAGCCACAGAGCATCCAAGTTGTGTAGATCAGGGTCCCCAATCACGGTCCACGGACCGGTACTGGTCCGTGGAACAAATCCTACCGGGCGCTGAGCTTGCTGGCGCCGCCATCTTGTTTTGATGAAAAAGTGCTTCCGGTGAGCTTTTCCGGTAGAAAGCTCACCGGAAGCACTTTTTCATCAAACAAGATGGCGGCGATGCTCGGTGAGCTTTTCCGGGTAGAAAGCCATTTCTACCCGGAAAAGCTCACCGAGCACTAGCGCCGCCATCTTGTTTTGATGAAAAAGTGCTTCCAGTGAGCTCACCGGAAGCACTTTTTCATCAAAACAAGATGCGGCGCCCAGCTGATGTCGGTACCGGGCCGCGCCATAAAAAGGTTGGGGATACCGGGCTGCGGCGTAAAAAGGTTGGGGATCACTGGTGTAGATGCATTCATTGACTTGGCTATGACAGCTGTCAATTTTCATACTATATTTTCCACCTACATTTCTTAACCATTGCTTTATTTGTTCATTTCTTTTGAGAAATTTAGATGCCATTTCAATTCAGGTTTTCCTTATCTTCTCGTGAGTCTACCCCCAACCCCCATCTGAAAACCATTTGGAGATTTTGAAGGGGGGGGTGAGGCTTGAGCAATTGCTGGCTTGTGAAATATTTAGTCCCTTTTGCCTTTTATTGGATACTTCCTGTTTACAGATCCTGATGTTTTAATTTTTCCTTCTGCTAAAACTAAAATATTAGTAACAATGTGCCTTAATAACTCCAGTGCTGCCAAGGAAATTCTTTGCTATAGTTTTTTTTTTCCGTGTGTCTTTGTTTCTTTTTGCTATTATAGCAAGAACAGCGATTTTGCTAAAGAAAGGAAAGAAAAATACATGTACGGGAACCAGTAATTAACCCTCCATTAAACAGAAATTCACACTGGGGCAATTCAGGAAGACTAAGAGTAAATAAGAGATGGTATTTAACTACTGTTTGAAATCATAAATGATAGGGAGCAATGGGATTGCAGTGAAGAAGCTATTAATTAATATTAGAAAAGCCTGTACAAAAGGAACACTTATTTTTCAGTAAACTTTACAAAAGAATTTTGACAATCGTGGGGTACATTTTAGATCACACACTATATTAAATTCTCTGTGAAAGAGATATCTTCATTTTGCTTCTAGGTCATCACTTTAATAATTTTTCATTTTTTGTGTATGGGAATGGCCTGGGACCCTTATTATCAGAGGATTTTCTGAATCCAAATTCCTGAAGACAAATAAGTGAATATAGAACTCTCTAGAGTTCCCAAGCCCCTTCCGCTTTTACTTCATCCCATTTTTCTCACTATGGTATTTTTAAAACCTACTATAATAGTATGAAGGCAAGGAAACATCTGTGGGATATCTTAAGAGCCACTCCATATCTTATTACTTTATTTCCCCACCAGTTTTTCCCCTTATATTTTGAATTCATGCTTTTGAATTAAATAGTCCTTTGAGTCTAAACCCTTGGTAATGCAAGAATCTTAAATGAAAGCATCCCCAAAATTAGCTGTTTAGTTTTCTCAATATATTTAATGAAAGAGAACTCACCACCTTTCTGGATAATTGGTTTCACTCTGTCCGATGAGCTGGAACAGAAAACTTGAGTGCAGATGTTAGTGTGCAGCTTTCCTCACAAATTAAGCACTGATGAAGGGACAATGGACCAGTGGTGGGATTCAAATTTTTTTTACTACCGGTTCTGTGGGTGTGGTTTGGTGGGCATGGCATGGCTTGGTGGGCGTGATTTGGTGGGCGTGGCAGGGAAAGGATACTGTAAAATCTCCATTTCCAACCTACTCCGGGGGGGAAAGTTACTGTAAAACCTCCATTCTCTCCCCACCTCACTAACCTGCTTTCCAGCTCTGTTCTCCTGTGCAGGGCAACAAAAGAAGACCCCAGCCGATTAGCTGGGACTCGGGAGGCAGAGAATAGATGAGGGCAGGGCCAGTCAGAGATGGTATTCCGAACTACTCAAAATTTCCACAACTGATTCTCCGAACTACTCAAAATTTCAGCTACCGGTTCTCCAGAACTGGTCAGAACCTGCTGAATACCACCTCTGCAATGGACTTATCTTCACTTTCAACCCAACAACTGCATCCAGGAATCTTGAAGGAGGTTGCATAGTGCCAGACAAATATTTTTTGAAATGGAAATAAGAAAAAAAACCCACTTACAACCTGGGTCACCTGTTTTTACAGGCAAAAGCCTCCCCTAACCCACAAAGAAAGTTATAGCAGATGCCTAAAAAGTCCTTCATCTTATGGAGGCTAAAGATGAGAAAAGTGCATCTCCACAGAAAGCGAGCCAAGCAGCAAAATCCTGTCAAGATAAAGAAATCTCCTAAATCACAATACTATGCAAGACCCCTCATACAACACCATACCTAAGAAGATCTGAACATCAAACATATTATCTTGTGATTAAACCCTATTTTTGACTTCTCACACTCCCAGGCAGTGTGTGATGACCCAGAGTGTAACACAAACGTAACAAAATCCAAAACGTAAATAAATGTCCTTTAATGCCTCCAACTTGGCCCCACTGTTCAATAATTCTCAGTGTTCAATTGTATACTGCAGAGATCTGTTCTTGTATTAGTATGGTTCAACTATTTATAAATGCCTTGGATAAAGATTAGTAAACATGATTATAGAATTGTGAGGTCATACAAAGATAGAGGTAGAACCAGCTGAGGGACAGTATCCATATTCGGGAGGATTTTTACTCATTAGAAATAGGTAGAAATTAATAAGGATGAAGAAAGAGGAATACAGAGTTATTAATTTGGGTAGAAAAGAACAAAGGCATAGTAAAATTTTATTTATTTACTCAATGTATAGATGAACCTACTCAATAGGCAATGGGTGAGACCATACTTAGCATCAGCATATGAAAAATAACAAACTGGTGTTTCTGTGGATCATAAGCTGAACATACATCACAGTGTGACTGTTTTCTTCCAGCAGTGTGCAGTTATTGTACAATAAGTACGTAAACCAAAACCAAAATAATCCTAGATTGCATCCACAGAAGGGAATTCCTGCATAAAACAGGAGGTTGCGCTAGAAATCAGGGATGCAAAACTAACGGCCTGTGGGCCGGATGTATCACATGCAGGCCACACCCATCCCAGCTCTGCGGAGGGAAAAAATGTTGTGATATGTCATGTGAACAGCAATGTGATGCTGTGAGTTTGACACCCATGGGCTAGATGATCTCAAGGTACAGCCTAACCCTTACAATTGATACTTTTATGAATCCACCTGTATGGGCGCTACTTATAAGTAAATACTTCTATGATTGCGGTCATAATTGTCCATATGAGGGGAAAAGATGCTTATGCGAGTGGAATAAATGCTTGTCCCCAATTTAACAGGTGGCAGAGAGAAGCATTTTCTTCTTGCTAGGCTCATACCTTGTACTAATCCATGATTTGTTTAAATAAAGTTTAACAAACCACAACTGACTAGGTTCACATAGTAAACCCTTTTAACTAGATTCACACTAAAATCATTATTTAAAAAGTTTTTCTCAGCCAAAAGAAATTCTTTTGGCTGAGAAAAACAATAAGCCAAAAGCTTATTGTGATAAGCTCAGGGGTGGGATTCTACCTGGTCGTACCGGTTCTATAGAACCGGTTATGATTCCGCCCAGTTCGGAGAACCGGCAAATCACGCCACTGGCTGTCCCTGCCCCTCCCCGTCCACTCACTCCTTACCTGGCATGTGTGCCATCAAACTTGCCTGCTAAATTGCTATTTTTCCTTTCCCCCAACCATCAGCTGTTCTGCTGTGCTCGGAAATTTAGATTAGCTAGAAAGCAGGAAATCATTGAATTTCTTGCTTTCTAATCTAAAAACAGAGCTGAACCTTCCTTAGGACTGAAGCTTCTATTTTTCAGTGCAGACTCAGGTAGCAGATTGCAGAAAGATAGATCTCTGAATGAATCTGTGATACTGTGAGCAACTCAATCTGCCTGCCTTCTTTGCCTGAATTTGGGTAAAAGTTGATCTTTTTTTAATAAAAAAATATTTACATAAATATTTATATTTACATACAAGCCACGCCCAGCCAGTCACATGACCAAGCCACGCCCAGCCAGCAAACCATGCCCAGCCAGTCACATGACCACTAAGCCACAGCCACAAATTAGGCCACGCCCACATAACTGGTTGTTAAGAAATTTGAATCCCACACCCTATAAGCTATGTCACACCGGATAAGCTGTCAGGGGTCCCCAACCACCGGGCCCCAGACCGGTACTGGTCCGTGGATCATTTTGTACTGGGCCGCAAAGAAGGGAAAGGAGGAAGCCAGTTTCAGATCAGCCCTCCCGATTGCCGCCAGGTCCCTGAAGTGCCTGCCGGCCCTCTAGCAACCAAAGCCTGTCCTGCTCTCCGGCTCAGTGGCTTCGGTTTCCTCCCACCTCGTTCCTCTCTCAGTCGCTCTCTCGCTCCTCCACCAGCCCAGGAAGAAACTGCTTCAAAGAAGCCGGCAGGGTGGCTTTTCCTGTTGGCGCAGCTCCTCCGAAGCGCCCGTTCACCCCCACAGCGGAGCAGCAGAGACAGAATTACTGTGGCACGTGCTTCGAGTCTGGCGACCCCTTAATTTAGGCGAGAGAGTTGAACACAGATCCGTACCTTCCGATTGGTAGCTATCTCGGCTTAAATGGTCGAAGTCGTTTAAGGAAAATTTGGCCCTAAAGGCGCCCCGGAGGGAAAGAGTTTGGTGTGCAAGGTTCAGAACACTGTCCTACTTTTTCTTATAAAACTCTTTGGGGTGGGGTGTGGGCGAGCCACGAATGCCTTTCAAAAGTCACATCAACAATTCTCTGCCTAGGTTAGATGTGTGGAATTCACCCTGCTCGGCCGATCTTCTCCTGTTCCCCCTCCCCCCAACTTGGTTTCTGGACTTTCTCGTTTGCTTTACTGCACGGTTTATATTTGGCACATCCGGAGCCAAGAGTCTAGGGAGCTCTCAGCAAGAAAGCCAGTGCTGGGGGTCGCCGCCGCCCAGCGCTCAGTTTTGAAGGCGCTCCTCAGCCAGGCGCAGTTCCTGAATCTGCAGCTGAAACCCTCCGTTTTAAATGTCCCAATAGAAGAGAATATCTGTTGCTCAGGGTTGCAATGAGGAGGCCTTGGAGCTCCCTGAACTTGGTGGTTTGCTGGCGGACGTTTTATTACCCGACTAGGTAACATCATCAGATGTTACCTAGTCAGGTAATGAAACCTCTGCAAGCAAACCACCAAACCTGGACTCCACTGCCCCTACCTGGTCCTTGGAAAAGTGTTTCTGTGTGAAACTGGTCCCTGGTACAAAAAAGGTTGGGGACCACTGAGCTTTGTCACAGCTTATCACAAAAAGTGAATCAAATGGAACCTTTGTAGGAATGTGGCACCTGTCCTGTATGTGGAGCAGCTGTTCCAGGTTGCCTATCCCTGAGCTGAAACACACATATTTGAATGCTCCCTGTAAGATCAGCAGTGCTGTTCAGTACTGGTATTCTGGAGAGAAGCAATAGAGAGAGAAAAGGCCTGGGTCTCTGGAGGTGGCAGCTGAGAGGAGGCACAGCAAATCTGGGGTCACTGAGCCAGTGGGATATGACATACTGGGAGAGGGGCGTGAGATGCTTGAACACCAGTCTTTGCTCACACTATAAAATCACTCTGGGAATCTCTTCAATCAAGCAATCAAGATCAAGCAGAGACAGTTCAGTAACACTTATGGCTTATTTTGGGTTTGAAATAAAATGTATTTTTCGTTCCGTGCCTAAGCCCTAAATGGGATCTTTTACTTTGTGTCTAGGCTAAAGACCCACCGTATTCTCTGGACTAGAACGGGAATCTGTTGCATCTAAAGCAGGGGTCTCCAACCTTGGCAACTTTAAGATTTGTGGACTTCAATTCCCAGAGTTCCTCAGCCAGCAAAGCTGGGAGTTGAAGTCCACAAGTCTTAAAGTTGCCAAGGTTGGAAACCCCTGATTTAAAACATTCCCCAATCTGCCGGCAACTCCCTTCCAAGGAAGACAGTCATGACTAGATCGATCGCTTTCGCAAGGCCCGAAATCTGTGTGTCCACTATCTGACGGTGTGCATTGGCTGTGGTGCAAATCTGTCGTCGTCCGAAGAAGCTCCCGAAGCGTCAATGAAGGCCTTAGCCTTCCCCCTCTTCTCAATCCAGCCCGCCGACTGCGAGCGAAGCCCAGCAGCCCGAGCACTTCGCCCCTCTCCTCAACCACGTGGACAGCGCTGGCATTCCGGGTTGGTTCTCCTCCTTTTTTTTTCCTGGTCTGCTCGGCGGCGCCTGCGTGGTAGCGTCTGCAGGGCCTTTGACCGCTTCCGGGTGGGGTTGGCACTCCAGCTCGCGACTCGGGTTTGTGTGTACGTGTGTGGGGGAGCCTGCGGGGTCTCCGGCCGCGGAAAAACCGGGCGACGCCATGGCCTGCACTCTCGTGCCTTTCTGCAGCTTCCAGGACCTGGAGTCGGCGCGGGATTTCCTATGCTCTCATCTGCGACAGAGCGGCGCGGGGGAACCGTGGGGTGCCAAGGAATGCGGCGGTGAGCCTCGAGCCCCGGGTCCGAGTGGGAGGAGATGGGTCAGGGCTGAGGGTAGCGGTGGCGTTACGGTAATTTGCATTTCATCCTCTGTCCGCGGGGCCAGCAAGGGGACTTGCCTTCACCCATCCTTCCACTTCTTTTAGCTCCAGGTTTGCATGTAAGAAGTATAAGCAGAGTTGGGGGTCGTCATCCCTTCAACTTAATCTCCCCAGGCAGGCCGTTTTTCAATGGGTCTAACCTGTAAAAAGAGCATAGAAAAAGGTAAATATGTGTGTTAGGTATGGTACTTTTAATATTTGACTGCAGTACGTAGCCCATGTATTTTTCCCCCTTTTCCCTCCGCCCGGATGCACCAGGTAACGTGATAAGGAGCCACGTGTGTACCGGGTTTCCTATTTTTGATTCAGGATCAGCCGCTTGTGGGTGGAGTCTGCAGCAATCTGTCATTAAGTTGACACTGGACAGTTTTATAAAAGAACCTAGTACTTTTAGGGTTATTCAGTATCTTGGTTATGAACGGGAGAGTTATTGTGGATCCTGCAGGTGCTGGCTGAGCCTGATCAGTGTTTTTATTAAAAACATCATCCCAACACCAGGCTGACTAGACCTGACATAATGATTTTTGAAATCAAAGACAGCATTTCCACAAACTCTGAATGGCAAAATTTGTGTTAAAATAAGTGAAATAAACAAAAAAAAAAAATCACCCTACAGTTTAGAGGTCCAGTTTGGTGTAGTGGTTAAGGTATCAGGCTAGAAAATGGATGACTCTGAATTACAGTATTGTCTTTAGGAGCAAAGCCAGTTGGGTGACCTTGGGCCAGTCACTCCTCAGCCCTAGGGAAGCAGGCAAGGACTTACCACTTCTGAAATTTTGCCAAGAAAACAAAATGCAGTCCCATAGGCATAATACAGTATTCTCATGTCTTATCCTGTGCAACAAAAAGTGCATATATTGGTGGGTAGCAGCTTGGCTCTGAGAAGTTGGTCATGAGTAGTATGATAGAAATCTTTCACTCATTTGCTCTGCGTGCTTATTAACATGGCATGGAGATGATGAACACCTGGCATTTATTTAATGTGAATTCTTTTTTCTTCCTTATGTCTAACAGTTTTGTGAAATGTAACATGAACTAAAATTCAAGGGACCTATCTATAAGCATGATGATGTGAAGCAGGTGAATTGGAGAAAAAGATGTAGTATAATATGGATGAGGCTCATCTGTTGCACTCCAGATATACTGATCTCTGCAATTTCCGCAAATGGAGGAAACTTGACTTCCTAATTTGTGGTAGTGAGGGGATTGTATGTGTGTTTTATGGCTTGTTTTCTGAGTGAAAATATTGCCAGTGACTGTAAACAGTTCTAGTTGTAAGATTCATCTCACTAGTGACTATTTGTTTTCTTACCTATGGAGATTGGTATTTAATTTAGGGAAAGTGTGTGGAGAATAGCTTCTACAAGTCTTTTTAATCCATTCAGAACAGCTCTGGCATATGCCACATGGCCAAAACAATAGTAGGAGGGAGGCTTAATATGAGGAATTGGCAACCTTTTGAGTAGCCGCCCAACTTCCTCTTTCATATGGATATATTGGGGAACATTTTCCTAAATCCAGCTGATTTTCTCTTCTCCCTACACACCAAATTTATTTCTGTTCTGCTAGATTTTGGGAGAATTTACGCATTTGTTTAGTAAATATGTATGCCATCCATCTAGGCTCACGGTGTCTCTAGGCTGCTTACAATATAAAAACAAGTTTAAAACGTTAAAATAACACTAAAGTTGTTTAAAATTAACAAGATGGGAAAGAAGGGAACTAGCTACATGGGGAAGAGATGGGATATTATCTTAATTCACCAGTCACCTCTAGGATGACATGCCCACATTGGGGTTCTAGGCCAGTTGGCAGAGCCAGGACTTTAGACCTTTTTGGAAGATCAAAAGGGTGGTATGGATCTCACCTGGGGAGATGTTGTTTCAAAGGATGAGAGCCATGGCAGCAATGGCTTTTCTCTTGGACTTCACCGGTCAGAATTCCTTGACTGATGGGATCTGTAGTATGCCCCTTCTGCTGGCACTGGTGGGGTGGGCCAATCCCATTGGGGTGAGATGGTTCCTCAGATAGCATGGACCATGCTATGAAGAACTTTAAAAGGTGATAACCAATATTTTGAATTGAACCTGGAAGCAACTGGCAATCAGTGCAGCTTGTGAAACAGTGGTACAACACAGACCACAGTAGGGGTCCCAAGAGTTATCCTAGTGATGGACAAATTGTTAGGCAAACAGTCTTCTGAGGCCTTTTACATAATTTCTTTCCTACATTTAATTAGACAAGAAAAATGGTTTTAGAGAAAAGATTTATAAAAATGGTTTTAAAGAAATGATTTATAGAATGAGGAGGCATGTCTTGCAAAACTTAAAAGATGTTTATTTAACTGATTTTTAACTTGTGACATAGATTTAATATTCAGTGAAGAAACACCCACATAATAAAAGCAACTAAGCTGTTGAAATAACTGTTTAATTTTGCCATTAAGCATCATATGGAACAGTGCTACTTCCTTAGCAAATTTCATGCTATTTTAATGAATTGAATTACTATGACAGATTAGTGTTATAAAGCTTTAGAAAATCATCCAGATTACATAATTTGGGAGTTGGATAATATCAAATACTACTAAAATCAGGTTTCAAATTCTACTTCAGTCATTTCATAAACAAGTTTACAGGGATCAACTATTTTCCCTTCAACATTTTTTTTTAGATTATTGCACTATATATAGAAATTGATTAAGCAAACCTAGAAAGCCTAAGGGTGCTTAAGAAGAACATATTTAAATATAGTACTTAATATAAGGGACACTTTATTTTCAAAGCCATAGTTTTTATCTATGTTCCTCCTTAAATCTGTTTCTTCATGCAGCATAACAACGTATTTATAAGAAAGGCTTTCTAAGTTTGCTTCATTAATTTCTATGTATACTGCAATAGTCTAAAAATGTGAAGGGAAAATAAGTTGATCCATGTAAACATAATGTTTATGAAGTGATTAAAATCACTACATAATCAGATTTTTTTGTGATTATGTTCAAAGATAAATGACTCATTCAGCTATGTGAATCTGTTCAGTAAACTGCCTTCAAGTGACAATCTAAAAGGAATACAGTACTATATCAGGAGCAAGTGCTTCTCTTCTATGAAACAGTAGGTTCTGTTCCTATAAAGAAATACATTAAGACTGTTTTGTTTTGAAACAGTGGGTGTGAAATGCCTTGTCTAAATATTTTGTAACAGTCCAGCCTTCAAATGTCTTAAGACATTACATTTGAAATGCTTCCAAAATGCTGAAAGAAACTGGAAGTTTTGCAAAATTTCACATTTTGAAATTAAAGGGCTGTACATACATATCAGTTTTAGTCTTCTTGCATAGAGCATTAAGCTTATTCAAAAACTAGTTTAAGATCTATAAAATGATTAGTATGCAGATGAGAGAGAGAGAGAGA
The DNA here is from genome assembly GCF_049901735.1 of Notechis scutatus. Taxonomy (NCBI): domain Eukaryota; kingdom Metazoa; phylum Chordata; class Lepidosauria; order Squamata; family Elapidae; genus Notechis; species Notechis scutatus. The sequence goes on along the minus strand of NC_142009.1, from coordinate 53,392,568 downwards.
GAGAGAGAGAGAATATTACTGATGCCTGCTATCTAAAAGATGGTCACAAACTCCTAGAATCCCATACACACACACAAAAAAAACAAAATGCCACATACATCTTGAGCGCCCTCAAACTCTGCATCCTTTCCGATCATCATCCTTATGAAAACAAGTTTCAGAGGCTCTGCCTCTGATGATAATCAAATGAGTGCAGTTCTATGGTTGAAGTTGGACTCTATGGAACAGATCAGATAGTTGTTGTACTGCTCTCTCTGCTGCACAACATCGTCCTTGCTTAAGCTGCTGCATTTCCATTGCTGAGCTGGTGGTTGGGATCTTGAGGTTCTTGGTTTTGAGGAACTTCAATTTACTATCTGGTGACATTGAGTTCAGGGCAGCTCAGGTGATCCTGGCAACCATGGACCTGTCCCATGTCATTTTAGGCCTAGGGCATACTGGGGGTTACACATTGCATCTGAGTTTTGTTTCAGGATAGTTGAGACATGTTTGAGTTTTAAATGGTATTATTTGCCATTATCCCATTGTCATAGTCAGATTGCTTTTTGGCTCACTGGTGCCCCCTACCATGAAGGGGGTGAGGTCTGTTAGATTGACCTGCCCAGGTGACTGATAAATCCAGAAGGAGTTGGGTTCCAGAAGAAGTTTGGGCATCTTCACATAAATCATATGGACAGTTCAGCTGAGGCCTTAGTTACGGCCTAGAATGGGCATGGAACTTTTACATCAATTTGCCCATATGGAGCCTCTGCCCCTGCATTGATCCCAGGATACACCTTAGTTCTCTAAGGAGCTCCAGGAAATGAGTTGGAGATGATGGAGCATCATTGGAAAAAGATAAAAGAGTGAATCCATCTCATTTTAGGGGTTAAAGTGTGGTGATAGGCAGTGAAATATTCTTTGTTTTCTGTTGAAATAGTTATGTACTGATAGCTGCATGACAATCTTTTAAGGTTTGACCAAGTAAGGTCTTGTAGATTTATATGGAGCAAGTTTAATTGTGTGCCTCCTGAACAGTCAGAATGTTCTAGTCTGTAAACTTGATCATTTGCTTGCTAGATTTAAGTTTCCCCTGGATAGTTAAAACTGCCTGGGAGGTGACCTGTGGTTCTGTCTTTGCAATGATCTCAATTTCCTTGAGTGAAGAATTAGCCCCATGGGCCTTGAAATGGGCTTTGGTCATTTCATCAAGAAGTCATCATTGGACTCAATGGTGTTGGACAATTATCATTCAGTCTTTCACCTTCCCTTTTTTGGAAAGGTTGTAGACAAGGTTCACCTTCAGAGGACCTGGAAGAAATGGGTTGTTTGAATCCATTTCAGTCGGCCTTTATGCAATCTAGAAATGTTTTTAGAACTAGTAATCAAAGATAAATGTACCCTATCTTCAACTTAGTTATAAATAACTTTTTATTTCTTGTATCACTTTCTAAAACAGGTGGAAACTGCTTGACATGCCATAATGTATGACTGAACCTATGTTATTAATATAAAAATGTGCATAGGTTATCTCTCATACTTTTATTCACAGTTTACATAATTATAAGACATTCTAGCATTTCTACTAGGAATTTCTGGCATTTTAAAATCAATCTTGTTATTTAAATAATAATCATATTTTTATGAACACTGGGATGCAAGCATTTTATTTTAGCACATGTAACTGATGGCTCTGATTTGCTAAACTAAACTGGGTTTTGTAAATACAGGAAAATCATCAAACTGGGAAGAAGAGAATTGGGGTTCCTGGGATGAAGCAGAAACTCAAGAGCCTGTAAGCCTTTTTATTTACTATTCTACTAATTATATCTTTTATAAACAAGCTCGATATCTATATCAAAACATTTTGAATAATTCATTAAAACTCTGAAGTTCATTAATCAATTTGTAATGCATTATAGACACACTTAAGTTGAATACACATTGCCATACAGCTATCCTTTATTATATGTGTGATTTGTCTCTGTATTGTGTGATTTGTCTCTGTATTGATAGCATTTGAGGACAGGTAACAATATTACAATTAATAAAACAAAATGTGTAATTTTGCTAATGTTTAAATGCTTTCAACCATCCATTAAGATTGCAGTCACATTGTTAATTTGCATATTCCTTAAATGCTAATATTGTTGTACATAACTGTTTTAAATTATATATAGTTATTTTTTGCTCAGGAAAGTAACAACTTCAATGATCACCATTTATAGGAAGAAGAAGAAGAAGACTTGGCATCCAAAACTCAAGCAAATTCGTGGCTTCAGGACTGTATAATATCTTTGTCACCCACAAATGATCTCATGGTAATAGCTCGTGAGCAGAAAGCAGTGTTTTTTGTCCGTAAGTGTTTTGTTTTATGCTGTTGTATTTGAAAATATATTCCAGGAAATATCTCTAATTGAGATCCATAAATAATATTCTGAATAAGAGTAGGTTATGATTCAAACCACATACTCATGTTTCTGTTTATCATGATAAATGAGAACAATTGTTTATAACAACCAATTTCTATTAAAATCAATCTACTAGCTTTACAGACTTATCTCTAAAACTGATATCTGTGATAGGTATATTGTGAAATGTATGGTGATATTGCAAATAATAAGCCTCCCCCCTTTTTGATACTTTAACCACATATAAATGATAATTAATACCATAACTCAAGCTTTGCTAATAAATTTGAATTCCATTTTAACCACACACACACACACACACACACACACACTTATCCCCCAGTACTAGGATTAGATAGATGTTTGCTTCTCAAATAGCTTTTTTAAAAATGTTGGTTCCTATGACTTTCTTTCCTCCCTGCCTCTTGTTTTCTTTGCATGAAAAATGGTTTCATATGCGGGCATGATTTAGAGTGGATAGGGCTTCTACACTAATTGGCAATTGATTATCTTGTTATTTACAGGCCCCTCACATCCCAGACATAAACTGTTTCAACTCCTACCCTCAAAATGATGCTATAGAGCACTGCACACCAGAACAACTAAACACAAGGACAGTTTTTGCCCGAATGCCATCACTCTGCTAAACAAATAATTCCCTCAATACTGTCCAACTATTTACAAAGTCTGCACTACTATTATTATTAACCTTCTCATCACTCCTTATCACCCATCTCCTCCCACTTGTGACTGTATGACTGTAACTTTGTCGCTTGAATCCTTATGATCTATATTGACTGTTTTCTAGTATGATTTGATTGCTTATTGTACCCTATGACTATTATTAAGTGTTGTACCTTATGATTCTTGACTCTTGACGAATGTATCTTTTCTTTTATGTACACTGAGGGCATTTGCATCATGACAAATTCCTTGTGTGTCCAACCACACTTGGCCAATAAAGAATTCTATTCTATTCTATTTGTATTGTGAATAATTGAAGAAAGAGATTCACTTCTCTTATCTTTAGTTTTGTTTCCCCCCAACTCAGCTATCTGTATCTATAATGGTGATATTAAAATAATTAAGTTGGATGGAGTTATTGTGATGACTCACTGAATTTTCAATTGAAAGGCAATTTTACAGATCCTTCCTTTATCTTGAAAAGCTACTCTGGTGGCAGAGGAGATTGCAAAATGTGAAGAAAAACACAAGGATGTTTATTACATAAAAATTACACCACCCGGGCTTGTATTGAATTTTATTATGGTATACAGAGCAAGTTGGCCTAAGAATAACCTTCTATTTCATCAGATGCTTAGACACATCAAGTTGTAAGCTAATTGTTTTTTTCTTCTCTTCTTCTCCTCAGCAAAATGGAAACAGAATGAAAAAGGGAAAGAAGAAATGCAATTTGCAGTTGGCTGGAGTGGCTCTCTTGGCTGGAATGGCCCTTGCAATATTGAAGAAATGTAAGCTTGGAAAGGAGAAGGTCCTGGGAACTCCTACTTTTGACCCTGCTGTTTTCTAATACCACATTATCTATATATAGTTGAATAATTTCTTGCTACCTGGGCATTGTTCTTGAAATTTTGGGAAGGACCTATGTTCACACAGAGTGATGATAAGAATGGGCAACAAGATTTCACTTAAATTGAGAGCGTGTCTTTATTTTTTATTGTTTCCTGCCTCAAACACTGAGAAACTATGTAGTTGGTTCTGCTAATAGAATAATCAGAGTTATCAAGTCCTATAAAAAAATTAGGAGGCTGCAAGTTGTTTACTGGAACAGCTTACATCCTGCGACGATACCTGTAACGCCATCAAGAGCAACCAGGATGATTAGGGGACTGTAGACTAAAACATATGAAGAACGGTTACAGGAACAGGGCTTGGCTAGTCTAGTGAAGAGAAGGACCAGGGGAGACATGATAGCGGTCTTCCAATATTTGAGGGGCTACCACAGAGTGGAAGTGGTCAATCTATTTTCTAAAGCACCTGTAGGCCAGACAAGGAATAATGGATGGAAACTGAACAAGGAGAGATTTAACCTGGAAATAAGGAGAAACTTTCTGACAATGAGAACAATCAACCAATGGAACAGCTTGCCCTCGGAAGTTGTGAGAGCGCCATCACTTGAGACCTTCAAGAAGAGATTGGACTGCCATTTGTCAGAAATGGTGTAGGTCTCCTGCTTGGAGATGGGTGGGAGATTGGACTAGATGACTTATAAGGTCCCTTCGAACTCTGGTTATCTGTTATCAAACGTCCACTTCTGCTTACTTGAGGTCCTTGGGAAGGACTTGAAAGGTAGAGAAAAATGCCAAATCCAGTCTGAGTATCTGGCTGAGTATGTGATGAACAATAATAATAATAATAATAAAAAAGAGGGTGGGTGAGTCCAATTGCATTTAGTCCTCCACAAGCCATTCTTCAACAGGGTAGAGGCATATATCAACCAGGTCTTACCCTCTATATCAGGGTTGTCAAACGTTATCATGGTGGCGTCACGTGACGTATTGTGACTTTTTCCCCTTTGCTAAGCCAGGCAGGGCCGTGGCCAATGTGTGTCTCATCTGGGCTGTGGGCCACAAGTTTGACAGCCCTGCTCTATATCTTGCCTTAGTCCCTTGAAAAGAAAAATCTCCCATAGAATCACCAGCTGGATCAGTTTTATTTTGTACCTTGTTCCTCATCATCAAAGGAATAGCAGGACAGAGATGAAATGGACCCTGTACTGTATTCCTGAAGGAATAATGGCAGGATCTGATTATGCTGAGCCTCAGTGATGGAACTGTGGGATTAGACATCCCCAGTTAAGACTGCAGAAGTCACCTAGACCAGGGGTCTCCAACCTTGGCAACTTTAAGCCTGGCAGACTTCAACTCCCAGAATTCCCCAGCCAGCTTTGCTGGGAGTTGAAGTCCGCCAAGCTTAAAGTTGCCAAGGTTGGAGACCCCTGGTCTTGACTGTTTGATGGTAGAAAAGTATCAATTCCTGCCCTCAGTGAGGGAGTGCAATTACACTTCTCTGTTCAGTATGCTCCTTCAGCATTTTGTTTCAGTAAAGGTACTTGTTATCAGACCATATTACTATTTTTTTTTTAAACATTTCATACTATCCACGATAAGTTTGTTTTCATGATTAACACACCCTTTTGCCCATCACATGCCTTGTTGAAAAAGGGACAATTAATTGAACATTGTTAAAAGTACTGTACACTTCTATTTCTTTGAACCTATGTCTTCTCTGGAATTCTTTTTCATGCACCCAAGGAAGTGCATATGGTTTTTGCACATTCTGTTGTACAAACTTGGCATTTTGGAAAATTGTAAATCTAATCTGCTGGTAGCTTTAAAAAACATATGTACCAAACACATCATAACAGAACAGCCAGGGACAAAACTGTATAGATAAGAATGCTGGCCTGTGTATAAATGTTTATAATTCAGATTTTTAAAGGTATCCTTTTTTAGTTCCTTTGGGCCACATTCTCGGGAGATAGCTCTCCCAATAACTGGGACAAAAGTAGTTGGAAAGCAGCTTGGATATATATTTTTCTCTTTAAAACTTTTTAATATCTTATGTAGGGAAATATTCTTGAACAGTTTAATATTTTTATATTTTACTTCTAGTGAATATGTAACCAGTGCATTGTGTATCCCCCTTGCAAGTCAAAAGAGGTAAGTGCAAACTTTTTAAAACAATTACATTATCTTATTAAGTCCAAAGCATGCATGTGCATTATCTGAGAATAAGTTTTGATAAAATTTATTCCATGTTCTTTATATGAGACAGGAGCTCCACAGGCCGTCCTGACTGGACCTGCATTGTTGTAGGATTCACCTCTGGCTATGTCCGCTTCTATACTGAGGTACATCAACTATTTCCTGGGTTGTTTGCCATTGTCATCTCTTTTAGAGTTTATTGTATTGCATTCTATATGAGGCTGCCTTTGGAAATTCCATGGACGTTGCAAAATACAACAGCCAGCTTTGTGATAGGTGAGAACTGCCACATGAATATAATGGTAGGGCATTGAGCTCTTCTCTGCAATGGCTGCTGCCTATAGGGTTTTTAGCAGAATTCAAAGTGCTAGTTTTAACCTATAAAATAATGTAAGCCACGTAGTCACCTCTGGCATGATGTTGCTAGGTGGCCACTTAACTTCAAGATAACATGCATCAAATGCAACTTACCCCTCTGGTACACATGTACCGAAGAGATCTGAAAGGGCAGGAAGCAGGAGTAAGATTGGAATCAGTGTTTTTCACTTGTCAGACTCTGATTGTCTGGAATAATCTTCCCTTGGAAATCTGGAGAACCTTACTCATGACCCAATTAAGAGCTTACTATATGAGCTCTTACATCAAGAGAATGCTTCCAAGGCTTCATGATCTCATTAGTCCTCCCCAAGAGCTAGGCCATGACTTGAGCACTGTAGGGTTAGAGAGTATATCCTGCGCTGTCAGGCCTTGATAATTAATTCTATAATGAAAAAGCTTTGTTTTTGACTGTACTTTTCAAGATTTTTTTTCCTTGGAGAAAGAGCCTTGCAAAGCAGGCCAATTTAGGGTGTCCATTGACTCACTATTGAAGGGCGAAATGTCATTCAGAGTACTTGGATATGCACATCACACCTGTTGGGACCCCCCCCCCCAAAAAAAACCACCCAAATGTGCCTTTGTGGAATCATGCGCCATCTGCGGAGAGCAGTCATGCAAGTCCATGGAAAGATGTACCTTAACAGTTAGAGTTTATTATATTCATTAGTGCTAGGTAAATGATGATGACGTTATCCATTCATCTGTGTCCAACTCTTAGTGATTCTGTGGGTCAGGTTTCACCACATCTTCTGATCTTGTACTGCTTCTTTGTGAGTTCGGAATATGCCAGATTTGATTTATTTTATAGTTGCCGTTATATAATTGCAGCTATTTTCCCCTGTTGATCCTAACTGTAATTGTTTATTTCCCTTTTTATTTTATGTTGCTGGTTATTGATCGAATAAACAAACAAATTGTACCCTGATAGCAGGCATAAATATGTATCTATTCAAATTCATAAAGGAGGTGAGAAACATAAAAAAACAAAATGGAACAAGCGGCACCCTTTAAAACAATATTCATTTATTCATTCAATTTATAAAACTGCACATCATGACTACGGATGGCTCAAAGAATTAAAAATAACAACAATCATTTGCTCAAAGCAAAACACATACAAATAAAAAGCAAAAACAGTTAATTATAAATCATCTAAGGGTTTAATGTGTGAGCTAATATTTTAATTTACTGAATTGCAGCAGAACATATTTTGAATTTTCTGCCTATAAAATTATTAATGTAGATGTTGCTATGTTTTTATTTTTAAAGAGTGGAGTATTACTTCTGGCACAGCTTTTAAATGAAGATCCTGTCCTGCAGCTGAAATGTAGAACTTATGAGATTCCACGCCATCCTGGAGTAACAGAACAGGTATTAAAATAGATACACAAAGTACTGAAATTGTAACAAGACTAACTGTTCTCTTCTGTGTAAATATTTCTAAAGTCAAGTTTGCTTTTACAAATATGTATGGATAGATATGCTTATATTTGCAAATATAAGTCATGGTTTAGCATTGGCAGCCCATTCTGTGGTGTTAATTTAATTACAGGAATGTGAATTAAACTCAGACCGTATAGCCCTTAACACTCATTTTATCTCTTGTACTGTGTTTCATTGGAATATGTTGACACAAGCGACATACAATAGTGTTCCCTTGACTATTTGCTTTGCATTGATATCTTATATTCTATGCCTCACCAAAAATTTGAGAATTGTACTGTATAAAATTTATATTAATTTCAGCAGCTATTTGTGCTCTAGCAATAGCTAGTCAGATATTAATGCTACTGTAGCAATGTCCATAGACTGCCTTTCTGGGAGGGGATTTAGTGCTTTTGTAGAAATAGTAAGTAAGCAATCAAGAAAGCATATGTGGGTACTTGCATATATATTGTTTTTGCCTCAACGTGATTTAGTACCTTTCTTTTTATTTAGAATGAGGAACTGAGCATCCTATATCCTTCAGCAATTGTGACAATTGATGGTTTTAGCTTATTTCAGTCTCTCCGGGCTTGCCGAAATCAAGTAGCCAGGGGTATGTCCAGCCTTATTAAAATAGTTTCTTTCTTAGCAATACTTGCTATAAAAGGACATAGTTTTACTTTTCTATCATACAGTTTGTTCAGGGCACAGCAACATACTGCTTGTGAAACACTTAGTGCTATAAAACAGTGATCCCCAACCTTTTTTACGCCGCGGCCCGGTATCCCCAACCTTTTTATGGCGCCGCCCGGTACCGGCGTAGCTGGGCGCCGCCATCTTTTTGATGAAAAAGTGCTTCCGGTGAGCTTTCTCCCGGAAAAGCTCACCGGAAGCACTTTTTCATCAAAAAAAGATGGCGGCGCCCAGCAAGCCAGCGGCCCGGTAGGACTTGTTCCACGGACCGGGACCGGTCCGCGGACCGGTGGTTGGGGACCCCTGCTATAAAACACCTAAGTTTAATACAAGTTTGATTTAATATATGGTGTGTGTGTGTTCTCATAAGAGTTCAGTGTTCTTGTGTGAAATTTCAGAATATTTTTGACTTTATAAGCTTTTGATATATTGGTGTTATACTAGGTACCAGGAATGAATTCTTCCAAATTTTGTAAGATTGGATCATTTTATTTTTTTAAATTTACACTTCTTTGTATGTTAGTACCTGAAGAATGTGCTGGTGTGAACTAGATAAATTCCTTTTCAATTGCTGTATTTTCTGAAAAAGTAAGAGGGTTTAATAATTTTCATAAACAGTATCTCTAGATAGTTTGCAGGGGGAAAAAAGAAACATACCAATACATTTATAACATGTAAGCTAGCTATTATGGTAGCAACCCACATCCTTGCAAAAATCATGTGGATTTCTAAAGACTATCAACTAAATGTAGTTGAACAAGGTTCTTAATTTTGATTACTCGTTTAGTGTGCTATAGTGGGTAGAGTTGTATGTACGTCTACATGGAAGTAAGTCTGGTGGGCTCAGCAGGACTTACTCATAAGCAAATTATATATAGGGTTTCAATTTTAGTAGATTTTCTTTCTTTAATATAGGTTTTTTTAAGTATCCAGAAATCTTTATTATCCCTTTGTCATTTTATTTTCAGCTTAAATGCCTATTGATGTCAGAGTGGATTTCCCCCCCCAATTTCTTATTTAAATCTCTTAGCTGTCAGTATAGAGAAAGGGAGAGAAGAAAAACAAAAAAACCCAAATCCTTTCCCTTTTCTCTCTCCTTTGCTGCTTCAAAGTCTTCTTTGGGAACAATGTTACTTTTTTTTTTAGTTTAAATTCCAGGGTACCTTAGTTGTTGCTTTTGCAGTTTAACCTGGTCAACCAAAAATTTCTCTTCTTATCTTCCTCCTGCACATTCTTTTCCGGTCGAGTTCTTCTTTGAGGTGGCCATTTCTGACCACCACTGCAACCGCCTTCGGGAAAGGGAGTAATGGCCAGCTGAGGAGGAGAGATGTGGCTCTCCTCAACCCTGCTGGCAGTCTCCCCCCTCTTCACCACCTCTACGGGGTGGCTTAGCCCCGAAACCAGCCGGCTCGGGGCGCTCCAGTGGTGAGCACGGATCGAAACCACGCACGATCGCGGTTTCGGTCTGTGTGAAGAGGCTCAAACCGGAACTCCTTTAATATAGGTTTTTTTTTTTGTTTTTTTTTTTATGCTTTCAAGTCAGTGTTGATTCCTGGTGATTCCAGGGGAAAGTCCTTGCAGTTTTCTTAGCAACATTTTTCAGAAGTGGTTTGCCATTGCTTTCTACCTAGGGCTGAGAGGGTGACTGGCCCAAACTCCTCAGCTGACCTTTATGGGGACTAAAACTTGTGCTCTCCCAGTTTCTAGCCCAGAGCCTTTCACTACAGGTAATTCTTGGGTTACTATAATTCATTCAATGTCAATTCAAAGTTACAGGGACACTAAATCAGGGGAATTATTATGGGTTCTAAGAATTCAGCAATCATAGGGTCTCCATGGTCATGTCATTGCAATCCAGATACTTGGTACTTAGCTTATGATCATGCCATGGTCATGTGTCGTGATTTCTGATGTTCCCTGCCAGCTTCCCAGAAGCAATCAAGGGGGAAGCCACCAGGAAGTCAGAAATTGCGATAATCTGAAGTCCTCACATAGGGACCCACGTGGTTCTTGTTTAATGATGGCAACCAGGACTTCTGGAATTGCTGAAGTTAAGCAGTGTAGTCACATGATTTGGTGTTTTGCGACTATATCGCTTAGTAATGAAATTCCTGGTTCCAATTGCCATTGGAACCTAAATATTATCTATACACCAAACTGGTTCTCATAATATCAACAGTGCAATTTATTCTATACTTTACAATTAAAAATATTTTTGTAATACATTATGTGTTGACCAATCCATATTAAATGTTTTAAAAATAACTATTCTTTCTAATTTATCTCTAATCAATTGGCCAGCTACAGCTGCAGGCAATGAAAATGTGCAGCCACCTCCACTAACCTATAAGAAATGGGGTTTGCAGGATGCGGATACTATTGTTGATCACGTTAGTGTTGGTAAGTATTACCTTGATCATTCTTACTGAGTTGTTATCCTTATTCACCATGAATTACTTTAAAAAAAATCATGTGTATTGTACTAGAGAGAGTTTAAAGCAACAATTGAATAATCTTCAGATAGACTTCTCTCAGACAGCATTAAGATCTACAAATGCCACCAAATAATTCTATTTTACCAAAGGAGGTGAATAAATACTGACTGCTTTGAAACTGTTTTAAGCTAAAACCTTAGCCCAGGTACTGTATGAAGCCAGGTAAAAATACTGAAGGCCCCAGACTGCATTTCTAAGATCTATATCAGCAGCTCCCAAAAGGTAGCCAGTGCACTTCTCAGACTAGAAACAGCCATGCCTAAAATTGAAGTCAGCACATGGAGGTTGATACTGGTTGAAGGTCCATTTCTTCCCATTGGGACTTCTCCCATTAATAATGATCGATAGGAGTATGGTTAGGAGGCAGGGCTGACTATTGGCAGGCTCATGTTTGAAACCCTGTGGCTATGTGATGGGGTGAGCTCCCGTCACCTGCTCCAACTCCTGTCAACCCAGCTATTAGAAAGTGGTCTACTGTGAGTAGATAGCGGAATGGGATAACTCACCATAGCCAACTCACCATAGCCAACTCACCACAACCAACTCACTATGGAAAACTCACATGGACAACTTGCCACAGGACAACATACCACGAACAACTTGCAGTGGGACAACTCGCCGCAGGACAATTCAATTATTTAAAATACATAAAAAATATTTTAATTTTTGCCATTCACATTTCATTCTATCCCTCCTTTTGTATCCTTTCCTTAATGATTCTATTCTACCATTTCTTTGATGTTAGTATAACTTGTCCTATAGCGAATTGTCCCATGGTGAGATGGCCATGGCAAGACCATTTGGTAGGCCATTTAATGGGGACATGAAAGGATCCCTCATAGTTGTCCCATGATGTCACCAGCTAATCCTCTCAACCTGGAAGTGCTTCAGTGTTCCCAACATCAATGTAGTAGTATTGCCCCTTAAGTTTGAACAATGTCATGAAAAAAATCCCTAATGATTTGTGGGTTATCATCAGAGTTACTACAAGCCTTGGGCCATGATTGTATTAAACAGGTATCAAAAGATGTAATGACATTACATTTCAGGCAGAAGTAAATACTGTAACTTGTCACAAAGAAATAGAACTTGGGTGACAAAATGGGTTTGGGGAATAGCCAATCACCTTACTTCATTGACATTCCCCAAACTAAGAAAAGCTTTCTTTTGTGCAAGGCATAATATTTTGAGTTTGGTATTACTACAAGGAACATATTATAAAATCCCAGCTGAGAAAAATGTTTGTGTGGAATTGGGATGTTGAAATGGACCAACACATGCTAATTTGTTGTAGTTGTGTTTATAATGCCTATATCTTACTTCTTTTACATTGGTAGACTGGGCAATCTGGCAGCATATTTTCATCCTTTTTTCAGATCATTTATAACCTCAAAATATTATGCACAAGCCCTGACAAATTGGCATCTATTAGCATATTTTTGTTATCAACTATTACAATGACCTGTATTAGAGCTGTGGTGGTGTAGTGGTTAGAACGCAATACTGTACTGCAAGCTACTTCTGCTGACTGCCGGCTGCCAGAAGTTCGGCAGTTTAATTCTCATCGGCTCAAGGTTGACTCAGCCTTCCATCCTTCCAAGGTTGGTAAAATGAGGACCCAGATTGTTGGGGGCAATATGTTGACGCTGTAAACCGCTTAGAGAGGTCTGTGAAGTGGTATATATGTTTTAAGTGCTATTGCTGTTACTCTACTTTTTTATTTGTTTGTTTGTTTGTTATTCTATCTCTGATCTTTGGCTGGAATAAAGATTCAGTAGACTGCATGCAGCCTTCCAGCTGATTTGTTTATAACTCAGGAACCTCCAACCCCCTTTTCAAATAATGAGGGCTGAAAGATGATCAGGTATAAAGGGTTAAGCCATGAAATGGGTGTCTCAAGCCTTGACCTTAGGGAAATCATCAATTTCATCCACTATAAATCTAAATGTTTCCTTAGAAATTAAATGGTTGTGTGTGTGTGTTTGGGTCTTAAGGGGAACAAACTAATTTGTTAAACTTTCAAAAATGGCCCTTCTCTCCCACCCACCCCAAATAAATCTCATGTTATGATATCACTCTTGGAGTGTTCTGACCCAGCTCCCCAAACATGACAATCCCTCTGTATTTAAATCAACGATTCCTTTATTAGGAGTGCTAGCAGCCCTGGCAAAAAGTTTCTTTCTCAACGCAGGCAAACAAATCTGTCCAGCAGGGAGATGAATAGTTGTCTGCCACATCTATTCATCTCTGCCCCCTGCGTTTTATGCCCAGAGCTAGTGTGGGGCTTTGCTATCAGCGGTGACTCTTCCATCCCAAGTATTGGCCCACAGATTTCCACTGCTCTCCTCTCCTCTGCCTTCTGCGCATCGGTTGTGTCAGGCACTGGACCCAGCTGTTCCTCCTCTTCCTCATCAACCACCTCCAGATCTGGGGGCTCTTCATCTGAGGGCTGACAGACAGCCCAGGCTCTGCCTCTGTGTCTCTGCCAACTCCATTCCCTCTTCCCCCTCGGAGCTCTCAGATTGCCTTGATGCTGACCCTGACTCCCATGCCTCCTCCTCATCTGATTCGGTTGTTGGAGGAGCCAGCAACCGATAGGCCACAACATTGAGGGAGAATATGAGGTCAAGATGTGGCCTACTGGTTGAAAAGTGACACCTTTCTCTAGTTTAAATCATTTCATTATGCTATCATTACAATATTTATAACAGGTCAGTAACACATTGCTGATAGGATGGAGTTGTCATTGATCTTGCTCTGGACTTCAGAATGTATAAATCATTGTTCTGGGGAGGTACATTTTCTTAAGCCAATTAATCAACACATCACAGGCTATGTCTCTGGGGACACAGCCAGGTCTTAAAGGCTTTCTGAATGGCTAGCAGGGTCAAGACCAACTTAACATTACATGATAAGGCCTTTTAATTTTTTTTAAGTGTTTGATCATTTTAACTGTGTAAAAATGTAATGTTTTAATAATGTTTTAAAGTTTTGTTTTCATTTTTGTTTTTTTAATAATATATTTGTAAGTTGTGCCTACAGCTACAGGTAGTCCTTGACTTACAATAGTGCATTTAGTGACCGTTCCAAGTTACAGCACAACTGAAAAAAGTGATTTTTGACCATTTTTCACACAACCAGTGCAGCCTCCCTCATTGTCATTTGATCAAAGTCCAGGCACTTGGCAATTGACTCATAGTTATGACGGTTGCAGTGTTCCAGGGTCTGTCATGCCCCTGGTAGAGACTGACTCTGAGGGAGAGGAGGAACAGCTGACAGGGAGTGGAAGTGTGGTTCTGGAGGTTGTGGAGGAGGCTGGGGAAGGGCAGAGACCAGCTGAGAAGTCAGAGGAGGATCCACGCCCATCCCCTATCCATCCTAGGGCACGCAGGGAGGAGAGGATAAGGGAGAGATGTCTACTCAGGAAAAGGGCCTTGATCCTCTTCATGGGCTGCAGCTGTGACAACTGAATAAGAGTATGGACTTGTGTACGGGCGAACGCTGGAGACAAAGCGTGGAAATATCTCTAGTTGATGGTTCCTCTCTGAGTTTGGCATCCTTCCCAGTGTGTGTTATCTTGGACTCTTCCAGCCCTTATCTTGCCTGATTTGTGTTGCTTTTTCCCTTCTTCTTGTAACTGTGTGGGAGTTTTTTGGCTTCCGTCAAGAATATTTGGAGCTTGAGATTTGGGATTCTATAGCATTTATAGATATGCAGGTTAATATTATTTAAATTTAAATAGAGGAATTTGATATATTATTAAGAATTACAAATCCAGATATTTGATTTAGAAATTAGCTGTAAAAGTGCTCTGGAAAATATATATATATTGATAAGAGAGGTTAATCCTGTAATATATCATATTATTTAGCGTAGTGGCCATTTATAGTTGATATTTCTTAATAGTGAATGTTAATTTGGGACAACATATTTAATATAATACAAAAACAAAAACAAAATTTACAAGAAATGACCTACGTCACTAATACAACGCTTAAAACTGGAAAGAAGACTTCTTCAATACAAACAACTTCAATGCCATCAACCTCAGTGATGGCACAAAAGACAATTAAAGAAACTTTATCTGGAGAAAAACAACCTATCATCACGAATGCCAATATTCAATCGACCCTTCTTACTTTACAAGAGTCCATGCTGAAGCTTCGGGAAATAGTGGTAAAAAATCATATCGAATCAAGAGCTGACACAAATGAACTAAAAGAAGAGATGGGAAACTTAAAGGCAGAAATGAAACTAGACATCCTAAAGCTGGATCAAAAAATTGAAACAATACAGCAAGCACTAGAAAGGAATGAATCAACAATAAAGGAGGTTGAGAAAAGAACGGAAAAAACGGAAAAGAAGCTGGAAATGGTTGGTCAGCAATTAGAAATGTGAGTAAAGAAATGGACGACTCCTTGGTATATTTGGAAAAGGATAAGGCCACAGCATATCTAAGATTCCAAAATATAATGGAATCTAAAGAAGAGGACGTAGAACAAGTGATGGCAGGAATATTAGCAGACCTATTGGAAAAACATAAGGACGATATTCTGAAAGAGTTAGACGAAGTATACAGAGTGAGCACAAATTATGCAAGACGACATAAACATCCAAAAGAGGTCCATGTGAGATTTACCAGAAGGAAAGTTCGAGATATATACAAAATTTTTGGAGAAGAAACAATTACATACAAAGGGAAAGAAATCTTGGTGCTTAAACAAATCCCAAGAAGAGTGAGAGAGCAGAGGCGAGATTATAAATTCTTGGCGAACCAATTAAACCAAAAACGTATCATATTTAGATGGCTAATCCCAGAGGGAATGCTAATCACTTGGGAAGAAAGAAAAATTAAAGTAGACTCCGTGAAAAAAGCCCAAGAATTCTACGAACGATTGATAGGCCATGAAGAATCGAGTAGTAGACACGAGTTAGAAATGAATTCGCAAGATGACCAAGACTACCAAAAAAATAGAGATGGGAATTGTAGGAATTCAAAAAATAAACAACATCAAGAGAGAGAAGAACCGAAGACGCACAATCAGCCACAAAGAGAGACAGGAGTAACTACAAGACAAAGAGCAAGAGTCAATTAGGTGATGGATGAAGAAAAAAAAAATACTATCAATTAACATAAATGGCCTAAACGCTAGGATAAAAAGGAAAAGAATATTAACCAAATTAATTAAACAAAATGCAGATATAATATGTTTACAGGAAACTCATATAAGGAAGGAAGAAGAAAAAATATTTAGAATGCCCCAAGCTAGGGAATTTGTATACGTCGCCAGCAGATTTTAGGAAAAAGAAAGGGATAGCAGTATATTTATTTTATTTTATTTTATTTATTTATTTATTTGATTTGCCAATTGTTTACAAGACAATAAGTATAAGTGTATACATAGTTGTGAATACATGAAATGGGTACATATAAGAAGAATAAAAGAAGAATAAGAGAAACAATAGGACAGGGACGGTAGGCACGTTGGTGCGCTTTATGCACGCCCCCTACAGACCTCTTAGGAAAGGGGTGAGGTCAATAGTAGACAGTCTAAGGTTAAAGTTTTTGGGGTTTGGGGAAGAAACTACAGAGTCGGGTAGAGTATTCCAGACATTGACCACTCTATTGCTGAAGTCGTATTTCCTGCAATCAAGTTTGGTGCGGTTAACTTTGAGTTTGTATCTATTGTGTGCTCTTGTGTTGTTATGGTTGAAGCTGAAGTATTCATTGACAGGTAGGACATTGCAATGTATGATTTTATATACCATGCTTAAATCAGACCGAAGACGGCGTAATTCAAGGTTTTCTAGTTCTAGAATTTCAAGTCTGGTGGCATAAGGTATTCTACAACGAGTAGAGGAGTGGAGAACTCTTCTTGTGAAATATTTCTGGACTTTCTCAACTGTGCTAATATCAGATACGTAATGTGGGTTCCAGACTGATGAGCTGTATTCGAGTATTGGTCTAGCAAATGTTTTGTATGCTCTAGTTAGTAGTGTGATATTACCAGAGAAAAAGCTACGTAGGATTAGGTTAACAACTCTTAATGCCTTTTTGGCTATGTAGTTGCAGTGGGCTCTGGCACTTAGATCATTAGAGGTGAGTATTCCAAGGTCCTTTACAGAGCTTGGGTCATCAACAAGATCTTGACTATTCAGCTTGTATTTTATTTTCTGATTTTTTTTGCCAATTATTTGTTGAGATTTGAAGTTGCCATTTGTTTGACCATTCTGATACATAGTCAAGATCTTTTTGTAGGGTAGCAGTATTGTCTGTGGTATTGAACAGCTTTACATCATCAGCAAAAAGAACGCAGTTGCTCTTAATATGATCACAGAGGTCATTTATGTAGAGTATGAAGAGCGTTGGTCCTAGAACATTGCCTTGGGGGACACCACTATTGACAGGTACAGAATTTGATAGGACGCTCCCAATTTTGACCATTTGTTGTCTGTTTGCCAGGAATGCTTCTATCCAGTCATGCAGTTGTCCAGAGATACCATAGGATTTTATTTTTAGGAGTAGTTTGTCGTGTACCACTGAATCAAAGGCTTTATTTTACAGAAGTCTATGTAGATTGCGTCTATTGCTTTGCCCTGATCGAGTTGTGTCGTCCATATGTTTTTGCAGTGTAAGAGTTGCAGATTACAGGATAGTTTTTTTCTGAAACCAAATTGTTTATTGGAGAGTAGGTTGTTTGTCTCTAAGTGGAGGATGATGGATTGGTTAATAATTGATTCCATGACTTTACAGGTGAAAGACGATATGAAAGCAGAGCCAATTTGGATAGACCGCAATGGAAGAATTCTGATGTTACAAATTTGGATTAAATCAATTCTAATTCTACTTGTGGTAATCTATGCCCCTAACGATAACCAAAAGGAATTTTTTAAACAATTACATGAGAAATTAGTGGAATTAGATAAAAGGAATATTTGTATCTTGGGAGATTTCAATGCTATTGTGGACCACCAGAAAGATCATAGTAATGGGGGGGAAAAGAAGAAAAAAGAGTACTACCAAAAACATGTGAAGAAATGATGATTGAACTAAATTTGATAGACATGTGGAGGAAATTAAACCCTGAGAAAAAGCAATTTACATTCTACTCCAACCCTCACCAATCATGGACACGAATTGATATGGTGTGGATGAATGGTGAATTAGTAAATGAATTAAAAGAGATTGAAATCTTACTAAATGAATGGGCAGATCACAACCCAATTCAGATAGTGTGGAAAGGCAGGAAGAAACCAAGGAAAAGGTGGACCTTAAATACACAGTTAATT
Organism: Notechis scutatus; assembly: GCF_049901735.1. NCBI lineage: Eukaryota > Metazoa > Chordata > Lepidosauria > Squamata > Elapidae > Notechis > Notechis scutatus. The sequence goes on along the minus strand of NC_142009.1, from coordinate 53,374,169 downwards.
AAAGAGAAAGAATTTATGAATAAACTTGATGAGGAATTAGACTATTTTTTAAAAGAAAATAATAATGAGGCAACTACGAAACAGAATATTTGGGATACAATGAAGGCAATAATAAGAGGCATAACAATATCATACACTGCTAAAAGAAATAAAGAAAAATATGCCCAACAAAATAAATTACAACAAAGAATCAAAGAATTAGAAATTCAGCTGCAAAACATCCCAAAAGATTGCAAATTGAAAAAACAGATGATAATAACTAAACATAAATTAAATTTAATTGAACAAGAAGGAATGGTCTCAAAGTTAAATACAGCCAGACAGATATTTTTTGAACAGGCCAATAAACCAGGAAGGTGGTTGGCCTATAAACTTAAAAAAG